>NC_042619.1:252860085-253216999 GCF_901001135.1 Rhinatrema bivittatum
GATGGTGAATGAATTTGTGAATTAGGGTGATTGATTTGTATAAAATTCTACAATTCACTGGTAACCAATGTAGGTTTCTAAGAATGGGAGAGATGTGTTCACCACGGCTGGTGTTGGTCAGCAATCTCGCTGCGGCATTTTGTATCATCTGCAGTGGTTTGGTGGTAGATTTGGGGAGGCCTAGGAAGAGGGCACTGCAGTAGTCGATCTTAGCGAATAGCAATGCTTGGAGGACTGTCCTGAAGTCATAGAAGAATAGGAGTGGTTTGAGACGTTTTAGAACCTGTAGTCTGTAGAAGCAGTCTTTGGATGTGGTGTTGACCATTTTCTTTAGGTTTAGTCGATTATCTAGAATTACCCCAAGGTCTCTGACATGCGTATTGGTGATGTGGGCGTTGTGTGGGGATGGAAGGGGAGGTTTTCTTCGTTTGAAGAGATGAGGAGGAGCTCTGTTTTTGAGGCATTGAGGACCAAGTTTAGGCTGTTGAGAAGACTGGTGATAGATAGGAGGCAGTTATTCCAATGAGAGAGAGCTTTTGAGATGGAACCTGTTATAGGGATTAGAATCTGTACGTCGTCTGCATACAGATAATGAATTAGATTGAGATCGGTTAGTAATTGGCAAAGGGGGAGGAGGTAGATGTTAAAGAGGGTTGGGGATAAGGAGGATCCTTGTGGTACACCAAGAGTGGACTTCGTTAAAGGTGACTCTTTATTATTGGTTTTGACTTTAAAGGTTCTATTGCTGAGGAAGGACTTGAACCAACTGTGGGCTGATCCAGCGATACAGATATCAGTTAGGCGATCCAGAAGGATGGAATGGTTGACGGTGTCAAATGCCGCCGAGATGTCTAGCAGGACTAATAAAAAGGAGTAGCCTTTGTCTAAACCCATTATAATATGGTCTGTAAGAGAAATGAGGAGGGTTTCCGTGTTGCGTGATTTGCGGAAACCATATTGCGAAGGGTATAGGATATTGTGATCTTCTAGATACTCTGAAAGCTGGGTGTTTACCAGTTTCTCCGTTAGTTTGGCTAAGAATGGGAGATTAGAGATGGGTCTGAAATTGGCTGGATCATTAGGGTCTAGATTGTGTTTCTTAAGGAGGGGTTTGAGAGAAGCGGTTTTTAGTCTATCTGGGTATATCCCTTGAGTTAGAAAGCAGTTTATGATACTTGTCAGAGGTCCTGAGATCGTGTCTGGGATGAGAAGCAAGAGTTTCGACGGGATATTATCTGCTGGGTGGCTGGATGGTTTCTGTCTTTTTAGGAGGGATTCGATCTCTTTGGTGGAGATTGAGTCAAAATTGTCAAGCTTGGCTCTCAAAGGGGAATGAGGATTCTTGCCTGAAGTGAAAGGTGTCGTAGTTGGAGGTAGGAGGGCAAGCGTATTTGATATCTTCTGTTGAAAAAATGTAGCAAGCTCATTAGCCTTGGATAGAGCTTGTTCGTCTGGAATAGGCGGAGGGGTTGATTTAGTGATTTGTGTTACGTATGAGAACAGTGCTTGGGCATTGTATTGGAGATGGTGTATTTTGTTGGAATAGAATTCCCTTTTTGTTAGTAGAATAGAAGTCCTGTAGCGATGTAGAAATCCTTTGTAAGCTGAAAGGGTAGCTGTGTTGGGGGTTTTGCGCCATCTATTTTCCTTGTGACGTAGGTCCTGTTTCATTTGTTTTAGTTCAGGTGTGAACCAGGGTTGGTTACCTTTTTTTGTGGGATTGATTGTTTTGGAGGCAATTGGGCACAATTTGTTTGCAACTGCTTCCGTAATCTTATGCCAGGAGGAAAGGGCTAAGTCAGGATTGGATAGGTCTAGGTTAGTGAGTTCCTTGGAGAGTACTACATTTAGGTCCCATTCAGTGACTGGTGGCCGTAGAGGGGGCCTTAAGTTATAATAGGCCCCTCATAAACCTATTCACAAGGGGTTGTGCTGTTACCTGGGCATTCCCAACTCTCTTGTGGTACGCTGAGATAGCACTCAGGTGTACCCTCACCGAAGAAGTCTGAAGACCAGAGTCTGAAAGGTGCCAGAGATAGTCTAATAGAGATGGAGTGGAGCAAGAAAAGGGGTCGATACCTTTTTGCATGCACCATATGGTGAATCTATTCCACTTCGAATGATAGGATTTTCGTGTAGAAGGCTTTCATGAAACTACAAGCACTTGAGAAATATCAGTTGAAAGGTTGAGCAGTTGGAGGATCAAGCTGTGAGGGATAGGGTTTGAAGGTTCGGATGGCGTAACATGCCTTGGTTCTGAGTTATGAGAGTGGGCGCTGTGCCCAGGCGAATTGGTTCTCCGATTGAGAGGTCGAGAAGCATGGGAAAGCATACTTGTCTAGGCCAATACGGGACTATGAGTATCATTGACCCTTTGTCCTGTTGAAGCTTCACGAGAGTTTTGGCTATTAGCGGTATTGAGGGATACGCATATAGGAGGCCTGTGTTCCAGGGGTGATTGAAGACGTCCATGGCTAACGTGTTCTGTTGCCTGTGCAGGGAGCAGAATCTGTCCACTTTGTGATTCAGTTCGGATGCAAAGAGGTCTATTTTTGGTTGACCCCAGCGTTGGAAGATTCTGGTCCAGAGACCATTCAGGATCCAGAGACCATTCGTGGGAATGGAACTGTCAACTGAGGCGATCTGCTACTACGTTTTGTATGCCTGCCAGATAAGTGGCCCGCAGATAAATGGAGTGTGCAAGGGCCCAGGCCCAGATCTGCGTGGCTTCTTGGCAGAGGAGATAAGAACCTGTGCCACCCTGCTTGTTCAAGTAACACATTGCAAATGTCCTGTCTGTTTGTATGAGAACAGTCTTGTGTGAAAGGCAGACCTTGCATGCATACAGAGCATAACGTATAGCTCGAAGCGCTAGGAAGTTGATCTGAAACTTTTCATCGAGTTGTGTCCAAGTACCTTGAGTTTGAAGGCTGTTCACATGAGCTCCCCAACCCAAGTTGGATGTGTCTGTGGTTAAAGTTACTTGCGGAACTGGTTGCTGGAAGGGTAGACCGGTTAGCAAGTTGGCTTTGTTTGTCCACCAGAGAAGTGAGAGACGCAGCTGGTCGGTTACATGGATCTAGGATGAAAGAGGTTGAGTGGCTTGTAGCCACTGAGATTTCAAAGTCCACTGAGCTATTCTCATGGCTAGCCTGGCCATAGGAGTGACGTGGACTATGGAAGCCATGTGGCCCAGCAACGTTAGGAATTGATGGCTGAGGTTGATTTTTTTGTGCGCAGAGACGAAGCTAGCTTGGAGAGTGTGGCTGCGCAGTCGGTGGGCAAGAAGGCCTTTGCGACTGTGGTGTCCAAATCTGCTCAGATGAAAGTAAAAAGGTGAGATGGAGTCAGGTGGGATTTTTGTAGTTGATGTGAAATCCCAACGAGTGTAGCAGATTGATAGTGATCACGAGAGCACCTTGCTTGGATGGGCTCTTGATTAGCCAGTCATCTAGGTAAGGAAACACGTGTATGCTGATCTTGCGTAGATGGGCCGCGGCCACTGCTTGGCACTTTTGTAAATACATGTGGTGCTGAGGCAAGACCGAAAGGCAGAACTCGGTACTGAAAATGTTGATATCCCACTATGAAACGCAGGTATTTGCGGTGATGTGGGAATACTGGAACGTGAGCATAAGCGTCCTGAAGATCCAGAGAATAGAGCCAATCTCCTTTTTGCAGAAGGGGAAGCATGGTGCATAGGAAAACCACCCTGAACTTTTCCTTTTGTAGAAATTTGTTGAGATTGCGGAGGTCTAGGATGGGGCGGAGGCCGCCTGATTTCTCTGGAATGAGAAAGTAGAACCCTCTGCCCTGTTGTACCCAGGGAACGGCTTCCACAGCCCTGGTGCTCAGAAGGGTGTACAGTTCTGACTCTAGAAGGGGTATGTTATCTTTTTGCATCCACAGTGGATTGGGTGGTGAATCCAGGGGTACCATGAGGAAGTTTAAATGGTATCCCTGGGTTATGATGGATATAACCCATTGGTCTGTGGTGATGCTGAGCCAGTTGGTTATGAAGTGGTGAAGTCAACCTCCTACTGGCAAGTCTGGTTTTGGATTTGTGGAGTGGCTGCTATTCTCTGGATAGATTTCAAAATCCAGAGGCTGGACCTGCTTGTGGAGCTGGCTGAGGTCTGAATGGCTTACGCTGTCGTGGATGTCCTCTCTGAGGTGGTTTGGCTGGCCTTCCGCGAGATGTAGGTGGATAGTACTTGCGTGAGCGATAAAATGGTCTCCTGGGGTCCCTTTTCGTGGTTCTTCTTACCGAGTAGGGAGTCTCTGTAGTAACCGTGGACAGCTGACGCAGGTCTTTCAGTTGAGCCATTGCGTCCTGTATCTTGTCACCGAATAGATTTTCTTCGGTATAAGGCAGGTCAGCAAGTTTGTCTTGGACTTCAGTTTGTAAATCTGATGCTTTAAGCCAAGGCCACCTTCTGGCGCTGATTCCAGTCGCTGATAATCGAGAAGCAGTCTTAAAGGAATCGTAAGCGGCCCTTACTTCATACTTTTTATGCCTCAAGGCCTTTCTGTAATATGGCACTGAGGTTATCTTGATGTTGTTGGGGAAGAGTATCAGCTATTCCCTGAACTTGCTTCCAGAGATTTCTCTGATATTGTGTCATGTAGAGTTGATATGCAGTTATACGTGACACTAGCATAGACTCCATAAAGATTTTCTGACCTAAGATGTCCAGGAATTTTTGGTCTTTTCCAGGGGGAGATGAGGAGTGAGAGGGCAGTCTCCGGGTCTTTTTCTGTGTGGATTCAACTACCACTGATTGATGGGGTAGTTGTGGCTTTTGGAATCCTGGAGTATGTTGGACAAGATATGTTGCATCTGTCTTCCTATTCATCGACAGGACAGTGCAGAGATGCTCCCATAGACGATGTTGGAGGTCCAAGAGTACCTCGTGGACGGGAATAGCCATAATTTTTCTGGGAGCATCCACAAATTGGAGGACCTCTAACATTTTATGACATATGTCCTCTTCTGTGACCAGATCAAAGGGGATTGTCTCTGACATTTCCTTTATAAAATTTGCAAAGGAGAGGTCTTCTGGGGGAAACCATCTCCTTTCCTCCAGAGGAGATGGTTCTGATAGTATGTCCTCTGTAGAAGAGTCTGTGTCAACATCCTCCCATGGGTCATACGGGGTCTCTGGCTGATCACGAGGGAGGGAAAAAGGCTGGTACTGTAGGACGTGTTGTCATCAACGGATCCCTCGATGGCTTCGATGGAGGAAGTGGTGGCACCAATGAAGACTTCAGCGGCATCGATGGTATAGAGGGGAATCGTGGGCGTCTCAGTCCCGAGAGCCCCGATGGACCAGGAATCTGTTCCGGCATCGGTGGATGCGGTGCTGGAAGAGGACTGGATTCCGTGCCTTTGTCTTCTGAGGACCCCGGAATGGGTATCGGGGGTTTCAGAGACTCAATATGTTGTTGTGGCATCGATGGTCCAGGCTGGGTCGGAAGGGCACTGATGAGTGTGTCGAGGCTGTCAAGCAGCGGTGTAAATATCGATGGCTCCGGTGTCTGTGCCGGTATAGGAGCTGGCATCGCTGTTGTAGGTTTGAGGGCATCCAGGACCGCCTGTCGGACCAGTATGTCCAACTCCTCCCTGGAGGCTGCCATCTGTAACAGCTGCAAGGGGAGGCAGGCTAGGCGCAACTGGCGCATCCACAGGTGTCTGTGGAGGCCTCAGTACCCGGCATTGATATCGGTGGGGATCGCCTCGGTTTCTCGGGTAGGGAGGAAATTGGAGGCTCTTTCACCCGTTTCCTCTTCGCAGTCGGCTCGATAGCCATCGAGGCCGATGCGGTGTTGCTGCCGGCACCAGGAATGGAATCGCATCGGTGCCAATATTTCCCTCTGTGCTCGGTCCGGTCTTTGCATCGTCTTCCTCGGTGCCGGAGAGATACCTTATAGATGGTGTGCCTGTGATGGATGGTCACCCTGCCCTGGTGCTTCCAGCGAGGTTTGTCAATGGATTTTTTCGATGTTCCTGCCGGTGACGATTGGGTGGATGTCAATGGAGTTATCTTGATTTTAAAAAGGGACTCAGTCTTGTCCAAGCGGGCCTGTCTGCCCTTCATGGTCATTTGGGCACAACTTGGGCAGCGACTAACGTCTTGTGATGAGCCAAGGCACAGGACACAGACATCATGTGGGTCGGTAATCGACATGATACGGGGACACTCCGAATATTTTCTAAAACCCGTTGCCATGATAGAGAAAAAGGGGGCCGCAAAAACGGTCGATGGCCTGCAAACACCGAGGAAAGGGGAGCAGGAACCAAATGGAGATAGAGTTTTACTCACCGAGCGATGAAAAACAATATCGCAATGGGAGACCCCTATGAGGGACATTTTTAATGAAGTAATCTTCAAATTTTTTTCCATGAGGAAATATTGTGAGAGAATTCTCACAGAGCTCCTAACCGCGAGGCAAACTGCAGCATGGAAAAAAAAAAAAAAAGAGAGATTGAAGGGAGACCCCTGTGGCTACAGGGATTATGGCATGCTGGGTATGCTCAGTGTGCCAGTCAAAAGTTCTAGAAACTTCGACAGAAAAGCTTTCCGTGATAGGGATCTGTCCAGTGACATCACCCATATGTGAGGACTACCATCCTGCTTGTCCTGGGAGAACACCTGTTACAGGTAAGCAACTCTGGTTTAACTAATTTATTGATTTGCTTTTTCATATTAAGGTTTTCATCTAGCTGGATACCTAAATCCAGTACTTGATTTGAGGGAGTAATTTGGAAAGCATCCAAGTCTAGAACCAGAGGTTTAACTATAGAAGAGTTTCTATTTAACCAAATGATTTCAGTCTTATTAGGGTTTAATGTTAGCTTAAGTTGAGATAGTTCTTGCTGTATTGCTTTCATATAGATTGATAGTGTTGATGCTGTATGTTCGAATAATTTAGAGAATGGAATGTAAAACTGTATGCCATCAGCATACAAGAAGAAAGAAATTCCTAGTTCCGAGAGAGCTAAACCTTGAGGGATACCTGTATCAATGTGGAAAATTTCAACATGGAAAGTATCAGATATGTGATTGCCCAATTTGTCTTGGAATGACCTATTAGATAAAAAGGAAGAGAGCCATCTGAGAATACTATCGTCGACCTCAGTGTTGCTCAGCTGATGGCATAACAAGGTACGGTCCACAGTGTCAAAGACAGCAGTTAAATCGATTAGCACAAGAAGATAAGTCATCCAAATCAAAACCTCGTAACACAGGGTCCATTAAGGAAAGGAGTAAAGTCTCAGTTGAACGATGTTTCCTAAATCTAAATTGATTTGGGAAAAGAATATCTTGGTCTTCTAAATGATTCACAAGTTGGGATAACACAGCTTTTTCAAGAACTTTTAAGAGAAAAGACAGACTGGATATGGGACGATAGTTGTCCCAATCATCGATTCTACTGGTTTTATTTTTCAGAATTGGCTTTATCACAGCTTGTTTTAACCCAGATGGAACAATTCTTTCTGAGAGAGAAAGATTAATTAAGGTTGTGATTGTCTGAGTAATAACAGCATACTTGTTTCAAGGAACTGGCTGGAATTGGATCACATGGGTGAATAGCAGGATTAATTTTAGCAATAATTTGATTAATTTCAAGATTGGTTACTCTGTCAAGAGTTGTCTTTTAAACAGCCTATAGGAATCTTCAGGGGCTCTTGTGAGAACAGACAAGGAAATGATTTATCAACCTATTCATTTTATTTAAAAAATGTAGCATATTCATTGCAAGCAGCCTTTGAAAGGTTATAATTTCTCAAGAAGGAAGATGACGGGTTCTTAACTAAATGTTTACCATCAAAGAGTAATTAAGAATTAAATATTACTCCATGAATCTGTTTAGCATAGTAATCTTTTTTTTTTTTTTTTAGCTTTATTAGTTAATGCACAGTATTTTGTTAGGAGAAATCTATATTTTCCTAGGGATTCCGAAAATGGACATTTCCGCCAGTGTCTCTCTAATTTTCTACGGTTCTGTTTAGTGCTTCAAATTATCACTGTACCATGGCTTCTTATGTTTAATGAGAAGTGGGCCAAAGTCATGACAGACCAGTGGGTCCTAAGCGTGATAAGAGACGGTTACATGTTAGAATTCTCTTGTCCACTTCGAGACTTGTTTGTGGTTTCTCCTTGTGCTCCACTCAGCAAATGGAAAGTGGTCCAAGAAACCGTGGATTGGTTACAGAGGCTGGGAGCTATCGTTTCCATGCCTACAGTGGAGCAAAGAACAGGAAGGTTTTCCATATATTTCGTGGTGCCAAAAAAAAAAAAAAAAAGAGAGAGATCACGTACATAGCAATCCGCCCAGATTACCAACAATTTGAGGTTCATGGTCCTCGGGAAGCATTTTCAGCTGTGTGCCCTTCCTTTCGGTCTAGCAACGGCTCCATGTACGTTTACTGAGGTGATGATGGTTGTGGCGGTGGCACTCAGAAAGAAGGGCGTACTGGTTTACCTGTATCTGGATGACTGGCTCATTTGGGCAAAGTTGAAAGCCCTCTGCAGACACGCAGTATGTCAGGTCTTGCTGCAGTTGAGGTCTCTAGGCTGGGTGGTGAACCTGGCAAAATGTCAACTCACCCTGTCTCAGGTTCCAGAGTTCTTAGGAGCAGGTATGCAAGCTTTGGATGCTGCGGTGCCCATGGTCTGGGACTACCTTCAAGTTCAGAAGCTGCTCTCTGAACACCTGTAGGGTGTACTGAATCGCTCACAGCTCCAAAAGGTCATCTGGAACTATGATTCCTGTGCAGACCAAAGCCCTTGGGTGTGGAGGCCCACAACATGTGCCCCCCCCACCCCGTCCGGGATGCGTTAGTGGTGAGGATAGCCTGGGGTTGAAGGCTCCAAAAGGGGCATCCCCACTCCAGATTGGAGGGAGTTGCCCACCACTGGAGAGACTGCTGCAACAGTTTCGTGACTAGAACACAAGCACACAGGTCCTGAGTAGCTTGATACCACTGAGAACGCAACGTCCACTGTGCATGTGCAACCGAGCCAGGGAAGTGACATGCACCGTCGCTGCCCTATGGCCCAACAAGTAAAGGAATTGGTGAACCGAGTCTTGTGAGCAGTTGGAGATCTGTCGAGCGAGAGCCGCAAGGGTCTCTGCCCTGTCTCAAGGCAAAAAAGTTTTCGCCTGGACATTGTCCAGACGAGCCCCAATGAAGTCCAGTTGTAATGAGGGCTGGAGATAGGATTTTGGGTAGTTGATCAGAAATCCCAAGGTCTCCAGGATTTTGATTGTAATGCGCATGGCGTCCTGTGCCCCTTATCTGGAGTTGCTCTTGACAAGCCAATCCATCAAGGTATGGGGAAATTGTGAATCCACCGCCTTCGAAGATGGGCTCCGACAACTGCCAGACATTTGGTGAAAACGCAGAGTGCAGATGCTAGGCCAAAGGGCAGAACTCGATACTGATAGTGGTTCCTGTCAGCTAGGAATCGTAGGTACTGCCGATCCCTCTGAAAGATGGGGATATGGGCATATATGTCTTTTAGATCGAGGGAACAGAGCCAGTCTCCTGCTTTGAGAAGGGGGATCAACGTGCCCAGCGAAACCATTTTGAACTTTTCCTTCATCAAAAAATGGTTTACGGCTCTCAAGTCCAGAATGGGTCAGAGGCCACCCGTTTTCTTGGGGATTAGAAAATACCTGGAATAGAACCCCTCTCCCTGCTGGCTGGGTGTAACGGGTTTGACCACTCGAGCCAGTACGAGGGCGGAAAGCCCTCCATCCAAAGTATCTGTGAATCCCCCACTGCCTGCCACTGGGGATACAGAAGTGAGCAGGGTAGAAGCCGCTGGAAGTGCAACTGGTAACCCTAATGCATGATGGACAGGACCCAAAGGCCCGACATAATCGAGGTCCATCAATCTGTGAAAAATCGGAGGGACCCTACCTGATATGAGAAGCAAAAAACTGAGAAAGTTTGCATCTGTTGTGAGGACCAGTCAGATCTGAGAGGACAGGGATACACTCAGATGATCTTCCTGTAGCCACCACTGGAGCTAAGAGCATACGTATCTTATAGTTTTGTTGATTATATATATATATATATTTATCTCTCTCTAATTGTTTCTTAGTTTAAATTCTGTACTGTCTTCCATTGCCCAGGTTTTACGCTCCCTGTTTAATGTAACTTTACTTTCTACCTTGATGTTAATTGGTTTCCCCTCAGTTACATTGTAAACCGGTACGATAAGACCTAGTCTTGAGCATCGGTATAGTAAAAGAAATTAAATAAATAAATAAATAAATAAATAAATACTCCCATCGGTAAGTGGAGGTGAACTGAATAGTTTTGAGACTGCGGGTTCCAAAGTGACAGTAGTGAGCGCTGAAGTGGTCGTGTGTCTGCCCTCACCCACGGCACTACTTCCAGGGTTGCCGCCATCAAACTGAGAACTTGGAGATAGCAAAATTGCTTATCTTGTAATAGGTGTTATCCCAGGACAGCAGGATGTAGTCCTCACATATGGACTCACATATGGGTGATGTCCTGGATGGAGCCCTATCACGGAAAACTTTGTCAAAGTTTCTAAAAACGTTTGACTGGCACACTGAACCCACTGAGCATGCCCAGCATGCCATGATCCCTTGAGCCCCAGGGGTCTCCCTTCAATCTCGTGTATAGCAATAAGCATTAGCAAAAATAAAATAATAAGACATATCGGACCCAACTCCGTGGGGTGGCGGGTGGGTTTTGTGAGGACTACATCCTGCTGTCCTGGGATAACACCTATTACAAGGTAAGCAATTTTGCTTTATCCCAGGAAAAGCAGGATGCTAGTCCTCACATATGGGTGATTAGCAAGCTACAGGCTGAGTCATTTTGTAGTGGACCAACAGCAATTAGAGTGCTATTGGGAAAAAAAATTGAGGCAGCCTAAAATCACAGCAGGTTGGATGCAGAAGGAGATGGGATTATGCTAGAAACAAGTTCTTTAAGACAGATTGTCCGTAGGCTGAATTTTGTTGTCCTTTGTCCAAACAGTAATGAGCTGCAAAGGTGTGAAGAGAACGCCATGTTGCAGCTTTACAAATGTCAGCTATTGGCACTGAACGATAGTGTGCTACTGAGGTTGCCCATTGCTTTTACTGAGTGCTCCATTACTCGCCCTTGGAGAGGAAGGCCTGCTTTTTCATAGCAGAACTCTATACATTCTGCTAACCAGTTGGAGAGAGTTTGTTTGCCCACTGCTTTACCTGGATTGTTCTTATCATAAGAAACAAAAAGTTGAGTGGATTTTCTATGACTGCAGTGCGATCTAGGTAATATGCAAGTGCACATTTACAGTCCAAGGTGTGTAAAACCCTCTCACCCTGGTGAGAGTGAGGTCTTGGGAAGAATGTTGGCAAGACTATGAACTGATTCAAGTGGAAATCCGTAACTACTTTGGGAAGGAATTTACGATGAGTATGGAGTACCACTCGGTCACATAAGAACCTTGTATAGGAGGAATAGCCTAGTGGTTAGAGCAGTGGACTATGAACCAGGAGACCAGGGTTCAAGTCCTGCTGTCGCTCCTTGTGACCTTGGGCAAGTCACTTTACCCTCCATTGCCTCAGGTACACACTTACGGGTCGATCCTGTAAGGCCGCGGTAATAACAGTGCGGCAGTGTCAGGCGCACCCTTCCTCCCCGCACGCACAGTTCTCTTCACTAACTCCCCGATACTCTCCTCTAATCGCATGCAAATGCATGCCGCGGCTTTAAAGCGGTAGGGAAGGGTTATGCCCGCGTAACCCATTTTACTGTATAGGCGCTTAATACAGCGCCTATACAGTAACCGGGTGCGCTGGTACCTGTCATTTCAAATGACATTTGAAATGACAGGCACCATGAAGTGAAAAAAAAAAAATACCAAAAATATGTAAAAACCTGAGTGTTCAAAAAAAAAAAAAAATTTTTAAATACCTGTCGGAGGGCCGCGTGGGTCCAGGCGGCTGGCGGCGGGAGCCGGGTGGTCGCGTGTTTAATCTAGGCCGCGGGCGGGTGGGCGCCTGTTCCAGGCGGCGGCGGCGGGGGCGGGTGGACACGCGTTAGTTCGAGACGGCCGGCGGGCGGGCGGCGGCGGGTGGTCGCGTGTTAAATCTAGGCCGGGTCGCACAGGCGCGCATTCATTCATCCAGGCGGAGGAGCCGGCGGCGAAAGCTGCCGGCTCCGCCTGAATGAATGCCTTGAGTGACTGCTGTGACTGCCTTGAGTGCTGAATCGCAGGGGTCGCACAGGCGCGCATTCATTCACTGCCGGTGGGGACTGCCCCGGCAGCCCCCACCGGCAGTGAATGAATGCGACCCCTGCGATTCGGCGCTCAAGGCAGTCACATGCCATGACGTCACGGCATGTGACTGCCTTGAGCGCCGAATCGCAGGGGTCGCACAGGCGCGCATTCATTCACTGCCGGTGGGGGCTGCCGGAGAGGCAGCCCCCACCGGCAGTGAATGAATGCGCGCCTGTGCGGACCCAGCCTAGATTTAACACGCGACCACCCGCCGCCCACCGGCCGTCTCGAACTAACGCGTGTCCCCCCGCTGCCGCTGCCGCCTGGAACAGGCGCCCACCCGCCCGCGGCCTAGATTTAACACGCGACCACCCGGCTCCCGCCGGCCGCCTGGACCCACGCGGCCCTCCGACAGGTATTTAAAAATTTTTATTTTTTTTTCTGACAGGTTTTGTGTGTCCCACATCATTACATTTTCTCGATCATCTCTGTATCGCTTTTTTTTTTTATTGTGTTTTGTTTTTGAGTGTCTTAAGCGGTGTCGATGGATTTATTACTAGACTCACAGTCCTAACTCCTACTAGGGGGAGGCGGTAAACTAACACGTTACGGCCGCGGCAAAACAGTGCGTTACTAATGAGATAACCTGAGCGCGCGTTACGGTATCGGAGGGGAATAGCTAATTCCTTCATTATACAGCTAATTCGTTCATTTACATGCCGGGTGGGGAAGGGTTACGCGTCTGTTTTAAGAAGCGCTACGGACGCGCGAAACTGGAGACTGTATTGCTGGTTTGCCTTACGCGTCCGAATTGTGCGCAGGGAGCTCGTTACAGACGAGAAATCTTCAACTGAATGTTACTGTATCGAGCTGTTAGATTGTAAGCCCTCTGGGGATAGAAAAATACCTACAGTACCTGAATGTAAACCGGTGTGATATCTCAATTGAGATCGAATGTCGGTATATAAAATAATAAATAAATAAATAAATAAAAATAAAAAAAATAAATAAGTGCTTGTAACTCACTAACCCTTCTAGCAGATGTAATAGCTACTAAGAAGAGAACTTTCCATGTAAGAAATTTAATATCACAGGAATCCATGGGTTCAAAAGGAGAACGCATGAGTCTTGTTAGTACTACATTAAGGTCCCATTCTGTGACTGGTGGCCATAACGGGGGTTTAAGGTGAATTAAACCTCTCATAAACCTATTGACAAGGGGTTGCGCTGATATCGGTGCATCCCCTATTGTACGATGGTAAGCTCAGATAACACTTAGATGTACACTTACTGACTAGGTCTGAAGACCAGAGTCTGAAAGGTGCCAGAGATACTCTAATAAAGATGTTATGGGGCAGGAAAAGGGGTCAATACTTTTCTGTGCACACCACGTGGTGAATCTTTTCCACTTCGAACTGTAGTTTTTTCATGTGGAAGGCTTACGTGAAGCTACAAGCACTTGAGAGACATTAGTTGAAAGATTGAGCGGTTGCAAGATCAAGCTTTCAACATCCAGGCTGTTAGAGATAGGGATTGAAGGTTGGGATGGCGCAACCTGCCCTGATCCTGAATTATGAGAGTGGGAGCTGTACCCAGGTGAATCGGGTTCCTGATCGAGAGGTCCAGAAGCATGGGGAACCACATTTGTTGAGGCCAATACGGGGCTATGTGTATCATGATCTCTTGTCCTGTTGTAGCTTCACTAGAATCTTGGTTATTAGCGGTATCAAGGGATACGTATAGAGAAGACCTGAATTCCAGGGGTGAGCAAAGGCGTCCCTGGCTAACTGATTTCTCTGTTTGTGCAGGGAGCAAAAGTTGTCCACTTTGTGATTCAGTTCGGATGCAAAGAGGTCCATCATTGGTTGACCCCAACGTTGAAATATCCTGGTCGCTACTAAGGGATCCAAGGACCACTTGTGAGGTTGGAATTGACGACCGAGATGGTCTGCCACTACGTTGTGAATGCCTGCCAGATAAGTGGCCCGGAGAAACATGGAATGTCAGGACCCAGTCCCAAATCTGTGCGGCTTCTTGACAAAGGAGATACGAGCCCATACCTCCCTGTTTGTTCAGGTACCACATGGCAACTGTGTTGTCCATTAGTATCAGAACAGTCTTGTGTGAAAGGCAGCCCTTGAACGCATGTAGAGCAGTGATTCTCAACCTTTTTTCGGCTGGGACACACCTGACAGATGGTTCTCACGTGCGTGACACACTGAACATGTGACTGTTACGTGGCAAAATGTAAATATACATTCTGCATCCTCAGGAACCCCGTCGACCCCCAAAAATGGGTGCAGAGCAGAACTAGGGCATTACCCGTACAACTCGCCATACAAAAAAAGATATTCTGGATCTGATGACATCTCAGTAAAAGAAAAACAAACTCTCTTTACTGGTAAGCACAATAACCCTCCTTATGAAAAGACTGTAATTTACCACTACAAATATTTAACCAGGCCCTAAACACTAATACACCTCCTATTGGGAAAACAGAGCCAGCCAAGCTGCTACAGATACCCACTTAAAAATAATTGTAAAACTATACTAATAAATGTTACAAAACAGCTGAACAGAATAACATCCAACAATTAAAAACTCATAAAATTATTAAAAATTGTCTAAATATCAATAAAATATTTCAAAACAGCAGACATCACATAATACCCAATAATTAAAATGGCAGTCAATCAAGAAAAATAAACTTAAAAAGCAGCCTTTATTTACCCCTCTTCAGCAACTCTCCTACTCCTTTTCCTTGCAGGCCAATAGCACTCACCAGAAGCAGCAGTGGCTGATGAAGCTCTGTTCTCACAGTCCTCTTCCTTAAGGCCCACAACCAGTCACAAGCAGTCTCTGTCTCACACAGACCAGTAACTTCCCTAACAAGTATCTCTTCCTCACACACACACACACCAGTCACCTCCCTGACCAATCTCTGTCTCTCTCTCTCACACACACAAACCAGTCACTTCCTTGACCAGTCTGTCTCCCACACACACCCACACACTGGTCACCTCCCTGACCAGTCTGTCACACACCCACACACCAGTCACCTCCCTGACCAGTCTCTCTCAATCACACACATGCTCTATCACTTAAATACAAGCTCACACATACTCTGTCACTTACAACCACACACACTGCCACTCATGCACCCATTGTACCACACACACACACTGCCACTCATGCACCCATTGTACCACACACACACACACACAAGCTCTCACTCATGCACCCAGGCACCCATTGTACCACACACACACTGCCACTCATGCACCCATTGTACCACACACAAGCTCTCACATGCACCCAGGCACCCATTCTACCACACACACAAAGCTGCCACTCACCACCCAGGCACCCATTCTACCACAGGCACACAAGCTCTCACTCATGCACCCAGGCATGCATTCTAACACACACACACACACACACACACACAAAGCTGTCACTCACGCACCCAGGCATGCATTCTAAACACACGCACACACACAAAGCTGCCATTCACGCACCCAGGCACCCATTCTACCACGCACACACACAGCAAGCTCCCACTCATGCACCCATTCCACCACACACACACACATAGCAAGCTCCCACTCATGCACCCATTCTACCACACGCACACAAGCTCTCACTCATGCACCCAGGCACCCATTCTACCACACACACACACTGCCACTCATGCACCCATTGTACCACACACACAAGCTCTCACTCATGCACCCAGGCACCCATTCTACCACACACACACACAAAGCTGCCACTCACCACCCAGGCACCCATTCTACCACACACACACACACAAAGCTGCCACTCACCACCCAGGCACCCATTCTACCACAGGCACACAAGCTCTCACTCATGCACCCAGGCATGCATTCTAAACACACACACACAAAGCTGCCACTCACGCACCCAGGCATGCATTCTAAACACACACACGCACACACACAAAGCTGCCACTCACGCACCTAGGCACCCATTCTACTACACAAACACACACACAGCAAGCTCCCACTCATGCACCCATTCTACCACACGCACACAAGCTCACATGGAGCCTCTTCTCATTGTTTGGCCCAATAAGCCTGGCCTCCACTTCTCAGCCGCCTCTGGCCTGACCTCTGGCGGCGTGCAACGTCTCTCCAGCCACCTCCCGCGGTGTGCAACATCTCTCTAGCCACCTCCCACGGTGCGCAGGGTCTCTCTGCTCTTCAGCTGCCGGCAGCGGAGTGCAGCGTCTCTTCGTTCTTCGGCCCTGCCGGTGGCAGCGCACAGGTCTCTCCGCTCTTCAGCCGCCGGCAGCAGCACGCAGCATCTCTTCATTCTTCGGCCCCACCGCCGGCAGCACAGGTCTCTCCACTCTTCAGCTGCCGCGAGCGGCGCGCAAGTCTCTCCACTCTTCAGCCGCATGCAGCGGCGTGCAGCGACTTTTCATTCTTCGGCCCCGCCGGTGGCAGCACAGATTTCTCTTCAGCCTCCGGCAACAGCGCGCAGCATCTCTTCATTCTTCGGCTCCGCCGGCCTGGCGTCCAGCGGTGGCGCGCAGAGTCTCTCCATTCTTCAGCCCCGCCCCTAAGGAGAAGGGAAGCACAAGCGGGGCAGTGGAACACCGGGAGCCACGACACACTGGTGTGTACGCGACCCACCGGTTGAGAACCACTGATGTAGAGCATAACATATAGCTCGAAGCTCCAGGAAATTGATATGAAATGTTGCTTCGAGTTTTGTCCAAGTACCTTTAGTTTGGAGATTGTCTGTGTGAGCTCCCCAACCTAAGGTGGATGCATCTATAGTTAAAGTTACTTGCAGAACTGGTTGTTGGAAAGGTAGGCCTTTGCGCAAGTTGTTCTTGTTCGCCCACCAGAGGAGAGATGAACGTAGTTGGTGGTTTATTTGAACTGGGGATGACAGCAGTTGAATGGCTTGTATCCACTTATCTTAATGTCCATTGGGTTATTCTCATGGCTAATCTGGCCATAGGAGTGACAAACTGTGGAGGCCATGTGGCCAAGCAGAGTTAGAAACTGATGTGCTGTCGCCTGTTCCTTTAAGCGCAGAGAGTTTGCTAATGAGGAGAGTGTCTCCGCCCGGTCTTCCGGGAGGAAGGCTCTTGATATTATGGTGTTCAACTCTGCTAAGATAAATTGCAGTAAGTGAGATGGGATGAGTTGGGATTTTTGGTAGTTGATTAGAAATCCCAGCGAGTGGAGCAGATTGACTGAGCCTGAGAGAAGCGAGAGCTCCTTGCTGTGCTTGGCTTCTGATGAGCCAGTCGTCTAGGTAAGGAAAAACGTGTACACTTTCCTTGTGCAAATGAGCTGCTGCTACTGCTAGGCACTTTGTGAATACTCAGGGTGCGGAGATAAGTCCAAATGGCAGAACCCGGTATTGGAAATGCTGATGACCCACCAGGAAACGCAGAAACTTGCGATGAGGAGGGAATATTGGCATGTGAGCTTAAGCGTCTTGCACAGGGGTGGGCAATTCCGGTCCTCGAGGGCTGCAAACCAGTCGGGTTTTCAGGATATCCTTAATGAATATGCATGAGAGAGACCTGCATACACACTGCCTCAGTTGTATGCAAATCTATTTCATGCATATTCATTAGGGGTATCCTGAAAACCCGACTGGTTTGCAGCCCTCGAGGACCGGACTTGCCCACCCCTGGTCTTGCAGATTCAGAGAACTGACCCAGTCTCCTGTTTGAAGAAGGGGAAGCACGGTGCCTAAGGAGACCATTCTGAACTTCTCTTTCCGTAGAAATTTGTTGAGATTTCGGAGGTGTAGGAGGGATGTAGGTCTCCTGTTTTCTTTGGAATGAGGAAATAAGAGTAGAATCCTCTGCCCTACTGAGGTCGAGGAACTGGTTCCACGGCCCTGGCTCTCAGAAGGGTGGATAATTCTGCTTGCAGAAGAGTGATATGATCCTTGTGTATCCAAAGAGATTTTGGTGGGGAGTCTTTTGGTACTGTGAGAAAATTCAGATAGTAACCTTGTGTTATAATTGAAAGCACCCATTGATCTGTTGTGATGTTTGACCAATGGGGCTGGAAGAGAGAGACCCGACCTTCCACTGGTAACTCTGGGTTTGGGTTGGTGGAGTGGCTGCAGTCCTCTGGCTGGTTTTCAAAAGCCTGATGCTGGGCCTGTTTGAGGAGGAGGTTGAGGCCTAGAAGCTCTCGGTTGTCTAGGCTGGGTTCTTTGCACTGGTCTGGACGCTCTACCATGGGGTGCTGGTGAATAGTACCTACGTGGTCTATAGTAGGACTTTCTGGTGTCCTTCCGTGCTATGCAACGTGGAGCAGAGGAAGTATCTTGTGGGATAGTAGACAGTTGACGCAGAGTTTCAAAGTGTTCTTTGAGCCGAGCTACTGCGCCCTGAACTCGTGTTCCAAAAAGGTTATCACCAACACAAGGCAGATCTGCTAGCTTCTCTTGAACTTCAGGCCTGAGGTCAGAAGCTTTGAGCCAGGCCCAACGACGTGCACTGATACCAGTTGCAGCTACCCTTGAAGAGGTCTCAAAACTGTCATATGCAGCATGGACCTCGTTCTTGCCTGCTTCCAAACCTTTGTGAATGATGTCATTTACTGAGTCCTGATACTGTTGAGGCAAAGTCTCAGATAATTGTTGCATCTGTTTCCAAAGGTTGCGCTGATACTGCATTATATATAGTTGATATGACGCTATCCTGGAAACAAGCATTGAGCCTTGAAAGACTTTTCTGCCTAGAGTGTCTAAGAACTTTTTTTCTTTGCCAGGCAGAGTTGATGAATGAGGGCGTATTCTCTTTGATTTTTTCTGGGCGGATTCTACCACCACAGATTGGTGTGGAAGTTGGGCCCTCTGATAACTAGGGATGTGCTACACCAGATAGGTGTTATCCATCCTTTTGTTAACCAGTGGTACTGAGCATGGGTGTTCCCATAGCCTGCGTTGCAGGTCTACTAGGTCTTCATGTACCAGAATTGCTAGTACCTCCTTAGGAGGGTCCACAAACTGTAGAATCTCTAAGGTCTTTTGTCTGGTATCTTCTTCTGACACTACTTGAAAGGGAATAGTGTCAGCCATGTCCTTTACAAAACTGGTAAAAGATAAGTCCTCTGGGGGTGACGGCTCAGACAGGATGTCCTCTGAAGAGGTGTCAGTGTCTCAGTCATCCCAAGAGTCTGACGGAGGGCGCCTTGGAGGAGAAGTATGAGGAGGCATCGATGGGGAAAAGAACGGCATCGATGGAGATACCGGGATTCTCGGCCGAGAAAGTCCGGAGGGCCCTGGCATGGGTTCAGAAGGCAGAGAAGCCCCTGAGATAGGAATCGGAGTGATAGGCTGCACTGGAAGAGTTCCGGTCAGGGCATCGAGCTTCGACATCAGTGGCTGTAATAGTGAAAAGTCCGGTACCGGTATCGGAACAGGCACCGGCATCGGTGACGGCACGGGTTCCAGCGGTGTCGATGGACAAAGATCCCAGAGAGCTTCTTTCACTGCCTGGCGGATAAATCTGTCCAGTTCCTCCCTTATAGCTGGTGAGGTCAGAGCAGCTATAGGTGGTGGCAGAGAAGGCGTCATCGGCACTTCCACAGGACCCTGTGGTGGCTCAATGCCAGACACCTTTGCAGGTGGGGAACAGCTCGGAGTAGTAGGCCTCGATGGCTCTTGTAGACGAAGCCTCTTCGGCTATGGCTCTCTCGGCAACAGTAAGGCTTCTGGCGTCTAAGTCCGTCGATGCCTATGATGATGCTTTTTATTTATTTATTTATTTATTTAAATGCTTTTAAAATATACCGACATTCATAGGACATATCATGCCGGTTCACAATCAACATTGTAAAGGAGGAAGAGGAAGTTACAAATAACAGGGAGGGGGGAGGTGGAGCAGTGAAGGAAAAAGGAGAGGATGGGGGTCAGGTGACAGTAAGCGCAGAAGTTGCGGGAAGGAGAAAGGTAGTGAAGTGCTAGGGGAGAGAGAAATTGATAGGAACTGTGTTAAAAAACTGAGAATAAAAAATTAACAAATTTACAAAATCAGCAATTCCCTAGGATGCATCAACGGATTAGAAGGGGTAAGGGAATTGGAAGTGGCAGTGGAGGGGGTTTAGGTCTGATTGGAGTCAGGGTATGCTTGTAAGAAAAGCCAGGTTTTGATGCCTTTTTTGAAGTTGGGTAAGGAAGGTTCAAGGCGGAGATACGTGGGAAGAGAGTTCCAGAGGGAGGGGCCGGCTATGGTAAAGGCTCTCTCTCTAGTAGTTGAGTGGTGTGCTATTTTGAGGGGTGGGATGTGTAAAGTGCCCGCCGTGGAGGCTCTGGATGGACGATTGGATGTACGGAAACGTGGTGTTTCCTTGAGCCATTCGTGGTCATTTTTGTGAAGCATGTTATGGAGTATTGTAAGGGTTTTGTATTTTATACGGAAAGGGATGGGGAGCCAATGCAGTTCTTTATGTTTATGTTCCGTGGTTTTTTCAAGCCCGGATGTCTATTTCACCGATGCCGCAGACGGAGTCAGTGATAGCCGGTCTCCGGAGGCGATGTTTGCAAACGACTAATCTTTTAGACGCTCCAGCCAGAGACGACTGAGTTGACGTCTATGGTATAAGCTGTATATGGAAGAGATGTTCCATCTTTTCTTGTCGGGCCCTCCTGCCCTTGGCGGTCATTTCAGCACACTGAGGGCAGGAAGAAACATCTTGCGACTCTCCCAAGCACAGACCCCTCTATGTGCGGGTCGGTGATCAACATTGTGCGAGGGCACTTCAGGCATTTTTTGAAGCCCGTGGTCATGATGAAAGCCGGACAGCTGTTGACGGCCTTCTGACCAAAAAATTATTTTAACCCAGATCAAAATGGGAAAAATTGTACTCACCGGCCAGTGGAGTAGGGAGATCCTATTTAGGGGATGAAATGAGAGATTTTTTAAACTTTTTTTCTCACAGTAGATGTGTGAGGAATCACACAGGGCTCCTTCACCTCGATGCTAACTGCAGCACGGAAAAACGAAGACTGAAGGGAGACCCCTGTGACTCGAGGGATCATGGCATGCTGGGCTCAGTGTGCCAGTCAAAAGTTTCTAGAAACTTTGACAGAAAGTTTTCCGTGATAGGGCACCATCCAGTGACGTCCCTCATATGTGAGTCCATATGTGAGGACTAGCATCCTGCTTGTCCTGGGTTAAAGCTCTACACAGATGGGTGTATCGTGCTCATCAAATGACGCACTTGGGACATCAACTTCCTTATCCGCATGGTCAGAAGGGGCAAGTAAGGTAGTGGACTGTAGCTGTACAAAGGCTTGAAGGCCCTGGAAAAATTCCACCCAAAAGAAGGCAGCTAGGTCCATGCCTAGCCCAGGAGGTATTGGGATAGGTACTGCTGAATTTCCCTCTCCCACAGATGACCCAATCCCAGGGGTACTCCGATCGGGGGTACTTCCAGTTAAGGCTGTGGCTAACCTATCATCTGAAAGGGAGGAGCCAAGCTTAGCAAAATGCAGGAAGGCCACCTCTCCCTGGGCTTCCTCACAGTTCTGATATAACAGCAAATGCACTGTGCGTACCGACGTTCTATGGAGGGCAATATGGCATGCACAAAGACACGTACAAGATGACACCGTTGCAGCCTACCAAGCCTAAAGCAGGGCCTAGCACATCGGGTGGCCCGCTCAACCCACTCGGAAGCCCACTTCCCCTTACTCCAACGGGATCAGAAACGACGTCGGTAAGGCACGCTGAGCAAGGAGACCAGAGGAAGTCTTACTAAAACCCCTCCAAATGTCTCTGAATCAGGAGGTAAATTTTTTTTTTTTTAAACTTACCTGGGCTCAGCGCTTATTGGCCGAGTAAAGAGATGGTCTCTAGCTGCGGGAGGCAAGGGCTTTGGCCATCACCACCGCACTCTGCTTCCTGTACCCGCTGCCTTTCAGCTGCTTAAGCAGCTAAGTCCACGCCAGGAACCAGCTACTGAACCAAGGCACACCTCTGAGGGATCTTGGAAATTGCCTCAGGAATTCTCAACTTGGGGGGGGGGAGGGGGCCATTAGGTATCGCCACAGGAGAGTGGGGCTCAATTTTTGTCTCCAATTTAAATGTAGAATTTCTACTTCCAAAAAGTACAAAAATCCCCATAGGGAGAAGAACATCACCATCTGCTGGAGATGGAGAAATACTGAAGGGCTGGGGTCACTGCAGGGTGTATCTAAGGTGACGTCAGCTTTGAAATCAGATTCCATCTCCATCTGCTAAAAGGGGAGCATAACCCTTGGTCCTGAGTCCATCTGCCTACATGCTAGGAAACTGTCTTGTGAATAACTGCTGACATCAAGGCATCAACCTTTAGAATCTGAAATAAGCTATTTTTAAATCTGAAGGCAGAAGGTAAAGTTTGTTATGCTCTTCTTACCTCTCAGCCTCCATTCTAGAGATTCCCATTCCTCCTCCACCATGCCCTTAAGCTCTTTGTGAAGACAGAAACAAGAGATGGTCTTCTAGACCTCTCCTGAATAGGATCCCTGTCAGGGACCTCCTCGACCTTAAAGTCTGACATGCAGCAAGAGGCTACCACCCAAGTAAAGTAGGAAGCAAGCTCCTCTTTCCTGAATATCTTAATCACAGACGAGTCCTCTCCTTTCAAAGACAACTACCCCGCCTCTGACTCCAGTGGACTCCGTGTTAGTCTTCTCCAGTTTCCCCCACTAAGGGAGGCAAAATCGTAATCAAAACTCCAGGGCTTCCCTAGATAACATTGGGTATTTGGGGCAGAACCACCCTTCAAAAGGTTAACTGCTTGAAATCGAGGGACCAGGGACCACTGAGACTCTTCACCCACTACTCACTAGACCTCTGTATGGCACAAAGTACCTGCTGCATGATCTTCAATACTTCTGTTAAGATTCTCCTGGAACTGACCCAAGGAAATCCCCATGAGGGACCAAAATAAGGGGCCTAACTGAATCAGAAGAATTCCTTCTGAAATGGATCCAGAGACAGGCCAAATAGAGAATCTAAAACGTTGGCTATTCCTGCCTGAAATTGATCCCCAGAAGCAGGCAGAAGCTGCAGTTTCCACCTCATTTCCCCTTTTCCCCACTGGGGGCCGAGCTACAGGAGAGGCAGCAGGAACCTGAAGTGTTCGAAACATGATGGCCCTTATCTGTCATGCTTCTCTCTCCTCCCCTGCCCCCACAAGCAAAGACACCCTAAAGCAGTGGTTCTCAACCTTTTTCCCCCAACATGACACACCTGACTCACAAGGCTCAAATGTGAGACACATTGCTCATTACAATCCATGGTGGAAATAAAAAAAAAAAAAAGGCCCAGTATTATTGTTAAGAATGACACAAGGGAATGCTAAGTATGGCCTCTGAACAGAAATTATATAAATAGTAAACCTCCCATACTAGAACAGCACCATCTTCCAGCAATCAAACAGTAATTACTTAAGGAAAGGCAACACTGAAAATATTACACCAGGCCTTAAAACATCAATACTCCTATTAGGAAAACGTAACAAGCCAGGCTGCTATAGAGCCCTACACAGAAACTACAGGCCAGCAGAAAACCTCACCTAAATCACATTTGCTGACCCTCACCTAACAAAGAATAAAGAGACTATAAAGCATAAATAGAAACATGCAAAATAAAACTGAACTGGAAACCGCAAAAAGCCAGAGACACTGTATGCAGCGCAATAAAGGAAAAAGAAAAACACCACCAGTCCTAATAAAACAAATCAAGAAATATAAAATCTATAGCAGTAAAACATAATAAACAGATTTCAAAACAGCTAATGAATGGAATGTCCAATAATTAAAAACTCATAAGAAATATCCAGACACTAATAAAATATTTCAAATCAGCAGACACAAAGACCCAATAATTAAAAATAAGGATAAGAAAATGCTCTGTTCTCCATACCTGGGAATGTTTGATTTCCAGGTGCCGTGATATTAATGTGAATTAACAGGAGAAGGGGAGGGGGGAGAGTTTGCTTGCAACTTTCTCCTTTTTCTAAGTCACATAGGCTCTCAATCACACACAGATACACATGCATGCTCTCTCACTCTCACTGTCAATCACATTTCCACATGTTCTCTCATACTTACACACAAGCTTTCAATCACACACATACATGCTTTCTCTCACACACATAGGTTCTCGATCACAGTTACGTACATGCTGTTTCTCACACACAGACAGGCTCTTAATCATACACACTCTTTCACACAAACAGGTTCTCAATCACACATTTACATATGCTCTCTCTCACTTACATGCATACTCTCATACACACAAACACACAGAGTCTCAAACACACATGCTCACTCACTCTCTCTCCCTCCACCGAAGAACTGCAGCAGCAGCCGCCGCCTCCTCCTCCTCCTGTTCCAACCCTCGTGGTCTTGAGAAAGGAGTCCCATCATTGCTTCTCTTTTCACTCTGGACCAATGCTACACGCACTTATAACTTAGCATGGTCTCTTCTTCCTGTATGCTGCACAACACTTCCTCTTCTGGGCCATAGGGGTGGGAAGAAGAGACCATGCTGCTAGTGCCGTGATGAGGTTACTGGAAAAGTTGTGTTCTGTCGCCATATGCTGGCAGGGTAGTATAAACCCATATATCCGGGCTGGTCTAGCAGGATAAGGAAGGGGGTCCCTTGGCAAAGACCCAATGTGGTGAGGATGAAGAATCATGGCATGCAGAGATGGCAAAGCGAGGCATGGGTGCAAAACTTCTCTTGTAACAGCCTCCTTGGTTCTTACCTACATACAAGCTCGCCGTCCATTGCATCCTGCTCATCTGTGCTTGCAAATGAAACTCTGCCACCAATCACTGCTCCAATTATATACACCAGCCACGTCAAGCGACCTGCAAGCACAGCGAGCTCATTAAAATGCAGGCATGTTCAATTCGCCACAGAAGATGTTACCTGCCTAGACACAGAACATCATGAAATCCTGAAACACCAAAGCCAGACATAAAAATGCCCATGAAACAAACTGTGCTCTTACAGGATGAGACAAGTCGATGCATACCCACCCAATGTAGATGGGTAGACTAGATATGCTGAATGATCTTTTTCTGCTGATACATGGGACAGAACAATTCAAATTCTATGAGAGGAGACAAGCTAACATAACCAGGGCTGGTGCTTCCATTAGGCAAACTAGGAAGTCACCTAGAGCACAACAATTTTGGGGGTGGCAAAATCCTGCCAGCGCAAGGCCAGAAAGCTGCTGTGTAAGAGCCAATACCAACAAACCGGGAATGCTGTGCTGGTGCCACAGTTGCCGGTAGGAGGGAGAACTGTGCTGGAGCTGCCAACCATAGATACATTGGGGGAAGTGGGTACATAAACAAAGGTTTGCCTAGGGCACCAAATATCCTGCACAGGCCCTGAACATAACACTGTTCTTCTCATCCTACTTTATATTTGGTTGTAACTGGGTGGAGTGGGCATGGTGGTACTTTCACTGGGCTCACCTTCTTGTACAGCAATGTCCATTGCACTAGAGCTGGCTGTCTGTAACAATTCCTGGTATGACTGGGCTGACTGGTCAAAGAGCTGCACCAGGAGGGCACACGTCTTCTCGTACTCACAGCGGCCAATGGTGGACAGTTGGTCTAACTGTTGCTGGACCAAACCTGTATCATCCAGGGGGTCTTCCAGGCCATCCCTACAAAGAGTGGGAAAGGAAAACTGGTTCTTACCCGCAAATTTTCGTTCCTGAAGTACCATGGATCAGTCCAGTCAAGTGGGTTTATGCATCCCTACCAACAGATGGAGGCAGAGAATAAAAACTTGAGGCACTGCTACATAACCGAGAGTATCACCTGCAGTCCCCTCAGTATTGACCTGTACCCAAGCCAAGTTGTCTACCTTAATAAACTCCAATATACCTGGGGTGAACAGATGATTAAAGGTTGGAGCCTCCTGAAAAAAACTAGACCCCCTTAACCTGACAGAACACACATTTGAAACTATGTACACTTCTCATTACTCTGAATATATCCCTATCAGCTCAGCAACATCCAGAAGTGAAGAAGTCTTTCAAAAAATGGGGACGGGTCTCTGGACTGATCCGTGGTACTTAAAGAACAAAAATTAGCAAGTAAGAACCAATTTTCCTTTCCTATTCGTACACTGGATCAATCCAGACAAGTGAAATGTACCCAAACCCCTCTATTCTGGGCGGGAACTCGAAAGACCCATGTGCAACACACTTTCCCCAAAAGACACCTCCTCCGCCACACACCTAAGCGGTAAATGTTTGGGTAAAAGTGTGAGGCGAAGACCACATTGTCGCATGAAAAACGTTCTGTGGAGAAAACAGACACTCCACCCATGAGATTGCCTACGACCTAGTGGAATGCGCTCTCAACCCCTCTGACACTGACCGGCCCTTACAGATGTAAGCCGAAGCTATCGTCTCTTTCAGCCATCATGCAATAGTGCCCTTAGGCGCCTTGTTTCCCCTTCTTAGCACAGGATAAAAGATGTTCAGATCTCCAAAAGGCTTTTGTCGCCTTAAGATATCGCAAAGAATTCTGTGCCCATCCAGCAAGTGAAGCCCCGTCGCCATAGAAGCATTCGCAAACAAATTCGGAAAGGCCGGTAACTCAATCACTAGGTTAAAGTGAAAGGAGGAAACCACCCTAGGTAAAAAAAACCAAAAAAAACCCACCTAAGTTCAGATTCCATCCTGGACAAATCTTCTGAACGGGAGGACGCAAACACTTTGCCCCTTTGAGGAAACGAACCACATTCGGGGGAGATGCCAGCAGTCTTCCCTAAATCCTACCTCGAAGGGAACCTAAGATTACCACCTGAACCCGAAGGGAATTATAGGCAAAACCAGACACAAAAAACCCCTAGAATCTGTGGAATGTCCACTTTCAAAGGCTGCACCTTGTTCTGTAAACACCAAGATTCAAAGACTCTCCACACTCGGACATAAGTCAAAGTCATGGAAGGCTGCCTTGCCTGAAGCAAAAATCGCAATCACAGGCTCCAAATAATGTTTCAAGCGGAGCTATCACTATCAAAAGCCAAGCTGCTAGACAGAAGTGATTCTCCCGGTCACAAAATACAGGTCCCTGCTGCAACACCTCTGACAGATGGGCCAATTGAATGGAACTGTCCACCGCCAAACAAAGAAGGTCCGCAAACACGGCCGGCATGGTCACTCGGGAGCCACCGAATCACCCTGCCTAGATGAAGCTCGATGAACCGTCACACTTGACCTATGAGAGGCCACGGTGGAAACACGTATAGCAACAGGTGTATCAGCCACAGGTGAACGAGAGCATCAATGCCCTTCAAGCCGATCTCCCTTCTGCGACTAAAAAAAAAAAAAAAAATTCGATCCATTTTCATATTTCCTGAAGTCGCCATGAGGCCCACCGCTGATCTGCCCTGCTTGGCCTGAATCAAGGAGACGAGGAAGTCCGCCTGCAGGTGGCACTCTCTTATGTAGCAGTGTCCAATATTTTTGTTCTCAGACTCCATCTGCTGGTAGGGATACATAACCCACTGGTCTGGAATGATCTGAGTATGTACAGGAAAGCAAAATTGCTTACCTTGTAATAGGTGTTTTCCCAGGACAGCAGGATGTAGTCCTCACAGATGGGTGACGTCACTAACAGAGCCCTAGTGCAGGAAAACTTTCTGTCAAAGTTTCTAGAAACTTTTGACTGGCCCTGTGAGGCCACTGAGCTTTCCCAGCATGCCATGATATTCTCTGCCACAGGGGTCTCTCTTCAGTCTCGTATGTAGCAATAAGTTTTAGCAAAAATAAAATAATAAAAGGTATGAGACCCAACTCCGCGGGGTGGCGGGTGGGTTTCGTGAGGACTACATCCTGCTGTCCTGGGATAACACCTAATACAAGGTAAGCAATTTTGCTTTATCCCAGGACAAGTCCTCACAGATGGGTGATTAGCAAGCTAGAGGCAGAGTCATTTTGTAGTGAAGCAACACTGAAGTAGTGTTGTTGAAATGAGGTAGCCGAAGATCACAACAGGTTGGTTGTAGGAGGAGTTGGGATTAGACTGGAAACAAGTTCTTTAAGACAGATTGTCTATAGGCTGAATCTTGTCGTCCTTCTTTGTCCAAACAGTAGTGAGCTGCAAATGAGTGAAGAGAACTCCATGTTGCTGCTTTACAGATGTCAAGGATTGGCACTGAACGATAGTGTGCTACTGAGGTTGACATTGCTCTTACTGAATATGTGCCTTTACTCGCCCTTGGAGAGGAAGGCCTGCTTTTTCATAGCAAAACTGTATGCAATCTGCTAATCAGTTAGATAGAGTATGTTTACCCACTGCTTTACCCGGTTTGTTTGGATCATAAGAAACAAACAGTTGAGTAGATTTCCTATGGACTGCCATGCGGTCTAAGTAAAAAGCTAGCGCACGTTTACAGTCCAAGGTGTGTAAGGCTCTTTCTCCTTGATGAGAATGAGGCCTTGGAAAGAATGTTGGTAAAACTATGGATTGGTTCAAGTGGAATTCCGTAACTACCTTGGGAAGGAATTTTGGATATGTTCGGAGAACTACTCTGTCATGAAGGAATTTTGTGTAAGGTGAGTATGTGACAAGTGCTTGTAACTCACTAACCCTTCTAGCAGATGTAATTGCTATGAGGAAGATAGTTTTCCATGTGAAAAATTTAAGATCACAGGAATTCATGGGTTTCAAAGGGAGAACGCATGAGTCTTGTTAAGACCAAATTCAGGTCCCATTCTGTGACAGGTGGCCGAATTGGTGGATTAAGGTGAGTTAAATCTTGAATGATAAAAGGAATGATAAAGGGAATGGAACAGCTCCCCTACGAGGAAAGACTAAAGAGGTTAGGGCTGATCAACTTGGAGAAGAGACGGCTGAGGGGGGATATGATAGAGATGTTTAAAATCATGAGAGATCTAGAATGGGTAGATGTGAATCAGTTTTTTACTCTTTCGGATAATAGAAAGACAAGGGGGCACTCCATGAAGTTAGCATGTGGCACATTTAAAACTAATCGGAGAAAATTCTTTCACTCAACGCACAATTAAACTCTGGAATTTGTTGCCAGAAGATGTGGTTAGTGCAGTTAGTATAGTTGTGTTTAAAAAAGGATTGGATAAGTTCTTGGAGGAAAAGTCCATTACCTGCTATTAAGTTGACTTAGAAAATAGCCACTGCTATTACTAGCAACGGTAACATGGAATAGACTTAGTTTTTGGGTACTTGCCAGGTTCTTATGGCCTGGATTGGCCACTGTTGGAAACAGGATGCTGGGCTTGATGGACCCTTGGTCTGACCCAGTATGGCATGTTATGTTCTTTTCTCATGAACCTAGTGACGAGAGGTTGCGTGGATATAGGTGCATCTCCCAGCTTGTTATGGTAAGCTGAGATTGCACTTAAATGTACCCTAACAGATGAAATCTGAAGACCAGAGTCTGAAAGATGACATAAATAGTCTAATAGAGAAGTTGTGGGGCAGGCGAAAGGATATATACTTTTTTGCCTACACCACAAAGTAAACCTCTTCCATTTTGAAGAATAGTTCTTTCGTGTGAAAGGTTTGCGTGAAGCTAGAAGTACTTGAGATACCTTGGATGAAAGATTGAGTGGTGTAAAATTAAGTTTTCAACATCCATGCTGTCAGGGAGAGGGATTGCAGGTTGGGATGGCGCAACCAACCCTGATCCTGAGTTATGAGAGTGGGAGCTACACCCAAGCGAATTGGATTCCTGATAGAGATGGCTAGAAGTGTGGGAAACCATACTTGTCGAGGCCAATACGGGGCTATGAGTATCATAGAGCCCTTGTCCTGTTGTAGCTTCACTAGAGTTTTGGTTATGAGCGGTATCGGAGGATACGCGTATAGAAGGCCTGAGTTCCAAGGGCGAGCAAAGGCGTCCTTGGCTAGCTGGTTTTTCTGTTTGTGTAGAGAACAGAACTTGTCCACTTTGTGATTCAGGTGTGATGCAAAGAGGTCTATTGTTGGATGACCCCAAAGTTGAAAGATCCTGGTCGCTACTGAGGGATCCAGGGACCATTCGTGTGGTTGAAATTGACGACTGAGTTGATCTGCCACTACGTTGTGGATTCTTGCCAGATAAATGGCCTGGAGAAACATTGAGTGTGTTAGGGCCCAGGCCCAAATCTGTGCAGCTTCTTGACAAAGGAGATACAAGCCCGTACCTCCCTGTTTGTTGATGTACCATATGGCTACTGTATTGTTTGTTTGAATTAGAACAGTCTTGTGTGAAAGGCAGTCCTTGAACGCATGCAGCACATAATGTATAGCTTGAAGCTCCAGGAAATTTATTTGGAATGTTGCTTCGAGGTTTGTCCAAGTCCCCTGGGTTTGGAGATTGTCTATGTGAGCTCCCCAACCCAAGGTGGATGCATCTGTAGTTAAAGTTATCTGTGGGATTGGTTGCTGAAAAGGTAGGCCTTTGCACAAGTTGTCCATGTTTGTCCGCCAAAGTAGAGATAATCTGCGTTGGTGGGTCACTTGAATTGGATAATGTAGAGGTTGAATGGCTTGGATCCATTGTGATCTTAAAGTCCATTGGGTAACTCATGGTGAGCCGTGCCACAGGAGTGACGAACTGTGGAGGCCATATTGCCTAGTAAGGTTAGAAACTGATGAGCTGTCGCTTGTTTCTGTGAGTAAATGGATTTTGCCAGGAGGGAAAGAGTCTTTGCCAGATCTTTGGGTAGAAAGGCTCTTGATAGGAGAGTGTTCAAGTCTGCACCTTTGAATTGAAGTGGCTGAGATGGCGTAAGGTGGGATTTTTGATAGTTGATGAGAAAACCCATGGAGTGAAGTAGAGAAATCATTCGACTGAGAGAAGTGAGAGCTCCTTGTTGAGATTGACTTCTGACGAGCCAGTCATCTAGATATGGAAAAACATGGACACTGTTTGTGCAAGTGTCCTGCTATTACTGCCAGACATTTTGTGAATACTCTGGGAGCAGAGGCTAGTCCGAATGGTAGAACTCTGTATTGGAAATGTTGATGGCCCACCATGAAGCGCAGGTACTTGTGATGAGGAGGGAATATTGGAATGTGAGCGTAAGCGTCTTGAAGATCCAGAGAACAAAGCCAATCTCCTGTTTGAAGAAGTGGAAACATGGTGCCTAGAGAAACCATCCTGAACTTTTCCTTCTTCAGAAATTTGTTGAGATTTCTGAGATCTAGGATGGGACGTAGGCCTCCGGTTTTCTTTGAAATGAGGAAATTACGGGAGTAGAATCCTCTGCCCTGCTGAGTCCAGGGCACTAGCTGTACAGCCCTGGCTCTCAGAAGGATGGATAATTCTGCTTGTAGATGAATTAGCTAAGAATCTTGTTGTGGGAAGAAACTCTGTGGAGATTCTGGTGGAAATGAGAGGAAATTGAGTTTGTAACTTCGAGAGACTATGGAGAGTACCCATTGGTCTGATGTTATCCTTAGCCAATGTTTGTGAAAATAGGATACTCTTCCTCCTACTGGTCTGGTCGAGGATTTAGGAGATGGGTTTGTTCTCTGGTGTGTATTTCAAAAACCCGCAGCTGGTCCTGTTTCTGGAGGAGGTTGCGGGCGAATAGCTCTCGGTTGTCTGGCCTGGGAACGTTGTTGCGGCCTAGTCGACCTGCCCCTAGAGGCTTGGGGGTAGTATGGGCGTCTGGTTTCTCTCCTAGGTGGTCGAACAGGCTGTGTAGAGGGGTCTTGTGGAACCTGTGACAACTGACGAAAGGTCTCTGTATGTTCTTTTAGTTGTTGCGCGGCATCTTGGACCTTTTCGCCAAAAGTTATCCCCCACACATGGCAAGTCAACAAGTTTATCCTGGACCTCAGGCCTGAGGTCCGAGGCCTTAAGCCATGCCCATTGACTAGCGGTGATTCCAGCAGCTGCTGTTCTGGAAGCCATTTCAAAATTGTCGTAGCCCGCCCTCACTTCATGTTTTCCGGCTTCTAGGCCTTTATGGACTATGGCCTGTGCTGCTTCCTGAAATTGTGTAGGCAAAGATGTGGTAAATTCTTCCATCTGCTTCCAGAGATTTCTCTGATACTGTGTCATATACAGTTGATAAGAAGAGATTCTGGCATTCAGGATAGCACCTTGATACACCTTTCTTCCAAGGGAATCTAGAAACCGGTGATCTTTACCAGGTGGGGTTGAGGAGTGTGGGCGAATACGTTTAGATGTTTTGGGGGCAGATTCCACTACCACAGATTGATGTGGTAGCTGTGGTTTTTGGTATCCTGGAGCTGCCTGTCCCAAATATGTAGTGTCTACATGTTTGTTTACTGCTGAGACAGAACATGGGTGCTCCCAGATCCGGTGTTGGAGATCCAAAAGTACTTCATGTATTGGAATAGCCAATACTTGGTTTGGCGGGTCAACAAACTGAAGGACTTCTAAAGTTTGTTGCCTTGTATCTTGTTCTGCAGTCAGCTTAAAAGGAATGGTGTCTGCCATATCCTGTATGAAGGTGGAAAAAGACAAATCTTCTGGTGGGGACTTTTTTCTTTGGTCTGGAGGTGAAGGCTCAGACATGAAGTCCTCAGAAGATGTGTCAGTATGCTGATCATCCCAAGAGTCATCTTGATCGTCTCTATATGGAGATCGTGGGGAAGACCTGGGTGGGTGATGAAGGCCTGAAGGTCCTGGCTGTGGATCATCAGAGGGTATTAATGGAGAAGTGTCCTCCAATGTTTTTGGTGGAAGTGTATCGATGACATCTTGATATCTCTGTAAGAGTCGTTGAAAAAATGCCAGATCATGGGGTTCAGGATCTTCAGATGGTGGTTGCATCGATGGAATAGTGGTTGGTATCGATGCAGGTGTTGTTGGACGTGCCTGCAAGGGTGTCGAAGACGGCAACGGTGTTGGCATCGAGATCGGCCTCGAAGAGGTCGACGGTATCTGTGCGTAAATCGATGACGATGCCGTGATGAATTTCGGTGCAGTCATCGATTCTATGCTCGTCCTCTGTGTCGACATCGACATCGGTGGTACCACCGGCATAGGTAAATTTACCGGCATCAATGCTGTGTGCATCGGCGGGACCGCTGGAGTTATTTGTTGATCCTTTAAAGCCTATAAAACCGCTTGTCTGATGAGGTCAGACAATTCTGGTATTACAACTGTTGGCGGAGGCTGAGGTGTCAGATCCTGCACAGAGCCCTGTGCAGGATCTGGTATCGATGGTTCTGGTAGAAGAGGCCCAGGTGCTGAAGAACCGATGTTTCTTGGTTCCGTGGCCGCTTCGCCATCGATTCTTCCTGGGGAATGGATGTTTCGGATGTCGATGGACGTCGATGTTTCGTTTTATGTTGATCGACGGACTTCATCGATGCTGTGGATGACTGTGGGGACAGATGATCTCCCGATCCTTCTGGGCGAGGCTTTTTAAGTTAGACGCGTTTAGTAGCTCTGGCCAGAGACTACTTCGATGACATCGAGTGAGATGGAATAAGTTGAAGGTGGAACAAATGTTCCATTTTCTCTTGATGAGCTTTCCTTCCCTTCACAGAGATTTCCGCGCATTTTGGACAATTGTTAACCGTGTTTTTCACCGAGACACATTACACACTCTAGGTGCGGGTCGGTGATAGACATTGTCCTGTTACATACAGGGCATTTTTTGAAGCCCGTAGCCATTTTTAGGTCGACAGACGTCGATGAAAGAATGGGAATTTGTGAGAAAAAAATATTTTACTCAAAGAGCAAAATATGAGACCGAGGTACTCACCAGCCGGTGGAAAAACCCCGAGAGACTCCAATGATAGAGAATATTATAGAAAAATGTGATTTTTCAGTCAGAAATTGTTGTGAGAGACTCGCAACGGCTCCTGCTCCGCGATGCCTACAGCAGCGCGGAAAAACGAAGACTGAAGACAGACCCCTGTGGCAGAGAATATCATGGCATGCTCAGTGGCCTCACAGGGCCAGTCAAAAGTTTCTAGAAACTTTGACAGAAAGTTTTCCCGCACTAGGGCTCCGTCAGTGACGTCACCCATCTGTGAGGACTAGCATCCTGCTTGTCCTGGGATAAAGATGTTTTCTTAGCGACCGCTGACATGGCTGCATCCACCTTGGGAACTCTCCAGGACTCCAAGATCTGCTCCAGCCAGGGGTATAGCTTCGCCATAGCTCCAGGCCTACCTCGGGAGATTTTCCCTCCCGATCTACCAGCTTCTTCACTGTCATCTGGAATGGAAAGGCCTTAGGGGGTCTCCTTAATCCCCCCAGGACCGAGTCACCCCTTCTTTATCTGAGTCCTCCCAGGTTTGTTCCAACAAGGGATACAGCTTAGCCATAGCTTTGGCTACCTTCTGGCCTGCTTCAGGAAAACTCCCATTCCACTAACTTCTTCACTTTCTTGAGTAAAGAAAAAAAACCGCCTTAGGAGGCACCCCGCAGTCCCTTCAGGACCGGGTTCACCCCCTAATCCCCAAATCTTCCAATACCTGGGGAACCAGTGGACCTAACTCCTCCCTGCGGAACAACCGAACTAGCTGAGGGCAGTCACCCTCAGCAGTCAGGACTTCATCCAAAAGGATTCACTAACTCATTGACTGGGTCTTTTGTCTGCTCCACCGCAGCATCCTGCCACTGATCGGGCCCATCCGACTCACCTGACATTGTCCCCATCCTCAGCCATGGATCTCCCAGCTCAAGGAGATGCAGGATCTCGGGATTTCCTGGGAAGCAGCCACCTGGATGCTGCCTCCTTCTCAGCCAAATAAGCCTTGTGAAGAAGCAGGACAAGATCCACTGAAAACTGCTCAGAATCAGACCAACCCTGTCCATTGTCCCCGTCCCCCCCCCCCCCCCCCCCGTCCAGTCCCGTCCCCTGCCACCAGGGGGGCTTAAATCAACAGGCAAAAGCGGGGAAGGGGAGTTCCGAGGCTCTGAAGCAGCCTCTTAGATCCTGGCATGTATTCTCTAAATGGCTGCCGGTGTCTCCAACCACTCCAGGGCCTGCAGCACTGGTGTGGCCGACCGCCCCCCGATGGGCATAGAGGTCCCAGCTACTCCTGAGGCACCCTCCGTGGTTGTACCGAGTCAAACCCCTGCCACACCGCAACAACCTCTCTCACACTAATCGGGCATCATCCTAAATCATGGTCAGGCCTAAAAATAGCCCCTGCTGCTGAACATACCCCGCTGGCGAGCGAGCCCCAATGCTAATTGAGCCCCTGGCCCAGCGATCGAGAGACGTTTGCCCTCACTCACCCAACCCTGCCTCCCGGCAGCTTGGCAGATCAGTACCTGAGCAGCTCCTTCACAGCGTCGTCTTTTTTGGTTTTTTTTAAAGGCACAGACACCAAATAAAGGAAATAACCAGCAAACAAGGAAAGCACAAAGAAAAGGGCTACTTCCCTGCTTTTGGATGCGGAGGGAGCAGACTATGGAGGTGAGGACTCAGAGGGGGTGAGGGAACCAGGACCCCTGGCTTTCACCTCCCCTGACCAATAAGGGCTGAGCTAGCTCAGGGGTCACCAATCCCCCGCTTGCCCTGCTCCACCCAAGGAATAGCCCACAAGGGAACCTAACACCTCGGGGAGCCTTCCAGGAATCTTCTTGTCTTCCTTTTTTTTTTTTTTTTTTTAAATCAAACTCCAGACTGCAGGTTTGCACCTCTACCATCTGCTGAAGACAGAGAAATACTGAGGGACTGCAGGCAGCACTTGATTATGTAGCAATGCCTCAAAGTTTTTATTCTCTGCTTCCATCTGCTGATAGGGATGCATAAACCCACTTGTCTGGACTGATCCGAAGTACAAACAGGAAATTGTAGACAGAATTATTTAAACAAAAAAAAAAAAGCCAACTTGGACATGCTAGTTCCCAATGCACCAGAGCCCTCTACAGCAACATCACACCCCCTAATGCATACTCTCTCTTGCCCACATTAGGCACTAACACAACTCATAAGCAATGATTGAAAATGAGGATCAAAGAAATCCACTGGACCCAAACTTAACAGCACACACTGGAGAACCAGCAGGTTCTTAAAATCCTTTAGTGGTCACAAGTCACATTTTCAGAATGCAGATTTTAACACTGTAAGCAGCAATTCACTTGCAGGCCGATACAGTACAGTGCACTCCGGTGCTAGCTAGCTTTACCCCTTATTCAGCAAGGGGTAATAGTGCGTCGAAAATGCGTGTCCAACCCCCCCCCCCCCCCAGACTAATAGCGCCCGCAACATGCAAATGCATGTTGATGGCCCTATTAGTCATTCCCGCGCGATACAGTAAGTAAAATGTACAGCCAAGCCGCACATTTTACTTTAAGAAATTAGCGCCTACCCAAAGGTAGGCATTAATTTCTGCCGGCGTCGGGGAAGTGCACAGAAAAGTAGTAAAAACTGCTTTTTTGTGCACCCTCCGACTTAATATCCTGGCGACATTAAGTCGGAGGTCCCAAAAGTAAAAAAAAAAAATTAAAATGGGCCCGCGGCTTGAAAACCGGACGCTCAATTTTGCCAGCATCCGGTTTCCGAACCCGTGGCTGTCAGCGGGTTTAAGAACAGACGCCGGCAAAATTGAGCGTCGGCTGTCAAACTTGCTGACAGACGTCGCTCCTGTCCAAACTTGCTGACAGATGCTGCTCCTGCCCAAAAGGAGACGCTAGGGAGAGTGGCCTGTGAGCGCCCGCTCTCCCACAATTTTTACTGTATCGGCCCATTTGAAAGCACACATCTGTCTTCCAGGCGGATTGCAGCTCTTATCTCCCATACCTGAGAATGATGTGTGCGGATTCTAGTCTGGATGTTATATATGCTTTCGTGACCTCTGGTGTATATGTTTCCAGCATGTGTGGCTCTGTAGCTTTCACATACGGCACGGAGGCTGCAAGCCGCTGCCAGAGGCTCAGGAGGTAATGCACACTATTGGGGGCGAATTCCCAGTGCTGTAGGGGAAGAAACCATTAAAAACAAAAGGTAATTCAGAGCACCATACAAATGGTCTCTGAATTCCATGCACATGCATTGACCTTCAGGGACAGGAAAAATGTATAGTTGCAACAATCAACCCTACCCCCCTCCCCCTTGCAGGATGTGCACCTGCTGTTACCCAAGGGCCACATAATACAGAGACACGCTCCAGAAGAGGATGAAGAAACGAGCTGTTAACCTGCAGGCTGGTCACTGTAAAGTTGGCTATTAATCGGATCACCTCAGGATAATTTTCCACCTTCACCAGTTCTCCTAGCTGGTAATTACTTTTCAATCGTGCCAGCAACCGGCAAAACTCATGGTAATTGTTTGGGTCCGACAGACTCTGGAGGAAGAAAATTAAGTCTCTCATCACTCATCTGCCACAGAACTGTAGCAGTACTGTACTTAGATCAGTGCACATCTCATGCTGAACAAGATGATGCTCCCAGCAAGGGAGCTCCTGCTATAAGATCAGCCTGGGTCCACAGGCATTCTTCTAGCTTCACAAAGACACTATGCAGGGTACTCTTTTTAGTCAAAAAACACTGACCACCCAAATAATTTTACATAAACACACACCAATGAGGCTTACACTGATCAAATATACATCATAGTAACATATACATAGTAATACAGACATCATAGGATAAGAACTACTTGGCCCTGCCTACATTGCTCTAGCTAAGGATATTTCCAAGCTTTAGCCATACAAGCTGGACACCTAACAGCCTTTTGGTCCTTAGTTGGGGAGTATAGCCAAGTGAGCCTGCTGCCCTGCTAAGAAATTTGCCACCTCCCCCCAGTTATACCTGAAAATGTCCTCCATGGCTGAGTGCTGGCTGACCTTTTTTATTCTGCTTAGGATCTTAATGTAGCTGTACCACCAGAGCATGATGGATTTGCATCTCTCTTTTTTTTGTCCCTCTTCTGTTTTTGGTATAAAGTATATAAAGTTTCATTATCTCGAACAAAATCCAGCACCACCCCCCTCAATTTCTTTGATCCTGCCTCTCCCCTCAACTTCTCCTTTTATCACTACTCTTTGTATCTGTCCCAGATATGCTCAGATTCTGCCACCAATTTTGTTGCCACCACTTCCACTGGCAGGCTATTTCATGCATCCCCCACCCTCTCTGTAAAGAAGTATTTCTTCTCAGCCTCCTTCCAACTTCACATCATGGCCCCTTGACCTTGAATTTCTTTATCTGTGGAAAATGCTACCTTCTGGTACTTTATTGGAGCTTGCTAAAATATCTGAATGCTTCTACCATATTCCTCTTTTCTACCAGCAAATTAATCTTGAGTTCTTTCAGAGTTTGTATTTCAGGCATGGAACTATTTTGGTATCATTCTCTATAAACAGCTATCATTTGTAAAAGATGGTTATAATAAATGAAAGAGGATTACATTCCGTGAATGGTTTAAGATTCTTCCTTACAGGAGGAAAGGGTGCTCTGCTGAAACAGACCATGGTCTGGAAACACCTTTCTTTCTCCCCTCTCTCACCAAGACAATGAGATTGGTTAGCAGTATGCCCAGTTAAAAGGTGGGTGTGACACAATGTGGAGAGAGTAGAGGAAGATGATTTGGGGAATATACTTTTAAAAGGCCTTTACATGAGATCCTATTGGACCTTCCAACATTCTCACCTGTGGGTTTTCCAGTATTCGCTTCACACCATCCACAAGATGTGAAAGGAACTTGGCTCTTTCAGCATTGTTAAAAAGGGACCGGCGTACTGATGCTATTTGAACCAAGCATGATAAGACCTGAAAGGGGACAGAGACAAAAAGCACAACATTAAGGGATAAGGTCTGCAGTCTGATTCCATTTACTATGTTAATAAATTATTTTAAAACTTCTTGACCAGTCTTTGTGGTCTGAAGCACTCCCAAATCATGTGATGTAGAACTGTACTTTTCTGGATTTACTCCCAAACTTGGTTTTCATAAGCAACAAGTATTTCAACAGTTTCAGACCAGCAGCCAGGTTACATTTAAAGAGACACCTTTGTTTGTGGTCCATAATATTTAGCTATGATGGACAACTCACTTTTCACCCTATGGGTAATGATGTCTGTATATGCATTTATTCTGTGCTACTATAATCAGCTGTAGCGAGGAACCAACCATTTCAATGATGGCCCAAGCTAGCAATTGCCCACAACTTCTGCTCACAAAAGAATACTTAGAAAAACTGTAAACAATGTTAGCTTCATTTAATTTTTGGCATTCAGTAACATGAAAGCACTACAGATAGCAGCTCTCCCCTTTCTCCACACTTTAGTGGCTGTAGAAAGAATGAAGTCTCCCTGCTCACTGTCAGGCTGGGAGAAACCTGCTCTGCTATGTAACATTGTTTAGTAATGACTCCCAGATTTCATGTCGCCAATTTCAGAGATTGGCTCAGGACTGAAGAATGACAAGTAATCAAAATGTCTCCTTTATACTGCAATAGATAAGGGACTCCGAGAATCCTCGCCATGGAGCTGTGCTATTGGGCTGGACACTCACCACAGACTGAGAACTCACCAGAGGTGAAAAGGAAGGAGGGATGGAATGATAGAGATCAAAAAAAAGCTGCAGTGTCGAGGAATCCAAGAATGCTGGAAAAGGAAGAGAGAAACTTTAATGCAGCCAATACATTATTTCACAGTAAAAACAGCAAATTACTGCAGAAAGCTTCCCACTACAGCCCTGAACTTCCACCTTGGCCATATACACATTTAAGTAAGCAAAAGGGTGACAGGACATGCTCCAGCATTTTGTATTGAGAATTACAGCTACATTTTACCTAATACTTCCCCTTCCCCAAGCATATAAAAAGAACAAAGACCCTTACTCAGACAGCTGGATGAAAGCCTGTTGAAAAGTAGGAGAACAGTGTCTGCCTATTGCCAGCACACAAGCATTCTGCCTCTCCCTGTAGTTTGAGTACATTAACTCCAAGGTACTCCTGAGCATGGGCCACAGGTAAGGTATACACCACAGACAAGTTCTGAGGCTCTCAAGAAACGTGTCAGTCTCGACATAACGTTCTCAGCAGTTATGATTCATACAAAACATGACTGGGAGGTAAGTTAAGGGGCAAGGTCAGAGTGGCAGGGATAGGACAAGAACCTGAGGAATTTCATTTTATAACTGCATTAATCATGAGACTCCACTGATGCCCCTCAGGCAGGGAGAGCAATTTATTCCAGTAGTCAAGAAAAAAAAGATGTACCTCTGGATTTTTGGAGAAGGTGGAAAATTTAGTTAACAAAAGTAAGTTTGCTTACCACAAACTGTCTTCCACAGAGAGTATAAATTAGACATGGGTGGCATCATCCGGTAGCACCGAACAGACCTCTTACAGGCTGATGCAATATCCGCGTGGGAAAAACAGGTGCTCATGATTAAGTGCCGCTTTCCTAACATGCGCCTATCCACTTCTCCTGGGCATGTGACACAGTAGGCAAACGAGACACTGCGTTAAAAAGGAGGCGCTAGGGGAAATTCTGCACCCCTAGCGTCTCCTTGGCATCGGGTGCCCAGGAGAATTGGCTGTGTGCAGGTCAGGAAGATGAATGCTCGTAAATGGAGCGTCCGCTTTCTTAACCTTACTGCTGTAAAGACTTTCTTTTACATCAGGATCTAGTTCGCTTAGCTCGATTATTTCATTATAGGTGAAAAATAGTCTAAATAAATAAATAGCAGCCTCATCAGCATGGCATTTACATGTAATGAGCACTATTAGCTCTGCTTTGATTTAGACACGTGTTTTGGATGTGCTGATTCCCTTATTGCATCAGGGGTTAAGGACGCGTGTCCAAAAGAAAATTGGTTCTTACCTGATAATTTTCGTTTCTGTAGTACCACAGATCAGTCCAGACTCCTGGGATGTACCAGAGCTTACCTTAATTGGGATGGGATCCTGAGAGGCCCGCTCTGAGCACTCCTTCCCCAAATCCAGCGTTTCCTGGAGCCTTAACATCCAGACGATAATGTCTGGCAAAAGTATGTAAAGATTTCCATGTAGCCGCCCTACAAATCTCTTCTGTAGATATTTGCTGGCATTCCGCCCAAGATGCGGCCTGAGATAGTGTAGAATGAGCACGTAGACCCACCGGTAGAGACCTTCCCTGCAATAGATACGCCGAGATTATGGTCTCCTTCAACCAGCGAGCAATGGTAGACTTGGAAGCAGCATTACCTCTTCTAGGCCCACTCCAAAGTACGAAGAGGTGGTCCAATACCCGGAAAGTGTTGGTAACTTCCAGGTAGCACAACAGCGTCTGTCTTACATCCAATTTTCACAGGTCTTTAGACAACTGATCTGAGCTGACCAAATCCAAAAACGATGGGAGTTCTACCGTCTGAGTTAAATGAAAAGAAGAAACAACCTTAGGAAGAAATGAAGGTACCGTGCGTAGCGACACCCCCGACTCTGATATCCGCAAAAAGGGCTCTCGACAAGACAGGGCTTGAAGCTCGGAAACCCGCCTTGCTGAGGCAATAGCCACTAAAAACACCACCTTTAGAGTTAAATCCTTCAAGGTGACCTTGCGGACAGGCTCAAAGGGAGCGCCGCACAAAGCCTTAAGCACCATATTCAGATTCCAGGAAGGGCAAGGCCGCCGGGATGGTGGACGTAGATTTTTGCCCCTTTAAGGAACCGCACCACATCTGGGTGAGACACCAAAGGTGCACCGTGGATCCGACCTCGCAAAGATCCCAGTGCCGCCACCTGGACCCGCAAATAACTGCAGGAGAGGCCCTTTGCCAAACCGTCCTGAAGAAAATACAAGATATCCGAAATGGACACATGAGCAGGAACCACCTCCCAATCAAGGCACCATGACTCAAATACTTTCCATACCTGCACATAACGACGTATACACTTTGCGGGATCGTAGGAGAGTGGTTACCACCGCATCCGAATATCCTTTGGATTTCAGCCTTTGCCTCTCAAAAGCCATGCCGCTAGCCAAAAGCATTCAAGCTGGTCGAAACAGACGGGCCCCTGATGTAGCAGATCCGGGACATACTGAAATCGAATGGGTTCCTCTAATGCCAGATTTATCAGATCCGCAAACCACGGACGACGTGGCCATTCGGGAGCGACGAGCACCACTTCTGTCAGGTGTAACTCTATCCGACGTAGGACCCTGCCGATGAGGGGCCACGGAGGGAACACATACAGTAGGACATCCGGCCAAGGCAGTACTAGAGCATCCACGCCCTCCGCTCCCATCTCCTTGTGACGAGCGAAGAAACGAGGAGCTTTGGCATTCATGAATGTCGCCATCAGATCCAGGGCGGGGATCCCCCACTTTGCACAAATGAGTCGAAACGCGTCCTCCGCGAGTTCCCACTCCCCGGGGTCTAGACGACTGCGACGGAGAAAATCTGCCTGAAAATTCTCTACCCCAGCAATGTGGGAGGCTGCCATGTTGCACAAATGCTGCTCCGCCCACGCGATCAAGTTGACGGGCTTCAGACACCACTGGTTGACTCTTGGTTCCTCCCCTGTCGATTGATGTAAGCCACCGTGGTCGCATTGTCTGATAGAACTCTGACTGACTTGCCTCGGACTAGCGGAAGAAAAGCCTGCAACGCCAGGCGAACCGCTCTGGTCTCTAGACGATTGATGGACCAAGAAGCCTCCTGTGGGGACCATTGTCCCTGTACTGACTTTCGCAGACAAACCGCTCCCCAACCGGACAAGCTGGCATCCGTGGTGACCACTGTCCTGGACGGAACCACCAACGGCACTCCGCGGCTTAAGTTGCTCTGACACAACCACCAATCCATGCTGTCATGAGCGGACTGTGTCAGAGGCAATGGCAGATGAAATTGTTCTGACACCGGGTGCCATCGAGAGAGCAACGCTGACTGCAATGGTCGCATATGAGCGAAGGCCCAGGGAACCAATTCCAACGTCGAAGTCATTTACCCCAACACCTGAAGATAGTCCCAGACTATTGGGACCGGTTTGGATAACAAGTGTAGAACTTGACCCTGTAACTTGAACAAGCGTTCCCGTGTGAGAGATACCGTTCCCCGACGAATGTCGAACAAGGCTCCCAAAAACTCCAGAGAATGCAAAGGTACCAGTCGACTTTTGGAAGCATTGACTACCCAGTGTTTGCAATAATTGGAGTACCCGCTGAACTGCTTCTTGACAGAGCAACTCCGACTTGGTGCGAATCAGCCAATCGTCCAGATACGAGTGTACCAGGAAACCTTCCCTGCGAAGCTGCGCTGCTACCACTACCATAATCTTGGTGAAAGTTCGAGGTGCGGTCGCAAGGTCGCATGGTAGCGCCTGAAACTGGTAATGCTGACCCAGCACGGCGAACCTTAGAAATCGCTGGTGATCTGCCCGAATTCCTATGTGACTATATGCTTCCGTGAGGTCCACGGATGCTAGAAATTCCCCCCCCGTCTTACCGAAGCAATCACGGATCTAAAGGTCTCCATACGAAAACGAGGTATTCGCAGACATCTGTTGACCCTCTTCAGATCGAAAATAGGATGAAAGGTTCCTTCTTTTTTTGGTACCACGAAGTAAATGGAATAACGGCCCCTGCGGAGCTCGCGGGGTGGAACCGGAACAATCGCGCAGAGTTCTCGAAGACGGCCCAGCGTTGCTCGTACTGCCCGGCGCTTGTCTGTAAAACCACAGGGTGATACCAGAAAGCACTGGCGCGGCTGGCGTATAAAATCTAACGTGTAACCATGTCTTATCACATCTAGGACCCACTGATCCGATGTGATTCTGGTCCACTCCTCGTAAAACCGGGCCAATCTGCCCCCGATCATTGGCACTGAGGAATGGACCGGCCGCACATCATTGTGCAGGCTTTCCACCCTGCACATTCTGACCGGCCCCCGGCCGACCAAAACGGCGCCCGCGAAAGGACAGAGTACGTCTGCTGTCTGTTGGCACTATGTCAAAAAGAGGAAACCGACCCCAGGGAGGTCCAAGGCCGCCGAACTCCCCGAAATCGAGAGCAGGAAGATGGAGCCCCTCTTGACCTTGGTCTGTCCTCTGGTAGCCGATGCACCTTGTTCTCACCCAAGGACTCAATCAGATCCTCCAATTCCTTGCCAAACAACTTGCCCTTAAAAAGCAACGAACCCAACCGGGCTTTAGAAACCACATTCGCTGACCAATGGCGGAGCCACAACAAGCGCCATGCCGAAGCCGCGGAAACCATGGATCTGACCGATGTGCGAAGCAGATCATAAAAGGCATCCGCACTATAGGCAATCACCGCTTCTAGGCGCCCCGCCTGACGCACTTCCTCTGGGGAAAGTGAGTCGTTGGCTAGCAACTGTTGCGCCCACCGAAGTCCTGCACGCAAGGAGAAATTATTGCAGATAGCTGCACGAATCCCTAGTGCAGAGACCTCAAAGATCCTTTTAAGTTGTATCTCCAGCTTACGGTCCTGTAAATCCTTAAGAGCTGTACCCCCGGTCACCGGGATGGTGGTCTTTGTGACCACCACCACCGCCAAATCTATCTTAGGAACCCCTCAACAGCTCCAATACCTCCTCAGGCAGGGGGTAGAGCTTATCCATCACTTTAGCCACCTTGAGGCCCAAGTCAGGGGTATCCCTTTCCTTGAAAACTAAATCTGAGGTGGAAAAATGCAATGGGAAAGCAGAAGGAGGACCCCTAAGTCCCAATATTACCGGGTTCGTCGCTCCAAGCCTGGACTCCTCCTGTGGTACTTGAATCCCTAATTCACCCAGAATTTCCGGGATAAAAGGCCCCAGTTTGTCCCGTCGAAATGGACAACTTTCGGGTCATCCCCATCTGTCCCATGGGTACCCCTAGGACTAGCGGACAACCGGTCTCCGTCCCCATCAACCTCCCTCGGGGGGTTGGGACAGTAGGTCCTGGTCCCCCCTGTTGCTCCTCCGGCTCATCGGTATCCGAGGAGGAGTCCAGATCTCGCCGCGCGTTCCGCGATCGGAAAGGCCGGGATCTGTCACCGATATCCAGAGCCTGGGTGGGTTTATGTCGCTTCCAAAGCCCTATCGGAGGGTCCGGAGCATGGGAATCCTGGGGTCTCTTCCTGGCCAGTCTGCGGGCCTTGACTGCCTTGTGCATTAACAATACAAATTCAGAGCAAAAAGAAGAATATGACGCACAATCCTCCGTATCCCCCTCAGGGATCTGTAAATTGCCCAGGCAGAATGGCCTCGCAGGCCTGTCCCCCTCAGGGACCCTGCGCTGGGGAGACAATCGCGGTGGGAGGTTGTCCTCCCCCTGTGCCGCCAGCGGTGCGGCGCCGCGGACCCCAGGGGAGACAAAATGGCGGATGCTCCCGCCGAAACCGGACTCGTGGTGTCCTAAATGGCGCCCGTTCCCGCGCTCCTCGGGAATGGGCCGTCCCCTGCAGCCGGCTTGCCCCCAGCAGCCCCGGTTCGCGATCGCGTCCTTCCCCGGGGCCGAAGTCTAACCTTCGTTTCCCGAGAGACAGCTAGAGCACAGGCTATCGAGCGAGAGCTGTGCCGGCATGACGCTGCAAGCCCAGCAAGCAGCCCATCGCAGCATGCCCCAGCAATCGAGAAAACACACTCCCGCAGCGGCGAAAATCGGCGCCTGCCCCCCCCCCCCCCCCGCGGGAAGGAAGGAGGAAAGAACCCAGTAAATAAAACTACAAAAACCACAAAACTTTTTTTTTTTTTTTGTATAGTTACCGATCACCTCCGGGTCCTGGACCAACTGGGGGGAGTGAGCCAGGTTCCCCGGTATCACCCCCAGTGAAGTCGGTACGCTGGAAAATGGGTAATTCCCCACACTTCAGCGGCCTCTGAAACCAGGGGGGTGGTCCCCTCAGGACCTCGCAACCCCCTGGGAGGCGTGAGACTAGACCTGCAGGCAAGCCACTGCGGTCCTTATCCTAACCTATCCTCACTGTTTTTCTCTTTTCTTTTTTTTTTACACTATCTAGCACCTAACCAACTAGGCCTCAAGCACAGACTGTAGGTTTTGCATCTCCTAGGAGACAGAAGAATACTGCCGGACTGTAGGTGGCACCAGCCTAGATAAGGTGGAGTTTTTGTTTGTAAACTTCTGTCTCCATCTGCTGGGGGGGGGGGGGGGGGGCAAAACCCAGGAGTCTGGACTGATCCGGGTACGTACAGGGAACTGTGGGTTAACCTGTGCGCTAGCACAGGACTTGGTGAGAGAGGTAACGGTGGTGGGCTGCTTGGCAATAGTGATCATATGATCAAATTTGAATTAATGACAGGAAGAGGAACAGTATGCAAATCCACGGCTCTAGTGCTAAACTTTCAAAAGGGAAACTTTGATAAAATGAGAAAAATTGTTAGAAAAAAACTGAAAGGAGCAGCTATAAAAGTAAAAAAATGTGCAAGAGGCATGGTCATTATTAAAAAATACCATTCTAGAAGCACAGTCCAGATGTATTCCACACATTAAGAAAGGTGGAAAGAAGGCAAAACGATTACTGGCATGGTTAAAAGGGGAGGTGAAAGAAGCTATTTTAGCCAAAAGATCTTCATTCAAAAATTGGAAGAAGGATCCAACAGAAAAAAATAGGATAATGCATAAACGTTGGCACGTTAAATGTAAGACATTGATAAAACAGGCTAAGAGAGAATTTGAAAAGAAGTTGGCCGTAGAGGCAAAAACTCACAGTAAAAACTTTTTAAAATATATCTGAAGCAGAAAGCCTGTGAGGGAGTCAGTTGGACAGTTAGATGATCGAGGGCTTAAAGGGGAACTTAGAGAAGGATAAGGCCATTGCAGAAAGATTAAATGATTTATTTTCTTTGGTGTTTACTGAAGAGGATGTTGGGGAGGTACCCGTACTGGAGAAGGTTTTCATGGGTAATAATTCAGATGGAAATCACGGTGAACCTAGAAGATGTGGTAGACCTGATTGACAAACTTAAGAGTAGTAAATCACCTGAACCGGATGGTATACACCCCAGAGTTCTGAAAGAACTAAAAAATGAAGTTTCAGACCTATTAGTAAAAATTTGTAACCTATCATTAAAATCATCCATTGTACCTGAGGACTGGAGGATAGCTAATGTAACCCCAATATTTAAAAAGGGCTCCAGGGGCGATCCGGGAAACTACAGACCGGTTAGCCTGACTTCAGTGCCAGGAAAAATAGTGGAAAGTGTTCTAAATATCAAAATCACAGAACATATAGAAAGACATGGTTTAATGGAACAATGTCAGCATGGCTTTACCCAAGGCAAGTCTTGCCTCACAAATCTGCTTCACTTTTTTGAAGGAGTTAATAAACATGTGGACAAAGGTGAATCGGTAGATGTAGTATACTTGGATTTTCAGAAGGCGTTTGACAAAGTTCCTCATGAGAGGCTTCTAGGAAAAGTTAAAAGTCATGGGATAGGTGGCGATGTCCTTTCATGGACTGCAAACTGGTTAAAAGACAGGAAACAGAGTAGGATTAAATGGACAATTTTCTCAGTGGAAGGGAGTGGGCAATGGAGTGCCTCAGGGATCTGTTTTGGGACCTTTACTTTTCAATATATTTATAAATGATCTGGAAAGAAATACGACAAGTGAGATAATCAAATTTGCAGATGATACAAAATTGTTCAGAGTAGTTAAATCATAAGCAGATTGTGATAAATTGCAGGAAGACCTTGTGAGACTGGAAAATTGGGCATCCAAATGGCAGATGAAATTTAATGTGGATAAGTGCAAGGTGATGCATATAGGGAAAAATAACCCATGCTATAGTTACACAATGTTAGGTTCCATATTAGGTGCTACAACCCAAGAAAGAGATCTAGGCGTCATAGTGGATAACACATTGAAATCGTCTGTTCAGTGTGCTGCGGCAGTCAAAAAAGCAAACAGAATGTTGGGAATTATTAGAAAGGGAATTGTGAATAAAACGGAAAATGTCATAATGCCTCTATATCGCTCCATGGTGAGACTGCACCTTGAATACTGTATACAATTCTGGTCGCCGCATCTCAAAAAAGATATAATTGCGATGGAGAAGGTACAGAGAAGGGCTACCAAAATGATAAGGGGAATGGAGCAGCTCCCCTATGAGGAAAGACTAAAGAGGGTAGGACTTTTCAGCTTGGAGAAGAGACGACTGAGGGGGGATATGATAGAGATGTTTAAAATCATGAGAGGTCTAGAATGGGTAGATGTGAATCGGTTATTTAGTCTTTCAGATAATAGAAAGACTAAGGGGCACTCCATGAAGTTAGCATGGGGCACATTTAAAACTAATCGGAGAAAGTTTTTTTTTACTCAACGCACAATTAAACTCTGGAATTTGTTGCCAGAGGATGTGGTTAGTGCAGTTAGTATAGCTGTGTTTAAAAAAGGATTGGATAAGTTCTTGGAGGAGAAGTCCATTACCTGCTATTAAGTTGACTTAGAAAATAGCCACTGCCATTACTAGCAGTGGTAACATAGAATAGACTTAGTTTTTGGGTACTTGCCAGGTTCTTATGGCCTGGATTGGCCACTGTTGGAAACAGGATGCTGGGCTTGATGGACCCTTGGCCTGACCCAGTATGGCATGTTCTTATGTAGCATGAGTGCACAGTATTGCATCGGCCTGTTAGATAGTAGAATTTTTACTCTACTGAGCATGTGCAGGAATTCACACTCAGGCACTGCCTTGTCACCTCCCTCCAATGATTTGAGAGCTAATTCTAGCCAGGTAGCACACACTCCAGGAAGGCAGGTGGGTATTTAGCATGGATAATTCATCCTCCTATCTACAGAAAACACCGTTTACGGTAAGCAAACTGTTTTCCTGTCAATAAGCAAGGCTGAATTAGTCATGACTTATAAGGAGTCTCAAGCTGAAAGCTGCAGTGGAGTGTTTATTGAAAAAGTAAACTGAACCCCATAATGGAGAGTGGGACTTTTGGGTGAACAGGCTACACAAAACTGCTTGCCTGAATTTACTGTCACCCTTTGATAAATTGTCCAGACAGTAATGGGATGTAAAGCTGTGTGCTGATGACCAAGTTGCAGCTTTGCAGATGTCTTCAAAACATACAGCTCAAAGATGAGCCACTGATGCAGCCATGGCTCTTGCTCGATGAGCCTTGAAAAGTTTGTAATCTGGATGCTTGTTAGGGTACCAGCAATGTGCAAAACAGTCTGCTAGCTAATTTAGACAATGTCCATTTGACCTATGCCTAATTGGTTAGGATCATAAGAGACAAAGACCTTGGAAATTTGGCAATGTGGCTGATTTCTTCTTTTGTAATAAGCCAAGGCCCCCTTACAGTCTAAGGCTGTGGTTTTCAACCTTTTTTCGGCCGGGACACACTTGATAGATGGTTCTCACATGCGTGACACACTGAACATGTGACCATCACGGGGCAAAATGTAAATAAACATTCTGCATCCTCAGGAACCCCTTCGACCCCAAAAAATGGGTGCAGAGCAGAACTAGGGCATTACCCGTACAGCTCACCATACAGAAAAAGATATTCTGGATCTGATGACATCTCAGTAAAAGCAAAACAAACTCTTTACTGCCAAGCACAATACCCCTCCTTATAAAAAGACAATAATTTACCACTACAAATATTTAACCAGGCCCTAAACACTAATACCCCTCCTATTAGGAAAACAGAGTAAGCCAAGCTGCTACAGATACCCACTTAGAAATAATTGTAAAACTAGACTAATAAATGTTACAAAAACAGCTGAACAATAGAACATCCAACAATTAAAAACTCAAAATTATTTTAAAATTGTCCAAATATCAATAAAATATTTCAAAATAGCAGACGTCACATAATATCCAATAATTAAAATAGTCAATCAAGAAAAATAAACTTAAAAAGCAGCCTTTACTTACCCTCTCCAGCAACTCTCCTACTCCTTTCCCTTGCAGGCCAATAGCACTCACCAGAAGCAGCAGTGGCTGCTGAAGCTCTGTCCTCACAGTCCTCTTCCTTAGGACCCACAACCAGTCATAACCAGTCTCTGTCTCTCACAGACCAGTAACTTCCCTAACTAGTATCTCTTCCTCACACACACACACCAGTCACCTCCCTGACCGGTCTCTGTCTCTCTCAATCACACACATGCTCTGTCACTTACAACCACACACACACTGCCACGCATGCACCCATTCTACCACACACACACACACATAGCCACTCATGCACCCATTCTACCACACACACGCAAGCTCTTCACTCATGCACCCATTCTACCGCACACACACACACACGCTCTTCACTCATGCACCCATTCTACCGCACACACACATGCTCTTCACTCATGCACCCATTCTACCGCACACACACACTGCCACTCATGCACCCATTCTACCACACACACACACACTGCCACTCATGCACCCATTCTACCGCACACACACACACTCATGCACCCATTCTACCGCACACATACACACGCTCTTCACTCATGCACCCATTCTACCGCACACACACTGCCACTCATGCACCCATTCTACCGCACACACACACACTCATGCACCCATTCTACCGCACACAAACACACACGCTCTTCACTCATGCACCCATTCTACCGCACACAAACACACACGCTCTTCACTCATGCACCCATTCTACCGCACACACACACTGCCACTCATGCACCCATTCTACCGCACACACACGCTCTTCACTCATGCACCCATTCTACTGCACACACACGCTCTTCACTCATGCACCCATTCTACCGCACACACACACACACGCTCTTCACTCATGCACCCATTCTACCGCACACACACTGCCACTCATGCACCCATTCTACCGCACACACACGCTCTTCACTCATGCACCCATTCTACCGCACACACACGCTCTTCACTCATGCACCCATTCTACCGCACACACACACACAGCCACTCATGCACCCATTCTACCGCACACACACGCTCTTCACTCATGCACCCATTCTACCGCACACACACGCTCTTCACTCATGCACCCATTCTACCACACACACACACTGCCACTCATGCACCCATTCTACCGCACACACACAGCCACTCATGCACCCATTCTACCGCACACACACGCTCTTCACTCATGCACCCATTCTACCGCTCACACACACACAGCCACTCATGCACCCATTCTACCGCGCACACACACACAGCCACTCATGCACCCATTCTACCGCGCACACACACACAGCCACTCATGCACCCATTCTACCACACACACACACACACACACACAAGCTCTTCACTCATGCACCCATTCTACCACACACCCAAGCTCTTCACTCATGCACCCATTCTACCACACACCCAAGCTCTTCACTCATGCACCCATTTTACCACACACCCAAGCTCTTCACTCATGCACCCATTTTACCACACACCCAAGCTCTTCACTCATGCACCCATTCTACCACACACCCACACACATACACAGAGCTTCTTCTCATTGTTTGGCCCAATAAGCCTAGCCTCCGCTTCTCAGCTGCCTCTGGCGGCGTGCAACATCTCTTCAGCCACCTCCCGCGGTGCGCAGGGTCTCTCTGCTCTTCGGCCTGGCCGGCGGCGGCAGCATGCAGTGTCTCTCCGCTCTTCGGCCCCGCCGGCGGCAGCGCACAGGTCTCTCCGCTCTTTGGCCCCGCCGGCAGCAGCGCACAGGTCTCTCCGCTCTTCGGCCCCGCCGGCAGCAGCGCACAGGTCTCTCCCCTCTTCAGCCGCCCGCAGCAGCGCACAGGTCTCTCCGCTCTTCAGCCGCCGGCAGCAGCGCACAGGTCTCTCCCCTCTTCAGCCCTGCAGACCTGGCCTCCAGTGGTGGCACGCAGCGCTCTCCATTCTTCAGCCCCGCCCCTAGAGAGAAGGGAAGCACAAGCGGGGCAGTGGAACACCGGGAGCCACGACACACCTGCCGGTGCTTGACGACACACCGGTTGAGAACTGCTGGTCTAAGGTATGGAGGAATTTTCACCTTCATGTGCATGTGGCCTTGAAAAGAACAGAAAGTACGATGGCTTGATTAATATGGAAATCTGATAATACTTTTGGTAGGAATTTTGGGTGGGTGTAGAGCACCACCCTATTGCAGAAGAGTTGCATGTAGGGCAGGTAATGAACTAAAGCTTGAAGTTCACTAACTCTTCAGGCTGACGTTACTGCTACCAAGAACGGTACCTTTCCATGTTAGGCATATGAGAGAAGCTGACTCCAATGGTTCAAATGGCATTTTTATATGTTGTGCGAGGGCCATATTTAGATCCCATGGTACAGGAGTTTTGTAATCCGAGATTTAGTCTGCCATAAACCTTTCATGAATTTGGACATTATCAGATGAACTGAGAGATTTACTCTGAGTATTGTAAGCAGCTATTGTGCTGAGATATAATTCTCACTAATGAACTGACAAACCCCAAAGCACACAGCGAAAGCAAGTAGTTATGCAAGTCTTTGGGATGAGAGTGGATCCAAAGAATTCTGCTGACACCATGCAGAAAATCTTTTCCATTTAAAGCCATAGGTTCTCCTAGTTGATGATTTTCTTGCAGATACTATGTTATCCTCAACTTCTTTCAGTAAGGAAAACCCTGTGATTACTGATCACTCAACATCCAAGCTGTCAGATTGAGGGATTGTAGATTTCCTGTAGTACCATAGATCAGTCCAGACTTCTGGGTTTTGCCTCCCCTCCAGCAGAGAGAGACAGGGAAAGTATCACTGATACTGCCACATAACCTAAGGTGCCACCTGCAGTCCCTCAGTAGTGATATGTACCCAAGCCAAAAAAGTAGCAAATACCAATACGATGACGAAATAATGTCTCCCTGAATGAGCAGTGGGAAGTGGAAAAAAAACCTAGTAGATAAACTCACCCACAGTAAACCTGTGCAGGACGAATAAAACCTGAGGCACTCTTCAGATTAACTACACTAGCAAGTGGACGCTCCAATTCTCCCTTTTCCCCTGAGGGCAGGAATCTGGACTGATCTGTGGTTCTACAGGAACAAAAATTAGCAGGTAAGAACCAATTTTCCTTTCCCTGTTTTACCCAGATCAGTCCAGATTCCTAGGATGTACCAAAACGTCCCTAAATGGGGTGGGACTAAGAGAATCCCGTTCACAGAACACCTTCACCAAAACCCATAGCTCCTGCGTCCTGAACATCCAAACGATAAATGTCTAGCGAATGTAGGCAAAGATTTCCAAGTAGCCACCCTGCAAATTTCTTGTGGCAAAACTTGATGACATTCGGCCCAGGAGGTCGCCTGAGAATGGGTAGAATGAACCCCTCCGGGACAGGGTGACCTTGACAGATGTACACGGATGCAATAGTTTCTTTCAACTTTCGCGCAATTGTAGGATTTGGTGCTTTATGACCCTTTTTCACAGCACTCCATAGCACAAAACGATGGGCGGACACCAGTAGCTGTTAGTAACTTCAAGGTACTGCAACAATGCACACATTACATCCAAGCGACGCAAATCCTTGGCGTGAGGCTTCTTAGGATCCAAACTGGGAAAAGACGGCAACTCCACTAACTAATTTAAATGGATTGAGGAAACCACCTTCGGCAGAAAGGAACTGTCCCTCAAGGATACCTCTGAATCCAAAAACCTCAAAAAAGGCTCTCTTCAAGATTCAGCAAGCTGAACAAATTGCCACTAGAAAATCCACCTTCAAAGTAAGATCTTTCATAGAGGCTCTCTTTAGTGGTTCAAACGGCGCTGCACACATACCCTTAAGGACTATGTTAAGGCTCCAGGAAGGACAAAGCTTCCGAACCAGAGGCCGTAAATGCTTTGCCCCCCCCCCCCCCCCCCGGAGAAAATGCGCAGCTAGGGCCACTCTTCGAACCTTGCCTCGAAAACAGCCCAAAGCCACCACCTGAACCCTGAGAGAGTTCAAGGATAACCCCTTCACTAAACCATCTTGTAAAAAGGCTAGAATATGTGCCACGGAGGCCTTGATGGGATCCACTCTCCGTTCTGCACACCAAGCCTCAAAAACTCTCCAAACTCTCAGGGAGGTGGAAGACTTCATAGACTGCAAAAGGGTAGTAATGACCGCTTCCGAATAATCCTTATTCCTCAAGTGCTGCCTCTCAAAAGCCAAGCCACTAGACAAAAGCTATCTGCCTGATCTGAAAATATGGGACCTTGATGCAGTAGATTTGGCAGATGAACTAGCCTCAGACCATCCACCATCAGATTGACCAAGTCTGAAAACCAAGGATGTCTCTGCCACTCTGGTGCTACTAGAATCATGTCATCCGGATGGATCTCTATGCACCGTAAGATTTTTCCCACTAGTAGCCACAGCGGAAACACATACAGAAGGATGTCGCTTGGCCAAGGCAGAACCAATGCGTCTACCTGTTCTGCTCCTCGCTCCCTTCATTGACTGAAGAACAAAGGGGCCTTGGCACTGTGAAAAGTCACCAATTAGATCCATATATGGTCTGCCCCATCTGCGACTGAGGCGGCGCATATGCTTCTTTGGATAGATACCACGCCCCATGACCCAGCTGTTGCCGGTTGAGGAAATCTACTTGCACATTTGTCCATGCCTGCTATGTGAGATGCCACTAATTGCGCCAGTTGTTGCTTTGCCCAGTGGATTAACTCCTGGGCTTCCTGAGCTGCTGCCCGACTCTTGGTGCCACCCTATCGGTAGATGTAAGCCACTGTCTGACAAGACTCTCATTGGTTTCCCCCTCAACAGTGCCAGAAACGTGCATAGTGACAAACGCACTGCCCTTCTTTCCAAGCAATTGATGGACCACAACGCATCCTCCGTCAATCAAATGTCCCTAAACGGACTGGTTCTGACACACCGCCCCCCAACCAGAGAGACTGGATCGGTGGTAACGACCATGAAGACCAGAACTTCCCAGTCCACACCTCACCACAACCTGTCCGGACCAAGCCACCAAGAGAGACTGGACCTGGCACACTCCGGAAGAGGAAGCGGTAACTGAAACTGTTCTGACACTGGGTCCCAGCAGGACAGCAAAGCCGACTGTAGAGGCTGCATATGAGCAAAGGCCCATGGGACCAACTCCAAGGTGGAAGCCATGGAACAGAAAACCTGCAAGTAATCCCAGACGTTGGGCACCTGCTTCTCCAAAAAAACGTGAATCTGAGCTTACAACTTGGAAATCCGCTCTTCGGTGAGAAAAATCTTCCCCACCTTGGTATCGAAATGCGCCCCCAGAAATTCTAACACATGAGAAGAGGAAAGATGGCTCTTGGAGAGATTGACTATCCACCCTAATGATCTCAGGCGCCGAAGAATAGAGTCCACTGCCTCCCGGGAAAGGACCTCCAACTTTGCTCAAATCGGCCAGTCATCCAGATATGGGTGAACCAATACACCCTCTCTCCAGAGGGCCACCACCACCACGACCATAACCTTGGTGAAAGTTCTGGGCGCCATCGCCAGACCAAAGAGCAGAGTGCAAAACCTAAAATGTTGACCCAGATATTTTTGATAATTGGGCTGGATGTTGATGTGTAAGTACGCTTCAGTCAAATCCAGAGATGCCAGGAATTCCCCCTTGTGCACTGCCGCAATCACCGAATGCAGGGATTCCATCCGATACTGAGGAACCTTGAGAGCTACGTTCACCCTTTTCAAATCCAAGATGGGATGGAACGTGCCCTCCTTTTTGGGAATGATGAAATAAATGGAATAGTGGCCTGCCCCCCGTTTCTCCAGAGAAACCGGGACAATGGGCCCCAGCATGTGAAGATGACTGACTGTTTTTTGCACTACAATCTTCTTTTTCTCATAAGTGCAAAAGAAGACAATGAACAAGTCTCGCAGGGGCCAAGAAAATTCTAAAGCGTAACCTTGCCTTTTCACGATTAAGACCCACTGGTCTGACGTGATTTTGGTCCATTCCTCTTAAAAACAGGGCCAATCAATCCCCTATAAGAGGAATCTAGGAATGAACCAGCCTCACTTCATTGGGCAGACTTGGATTCACCACCTCTCTGGGCAGAGCCATCTCTACCCAGCCTCCTCCCATGAAAGAACTAGTTCCAGGACCGTTGCCTTGCCGAGGATTGCCTCTGGGAGCCACTTGAAGACCTGTTAGGCCAAAAACGCTTATTCCCTCTGAAAGCAGAGCGTGAAGGAAAGGATCTTCTCCATTTTGGCTTATCCTTGGCAATTTGTGAGTCTTGTTCTCAGCTGGGCACCCAACTGCAACGACTGCTGGCCATCAGAGAAACAGGAAAGGAAGGAGAGAGCCGCCTGTACTGCAATAAAAGCGCCACGAAAATGAGGAGCCAGTCTCAGCACTTGACTCCAGCGCCTTACTGCCTGACAGAACTTATTATTTTATTTTTTTTTTTAAACTTTAATCAGGCTTAGCAGCGCAACAAGCAAAGAAAAAGACCACTTCCCTGACACACAAGACTGGCCTCAGGCTCTATCCGTCCTCCAGGTGCAAGGGAACTGGACCACCAGCTGTCTGCCCATACCAGAAATAAAAGACTGAGCAATAAAGGGTTCCCAACCCCCTGCTCATCTGCCCAAAAAACCAAGGGGGATGGCCCCACCAGGACCTAACCACCCCTTTGGGAGGTAATCTAAGAATCTTTTCTCCTTTTTTTTTTTTTAATCAGTCTCAGACTGCAGGTTTTGCACCTCCACCATCTGCTGGAGACAGAAATATTGAGGGACTGCAGGTGGCCCTTTGGCTTATGTGGCAGTATCAGTGAAACTTTCTCTGTCTCCATCTGCTGGAGGGGAGGCAAAACACAGGAGTCTACAGGGAACAAGAATCTGATCTTGGAGAATGTTATTTCATCTATCTAGGCCAGTCCAGTGGCTTATGCAAAGGACATGGGTCTGAATCTTAGGTCAGGTCTCCTGTTCCCTAGGCTGGCTGGAGATGCTCTAGAAGTAGCATTCACTGCCCTTGAGAGAAGGGAAGGCGCTCCAATCATCATACAATGGTGACATCATATGGTCAGATTTAGGGTCCATGATTACAGGGTTCTTGGCCTCTGACTGAAGGCTGTACCTGCAATAACTGGGCAGGTGAGCTGGGACTGGTTATAAAACAGGAGAAAAATCCTTGGGTACTTGTAAATGAAGCTCCAATTCAGCTGGAAGTACAAGTAGAAGAAAACTGCTGGGCTCCCAAAAATCCTATTTTATCTATCAAATGAACAGTCTAAGGTTCCAAATAATTTTCACCTGTCTAGCACCATTTCACCTACTACTGTTCTTATTACACAACTCTAATGTTCTGGGACTCCAGAACTGCAGTACCATTTCTCTTTCTCTCTTCTGCATTCATACATAATTTCAGTCTTTTCTCAGTACCTGATCTCCAGCTGGTGGGGATCTGCACAGTGCAGAGGTCATCCGAGGATTCATCTGTTGAGGTGCCGATGAAGTCAAAGTTGAGGCAGTTGTGTGTAAGTTTGAGTAGCTGCATAAGCAGGCCGTGCTGAGACTCATCATTCAGATTCAGGGTCTTTCCCGAAGCCTGCAAAAAAAGCAATAACAGGAAAGAATGGAAGGCTCAGGCTGGGGAGTAGCATAGGATAACAGGACTGAAGGGTAATAGGGAACAGCCTTATTCCAGTAACAAGCAACATTAGATGTTCTTTAGTCCCTTTCAGACAAAAATCATTATGAGTCCCCTTCATATCTCCTCAAGACCCTTATCCATGAAACTTAAACACCCCATCCTTGTGACATTAACCTAATCTTCCCACACTGATATACCATTCTAAGCATCATTCACTATTCCAGCTAAATAAAAACACGACCTGTCTTCAGACCATTCAGAAATCCTTGCGGAATTAGGCTGCATCCTTTCCTCAATAAAGGGGGGTGAAAAAGATAGTGCTTCCTGCCTTAGCAGCCTATTTATACAGAGCTGTGGGTAAGGCATAGGAGAAAACGTGAAGATCTGAAGGAAAGACAGATGCATTCTACAGTCTCTTTCCCCCCCTCTACATTGATTATACACCAGAAAATAGGGATTCTACCTGTTTTAGTAAATTGCAGGAGAGCGTGAAAATGTCAAACAGGGATGAATCACGGAAAGATGATGCTATTTTCCTATGCTTGGTCAGGGGATGTGTGGTATCAGCCTGCAGAGAGAGACAAAACAAGGAATAGGTTAGCAGGTGCAACAAATATGTAGATAGAATGTATACACAGTAGGCATGTGTATTCATTGGGCCATTCGTTTCATTCATTTCGGCCCTGTGCAAGTATCTAGCAATCAGAAGGAATGTGCACAGGAGGCGTGGCCTTCGAGCAAGATGGCCACCTGATCAGGAGCTCTGGCTAACTCAGATCCCAGCTATTGCTAATCTAAGAACATAAGAACAAAAGAAAATGCCACACTGGGTCAGACCAAGGGTCCATCAAGCCCAGCATCCTGTTTCCAACAGTGGCCAATCCAGGCCATAAGAACCTGGCAAGTACCCAAAAACTAAGTCTATTCCATGTTACCATTGCTAATGGCAGTGGCTATTCTCTAAGTGAACTTAATAGCAGGTAATGGACTTCTCCTCCAAGAACTTATCCAATCCTTTTTTAAACACAGCTATACTAACTGCACTAACCACATCCTCTGGCAACAAATTCCAGAGTTTAATTGTGCGTTGAGTAAAAAAGAACTTTCTCCGATTAGTTTTAAATGTGCCCCTTGCTAACTTCATGGAGTGCCCCCTAGTCTTTCTACTATCCGAAAGAGTAAATAACCGATTCACATCTACCCGTTCTAGACCTCTCATGATTTTAAACACCTCTATCATATCCCCCCTCAGTCGTCTCTTCTCCAAACTGAAAAGTCCTAACCTCTTTAGTCTTTCCTCATAGGGGAGTTGTTCCATTCCCCTTATTTTGGTAGCCCTTCTCTGTACCTTCTCCATCGCAATTATATCATTTTTTGAGATGCGGCGACCAGAATTGTACACAGTATTCAAGGTGCGGTCTCACCATGGAGCGATACAGAGGCATTATGACATTTTCCGTTTTATTCACCATTCCCTTTCTAATAATTCCCAACATTCTGTTTGCTTTTTTGACTGCCGCAGCATACTGTACCAACGATTTCAATGTGTTATCCACTATAACACCTAGATCTCTTTCTTGGGTTGTAGCACCCAATATGGAACCCAACATTGTGTAATTATAGCATGGGTTATTTTTCCCTATATGCATCACCTTGCACTTATCCACATTAAATTTCATCTGCCATTTGGATGCCCAATTTTCCAGTCTCACAAGGTCTTCCTGCAATTTATCACAATCTGCTTGTGATTTAACTACTCTGAACAATTTCGTGTCATCTGCAAATTTGATTATCTCACTCTTCGTATTTCTTTCCAGATCATTTATAAATATATTGAAAGTAAGGGTCCCAATACAGATCCCTGAGGCACTCCACTGTCCACTCCCTTCCACTGAGAAAATTGCCCATTTAATCCTACTCTCTGTTTCCTGTCTTTTAGCCAGTTTGCAATCCACGAAAGGACATCGCCACCTATCCCATGACTTTTTACTTTTCCTAGAAGCCTCTCATGAGGAACTTTGTCAAACGCCTTCTGAAAATCCAAGTATACTATATCTACCGGTTCACCTTTATCCACATGTTTATTAACTCCTTCAAAAAAGTGAAGCAGATTTGTGAGGCAAGACTTGCCCTGGGTAAAGCCATGCTGACTTTGTTCCATTAAACCATGTCTTTCTATATGTTCTGTGATTTTGATGTTTAGAACACTTTCCACTATTTTTCCTGGCATTGAAGTCAGGCTAACCGGTCTGTAGTTTCCCGGATCGCCCCTGGAGCCCTTTTTAAATATTGGGGTTACATTTGCTATCCTCCAGTCTTCAGGTACAATGGATGATTTTAATGATAAGTTACAAATTTTTACTAATAGGTCTGAAATTTCATTTTTTTAGTTCCTTCAGAACTCTGGGGTGTATACCATCCGGTCCAGGTGATTTACTACTCTTCAGTTTGTCAATCAGGCCTACCACATCTTCTAGGTTCACCGTGATTTGATTCAGTCCATCTGAATCATTGCCCATGAAAACCTTCTCCATTACGGGTACCTCCCCAACATCCTCTTCAGTGAACACCGAAGCAAAGAAATCATTTAATCTTTCCGCAATGGCCTTATCTTCTCTAAGTGCCCCTTTAACCCCTCGATCATCTAACGGTCCAACTGACTCCCTCACAGGCTTTCTGCTTCGGATATATTTTAAAAAGTTTTTACTGTGAGTTTTTGCCTCTACAGCCAACTTCTTTTCAAATTCTCTCTTAGCCTGTCTTATCAATGTCTTACATTTAACTTGCCAATGTTTATGCTTTATCCTATTTTCTTCTGTTGGATCCTTCTTCCAATTTTTGAATGAAGATCTTCAGGTAGGTTTCTCCTTTAAATTTTGGTTTTCTTCTTTGAATTTGGGTCTAACGCTGTGAGAGCGTGCAGATAGTCCTTAACTGCTATGGAGACGGAAAATACTGAAGAGCTGCACTTCCTGCAGGGGTATATGTACTAGGGCTGACGTCAGATTGAAATCTGATCCTTCTCCAACTGCTAGCAGGAGTACTATACCCATTGGTCCTGAGTCCATCTGCTACACGCTAGGAAACGATCATTCTTCTTTGGCAGTGACTATAGAAGCACATCAAAACTAATATACCTTCTCGGGATGAGTTCCGATAATGGTTCTGTGATATCAAAAAGGATAAGAGAGACTCAAAAAAAAAAAAAGAACTCGCAATAAAGGAGGAAATGGCAGACATAGGCCATCATGTGCATGAAGGTGATGTGCATTTAGAGGCTCAAGCTAACATAATCAAGAACTTACAAATCAATCTCCAGCAAATGTTGGATGAGTCCATCTTTGTGCAAACAGAACTTGAAGATCTTGAGAACAGGAATCGGCATTGCAACCTAAGATTTTGGGGCATCCCGGAAATGGACAACCAGAAAGGCTTAGAGATTGTAAAGAGAATAAGTGATTTCTTATCATCGCCAAGAACCTACCTCTTCGAAACAGGTTGTGATCGAAAGAGCCCACCGAAAGCTGGGCCCAAGGGTGGGCAATAACCCACAAGACATCGTGGCATGCCTCTTACGCTTCCCTATCAAACAGCAAATCCTAGTGGTAGCTAGAAAGCAAGAAAACATGGATGTGGAACTCTCACCTGATCGCAGTATTTATGGACCTTGTCCCAACCACCTTGAAGAAAAGGCTAGACTTTCGCATAAAGAAGGGCATCGATACAGGTGGTTGTTTCCCCTTGGGTCTGGCCATTATGATCCACGGCATCACCACAAAAGTTAAAACTGTATCTGAGGTGGAAGCCATTTTAGCAATTGCCGGCATGATGGTTAAAACCCCCAAGGACAGAAACCCCCTGCAACTCCAGCAAAAGAGGATCTGCTGAAATGGCAGAGGATGGAAAAGGGGAGACGCCGACTACGGAAGAATTCGGGAGATTCTATGTCTCTAAAGACAGCAGAAGAGGATGAAGGCTGGACTATTTGAGATTGGACTGTTAAAAGTAATGATATGAGTAGGTTAACTAGTTTAATTTAAGTTTTTTCTGGTCACATCAAAGCTTATTCAACAGAATGGGCCAGGCAAGGGTACTTGGTCCTGAATTTTTCATATTTTCTGATATTATGGAGGGATCTGGGGAGCTACTTGGAGAGTTGTTAGGCTTTCCAATTTGTGAAGATTAGAGCTCCTCCTCCACTGGTTGGTGTGTGACTTAGTCTCACCAACATTGAATAAGTAATGGGGGGAAGGGGGGGGGGAGTTAGGAAAATTAGTTCTTACCTGTTAATTTTCGTTCCTGTAGTACCACGGATCAGTCCAGACCATGGGTTGAGCCTCCTGTCCAGCAGATGGAGATAGACCAAAACTGAAAGGGTATCCTATATCAGGACAGAACCTACCCTGCAGCCCTTCAGTATAACCATTGTCAAAGCAGAAAACAAGATAAACAGTAAGGAATCAAGCAAGTAACAAGAGAACTCAAAAAATTTGAACAAGCGCAAACATTGACTGGACTCTGTAGATAGACGCTCTTGCATGAATATCCATGGTCATCATATAGATGCTTCCGGTGCCTCTTGATTATCACCACAGAAAAAAATCATTCGGAATCCTGCAGAGAGAGGAAAGAAGCTTCGAGCGGACAGTAGGAAGTAAAGGGAAGGGTGTCTGGACTGATCTGTGGTACTACAGGAACGAAAATTAACAGGTAAGAACTAATTTTCCTTTCCCTGTACATACCCGTATCGGTCCAGACCATGGGATGTACCAGAGCGTCCCTAAACAGGGTGGGACCGAGACAGTCCCACTCCAAGCACCTGCCGACCAAAGGAACCAAAGACTGGCACCTGAACATCAAGGTGGTAATGCCGAGCAAAAGTATGCAGAGACTTCCACATAGCTGCCCTGCATATCTCCTGCGGAGAGACTGACTGACTCTCCGCCCAATAAGTTGCTTGAGAACGCAAGGAATGAGCCTTCAGACCTTCTGGGACCGCCCGGCCCCGACAGATATAGGCCAATGCGGTCGCCTCCTTCAACCAGCAAGAAATCGTAGTCAGAGGCCTGTTTGCCTCGGTTGGGCCCACTCCATAAGACAAAGATGATCCGAAACTCGGAATTCATTGGTTACTTGAAGTTAATGCATGAGAATGCACTTCACATCCAGACCGTAGATCATCCCCGACCGTACTTGCAATATCCGCAGGAGAGAACGCGGGGAGCTCCACCGACTGACATGAAAGGCAGAAACAAACTTCGGCAAGAAAGACAGTACAGTCTTAAGGGAGACCCCAGAATCCGAAAAACGTAGGAAGGGCTCCCGGCAAGACAACGCTTGAATCTCCGACACCCATCTGGCGGAGCAAATAGAGACCAAAAACACCGCCTTAAGTGTTAAATCCTTGAGAGTAGAGTGGCGGAGAGGCTCAAAGGGAGCAAGGCAGAGAGCCTGGAGGACCAAGTTAAGGCTCCACGAAGGACAAGTGGAACGCAGCAGCGGCTTCAAATGTTTAACTCCCTTGAGGAAACTGACAATATCTCTGGATGAGATGCAACTGCATAACCTTCAAAACTTCCCAAGAGACAGCAGAGGGCAGAAACCTGTACCCGGAGCGAGCCGAACGATAGGCCCTTAGAGAGACCGCGCTGGAGAAAGGAAAGAACCAGCAAAACTGGGGCCGAATGTGCCAAGATACTCGATTCCGTGCAGACAAGTTCGAACACACTCCAAACTCGGACATAGGCGAGGGAAGTAGAAGTCTTGGGAGCACGCAGAATAGTGGAGATGACGTCCTCCCTATTCCCTTCTTCCTCAGTCTCCGCCGTTCAAAAGCCAGGCCTCTAGACAGAAGCGATCCGCTTGGTCAAAAAATACGTAACCCTGCCGGAGCAGGTACTGAAGATGACCGAGATGAAGCGGGCCGTCCCTCGACAGGTTTACTAGATCCGCGAACCACTAGATCTGTGAGGCCACTCGGGAGCTACGAGAATGACCCGACCTCTGTGGAGCTCTATCCTTCTGAATAATTTTCCCACCAGGGGCCAAGGAGGGAACACGTACAGAAGGATGTTGCACAGCCAGGGGAGGACTAGAGCATCTACTCCCTCCGAGCAGTGCTCCCTCCAGCGGCTGAAAAACCTGGGAGCTTTGGCATTGTCCAAGGTTGCCATCAGGGCCAGGTGCGGGGAACCCCACCTGTGGACAATCAGATCCATTGCTTCGGACAACTCCCACTCTTCTGGATTGAGACGCTGACGACTCAAGAAATCGGCTTGAACATTCTCCTTGCCCGAAATGTGAAAAGCTGCTAGGCACTCTAGATGGCGCTCCGCCCAGGCAAAGAGCTGACTGGCCTTGAGGGCCACCAGGCGACTCCTAGTGTCCCCCTGGCGACTGATATATGCCACTGTGGTAGAGATGTCCGAGAGCACCTGAACTGCTCTTCGGCGAAGCAGTGGGAGAAACGTTTTGAGAGCCAGATGAACCGCTCGAGCCTCCAGGCGACTGATGTGCCAGCGGGATTGGGCTGGGGACCAGTATCCCTGCGAGGCCTTGACTGGCAGGCCGCTCCCCATCCGGAGAGGCTGGCGACCGTCATGACTACAATCCACTGTGGAGTCTGAAGGGATATTCCTCTCAGAAGGTGCTTGAGCGATAGCCACCATTGTATGTCACTGATGGTAGAGTCAGCGAGCAGGAGCGGCATCTGAAACTGTTCAGACACTGGTTTCCAACGGGATAGCAAAGCTTTCTGTAAGGGACGCATATGTGCAAAAGCCCAGGGGACCAAGTCAATAGTGGAAGCCATGGTCCCCAGGAACCTGTAGGTAGTCCCACGCCGTGGGAAGAGGCATAGAAAGGAAGTTTTGGACTTGATCCATCAGCTTGAACGCTCGAGAGTCCAGCAGGAAAACCTTGCCGACTCTGGTATCGAACCGAGCCCCTAGGAATTTTAAGACCTGGGAAGGATGGAGATTGCTCTTGGAAAAATTGACTATCCATCCCAGGGACGAGAGAAGAGCAAGGACGCGGTCCACTGCCAGCTGGCATAGGATCTCAGACTTGGCCTGTACTAGCCAATCGCCCAGGTATGGGTGGACTAGGACTCCGTCCCTCTGGAGGGCAGCCGCCATCACCACCATCACCTTGGTAAATGTGCGTGGCGTTGTGGCGAGACCGAAAGGCAGAGCCTGGAACTGAAAATGTTGACCCAAAATGTGAAATCGGAGATACCTCTGATATTCGGCACGGATCGGTATGTACAGGTAGGCCTCCGTCAGGTCAAGAGAGGCCAGAAATTCTCCGGGATGAACAGCTGCTATAACTGCCCGCAGGGTTTCCATCCAAAAGTGGGGCACTTTGAAGGCTCGGTTGACTCTCTTGAGATCCAAGATGGGTGGGAAGGAGTCGTCCTTTCGGAACCACGAAGTAAATAGAATACTGGCCGGTGCCTTGTTCTTCCTCCGGGACTATAGCCCCCAGCCCCTGGAGCCTGGCGAGAGTCTGACACACAACGGCCCGCTTCCGATGTCCGCACAGAGAGACTATGTACAGGTCCGGCAGGTCTCGAGCAAATTCTAAGGCGTAGCCTCTTTCGATTATCTCGAGGACCACTGGCTGACGTAATTTTGACCCATTCCTCCAAGAACAGAGACAGACGACCACCTAAGTTGGGAACGGAGGGATGGGCCGGCAGAATCTCATTGGGAGGCGGACTTGGCCGCAGGGCGTTGTGGATTACCATCCCGGAAGGCATGACGGCCTCGAAAGGACTGAGACCAGGAAGAATTTCCCCTAGAGAAGGCGCCTCTCGCCTTGGGGTTATATCTCCGCTGACCCCGGAAGCAGGTGCATGTAGGGAAAAAGGTTCTCGACTGTTTCGGGCGGTCCTCAGGTAGCTTATGAACCTTGTTCTCACCCAAGGATTTAATAAGCTGCTCCAGGTCCTCGCCAAAAAGCAACTTACCTTTAATGGGGAGTGTGCCCAGCTGCACCTTGGAAGATGAGTCAGCCGCCCAATTATGGAGCCAGAGAAGTCGTCTGGCCGAGACCACCAAAGCCATCGCTTTCACTTGGACCCGGAACAAGTCGTAAAGGGCATCCGCCCCATACGCTATAGCGCCTTCCAACCTTTCAGCCTGCTCTGCCTCTACAGACGGGAGGTCCTGTGTGCTGAACAATTGTTGGACCCACCTAAGGCTTGCCTGCTGCATGAGACTGTTGCAGATTGTCACCCGAACCCCCAAGGCCAAGATTTCGAAGATGCACTTGAGATGGAATTCCAGCTTGCAGTCTTGGACATCCCTCAAGGCTGTAGCACCCACAACTGGGATGGTGGTGTGCTTAGTGACTGCCGTCACAGAAGAATCCACCTTGGGAATGTTCAGCATTTCTAAACACTCTTCCGGGAGAGGATAGAGCTTCTGCATGGCCCTCCCAATGCAGAGACCTGAATCGGGGGCCTCCCATTCCTGGAGGAGCATCAGCCTATGCATTGGATGGAAGGGAAAGGTACACGGAAAAGCCCTGAGTCCCGCCAGGACCAGGTCCGCTCAAGCCGGCATCGCAGCCGAGAACTCGTCCACTGAGGGCACTCAATCCCCAATTCCTGAGTGATAAAGGGAATAAGGGGCTCCAGTTCCTCCCTCCGGAATAGACGGAGAATTCGGGGGTCATCCCCCTCTAGAGGGGGAGGAGTTTCAGCAAAATCCAGATCCAGGTCTGGGACAGGGAGATCCGGGGGTGGGGAGATCCGGAAGGGGTGGGAACCCCAGGGACCACCCGCACCCGAACAGACCCCTGCGCATCTGGAACCGTGGGAGCGGATGGGACGGCAATTCGAGGAAGTTTAGGAAGAGGGGGGCCAGGGAGGGGGTCCAATTCCTCTTGCAAGCTGGCTAAATAGGATTTGTGCATTAACATCACAAATCCTGTTATATTAGCAGTTTGTATTTACCCCAGGTAGTTATCTTCATGGACCCTAGTTACGTTTAACCCCTGTTCCATGTAATGCTCTTATGCAACCTCTGTTTCAATGTAACCGATGTGATACGTATTTGCTACATGAACACCGGTATAGAAAAATTCAAAATAAATAAATAAGAGCACAAATTCTGAAGAAAAACGAGGTCTGGAACCTCCGGAAGGGGGAGGGGGGGAATGGATGAAGGGGGGTCAGGACCTGCATCCGGAGACTGCATGGGGCTCAAATCGGATTGGGGTGGGAACACTCCAAAAAAATCCGGGTCCTGTGAGTCCTGCTGCCCTGAAACAGGAGCAGCCGAGAAACCCAAAATATCCGCCGTTCCCGCGGTTTGTTGGCCCGGGAACGGTGCGGCCATTCGCTTGTGTGGCCTTGCTCGGGCTCCAGAGGAGATCGCAGCCGCGGAGGGACCCTTCTCCCCCCTCCCCGGAAGACACTTAGAGCAGAGCCTTTCTAGAGAAACTGAATGAAGAATCCCCGCAGGCCAGGCTGAGAGGAGAGCGCGGCATGACCCCGATGCAGAGGAGAAGCAGTAATTAGAATCAGCTGGGCTGCCGGGGCAGAGGCAGGAGACTGAATTCTGCACGCTCCCGACTCTCACAAAAGGCTGCCAAGTTTTTAGTTTCACTTTGGTTCTTATTTTATTTTATTTTTTTAAACAGACAGTGCAGAGGAAAACATGTCCCTGCAGGCAGCTCCGGGGAAAAAGCGTCCTGGTAGAAGAGAGAGAGGCTGTTCAGGGGAAGTGACTGGCACCACCAATTTCACCCCACAGCCAAGGAACACTGGGGATAGGGAGCCTAGGCTATATTACACAAGCGGCAAAGCCCTCCTAGGCCCCCCCCCCCCCAAGAGCGAGGAGACAAACTGTCTCCTGTATGTAAATCAACAGAGTCCAATATACAAAAGATTGAAATCTGGACATTTAAAAGTGAGAAATCTCTTGCAGCTAAAACGGACCCTAGCCACGCCCATCAGCCCGACGTCACTGCAAGGCTAAAGCACTGATCACACCAACGGCTGTGCTGATAGGGAAAAAGGAACTGTGAAAAAAGAAAGAGAATCGCTGGAAAAGCACAAAAGATTGAAATCTGGACATTTAAAAGTGAGGAGAATCGCTTGGAAAAGCACAAAAGATTGAAATCTGGACATTTAAAAGTGAGAAATCTCTTGCAGCTAAAACGGACCCTAGCCACGCCCATCAGCCCGACGTCACTACAAGGTTGGGACAATAAAGCACCAATCCCTTTAGGCGTCGCGCGCCGAAGGGGTGCGCCAAAGGGGTTTACCCCTTTGTGCGCCCCTTCGTGCGCTCCTGAGTGCCGGGATGCCGGGGCGCCACGTAAGGCTTAATATTGGTTTCTAACAAAATGTATTTTAGTTTTCTTCAGCAATGACTATTGGAGAGCTGGAGATATTAAGGTAGATATCCTTAGCCCCGCTCTCATCCCATGTCTGATGCTCTAGTTAAATGTTAGTATTAATTTAAAGGCGTGTGCTAAATTTTCCTCTCTAATACATTAGAGTCTCATTATTATCATATAGTTTTTTTTTACCCTTTCATAGGGTGCTGTGGGTATGAGAAACCGTAACACCCGTAGCTCCTTGGATAGTAATTGCCGTAATTCAAGTAATAATAAAATGGCTGAAGCCTCAGTTGGAGAGAAAGTTCTCACATCCTTTACAGAAGATGCGTTACAACAGCTTTCACAAAGAGTCACAGAAGCTCTGGAAGCTCGTTTAGATGGTCGTCTTAATAAATTGCAAACTTCTATGGAAGACATTAAGTCAGGATTAGAAGGTCACTCCAAAAAATTAGAAGTAGTAGATACTTTGTCAGATCATAGTGATCGATTAATGGTGGTGGAGCAGCAGGTGATGGAGTTGAAGATTCAGCAACGTGAACTTATCACTAAAATTGAAGTGCAAGAAGACCGTGATCGACGTAACAATATTAAGATTGTTGGTTTACCTGAGACGGTAAAGGATGGAGAACTAAGAGAATTTGTAGAAAATTGGCTTCCATCTAATGTAGGCTTAACTTTTAAAAATGAAAAAATACAATGTGAGAGAGTATATCGAATAGGATCTTTAAGAGAGGGAAATGTCAAGCCACGTCATGTTATGGCTCGTATTTTAAATTTGGAACATAAATCTCAAATACTAAGGGCTTATAGAAAACAGGCTATTTTAGAATATCAGAGTTGCAAAATTTTGTTGTTTAATGATTTTTCTGCTAATACTGCATCACAGCGAAAAGTGTTGGCGCCAGCATGTACGGAACTTCATAAAAGAGGAATAAAGTTTGCTTTATTATATCCAGCAAAACTAAGAATACAACATGAAAACAAAGTTCTACTTATTACTTCCAAAGAAGAAGCAGATCGTTTTATTTTAAAACTACCAAGATATGAAGAACAGAGTATTTGAACTATTCATTCTAAAGCCATTTAACTTAATGAAACAGTTTTGGATCTAACTTTCATTGTTATAATAACTTCTGTTGTTGTTTACTTCAGGGAGGGAGCGGGGTTGGAAAGTAGTTGTTTTAATCCTATCTTCCTTTAAGGAGATGGGGGTATATTATATGTTACTAGGTTTAATGTATAATTTCGATAAAAGTATAACTGAAATGGATGATTGGAGTGCTTGTTTGTTTGTATGGTATAATAAGAATGTATGTAATTGGGAAATTATAGGAATGCATGAGGAACCTCCATGGTGTATGTGGTACAAATATTCAGGGGCCCAGGCTGGGAGGCCTTTGAAATTGGCAAATTATTGTTTCTTAATTAAAGGTTCTATAAATAAATATTGCAAATGACAATGGTTAAAATTGTTTCTTTAAATGTGAATGGCCTTCACTCACCAATAAAGAGGAAAAAAATACTAAGTATGTTTAAGCGTATGAATACGCAAGTAGCCTTTTTACAAGAAACACATTTGAATGATATAGAACATAATAAATTGCAACGAGAATGGGTAGGTCAGTGTTTTTATTCCTCTTTTACTACTAGGAAGTGTGGAGTAGCCATTCTCATTCATAAAAATTTGCTATTTCAATATGAACAAACTATACATGATCCTGATGGGATATTTGTTATAGTAGTTGGTAAATTACATCAACAGAGATTGGTATTTTGCAATATTTATGCACCAAATTTATATTCTCAAGTTTTTTTTCTATCCTTGGTGAGGTTGCTTACTGATTTTTCTGATGGTCGTCTTGTTATAGGTGGTGATTTTAATGTTGTAGCTAATAAACAACTTGATAATTATCCATCTAAACCTATGTTGCTACGGGATCAACATACAGGTATTAATTTGCTGTGCCATGAATTACAGCTTTTGGATGTCTGGCGTGTATTGCATCCTAATGATTTGGAATTTACATTTTTCTCTAATCCTCATCAAACATATTCTCGCCTTGATTATTTATTAGTATCAGATCAATGTTTTCAAACAGTGGTTGATGCTTCTATAGGGGCTATTTCTATTTCGGATCATGCTCCAATAACAGTCAAGTTGCAATGTGGCATCCCTTATCATTCTCCATTTTCATGGCGTTTGCGTCCTGATTTATATTTAGACAAAATATTTCATAAATATTTACAAGATTGCTGGAAAGAATTTTTAGAATTTAATGATAAACAGGATGTTTCTCCCGCAACGCTATGGGATGCGGGAAAAACAGTTATGAGGGGAGCTATAATTGCATATGTGGCAAAGCGAAATAAAAGGTGTAATGCTGAAATATTGAGGTTAACATCTGTTCTGAAAACAGCACAAATGCAACATATGTTGGATATGACTAATGATACCAAGGCACAAGTCGATAGAATTAGAGAGGCCCTTAATACTTTATTACATCAGAGAGCTTCTAAATCGCTACGATACTATCGCTATCAATTATATAAGCATGGTAATCGTACTAGTCGTTTAATGTCGCATCTTATCCGTCCTAAAAGAAATCGTACATCTGTAGTTGGTATTCGAGATAGTCAGGGTTTATATCAGACTGCACCTGGAAAAATTGCTACTAGGTTTCTTGAATATTATGCAGCCTTGTATGGTCATAAACCTATGAATTTGGAAGTAGCAGAAAACCTTTTTCAATTACTTGGCCTCAAGTTTCTAGAGATCAGGTATTGGCAATGAATACTCCTATAACTGAACAGGAAATTTATTCGGTAATTCAATCAATTAAATTGGGTAAAGCAGCAGGTCAGGATGGTTTAGGATCTGAGTTTTATAAAATTCTGAAATTTATTGTTTTAAAACCTTTACAAAAATATTATACTGGAATGTTAATTGACAAACATATTGCTGTATCATCTAATCAGTCAACTATTGTTGTTCTTCCTAAACCAGGTAAAGATCCCCTGGAAGTAGGTTCATATCGTCCAATATCTTTAATTAATGTGGATATAAAAATTTTGTCTGCAATTTTGGCATCTCGTTTAAATCAAATTTTACCTTCTCTCATTCATGAAGATCAAACTGGCTTTGTTAAAGGTCGTCAGGGGGGTACGTAATGTTCGGCGTCTTATTGCCACATTAAGTTATCAACCAAAAGCAGAATCATTAATTCTTAGTCTGGATGCTGAAAAGGCTTTTGATTCTCTATCTTGGGAATATACGATACTCCCTCAAGATTTACAAGCTGGTTTGATTGATTCTGGTTATAAACATGACTGGTCTTAAATGGAGGTTTATGTAATAAGAAATGTATGAATGTAATGTATGAATGTTGTGTTGAATGTGGTGTGCTTTTAAATGGATGAAAGATAATGTATGATTGTGGTTGGGGATATTTGTTGTTTGATGGTTATTTAATTTGATATTGTATTTTTATTGTATTTTTGTAAGTTGTCTTATTTTTGTATTTAAAAATATAATAAAAATTATTTTGAAAAAAAAAAAATTGATAAATAATAAACACTTGCTTAATCCAATAAGTTTAGAGAAGAAAGAAAACCCCAAAACAGGGGCTAAGCAAAAAAAACAGGGAACCGCAGGGTGAGCTGTTGCATCTGCTGGAGACAGACAAATACTGAAGGGCTGCAGGGTAGGCTCTGAACTGATATAGTATACCCTTTCAGTTTTGGTCTGTCTCCATCTGCTGGACAGGAGGCTCAACCCATGGTCTGGACTGATCCAGGTACGTACAAGGAATGGGGTTTTGTATACAAGTCGTTCCAGTATTATGAAGATGTAAAGCCTGTAAGTTATTTGGCAGTCTTGCAATGTAGCTTGAGCAAGAGCAGATAATATTTCTCCCTGCAGATGAAGAGAGGGTGGGGGTCACTCCAGGCAGTTAATGTGCTTATTTATATTTTGATAAATGAATGATGGCATCTATGAAAATCTTGTCACTAAATATAAAGGGTTTAAATAGCCCCCAAAAGTGCCAGCTTCTCAGGGCAGATCGTCAGACATGGGAGGATCATTTTTCTTCAGGAGACCCACTTGAAAAACCACTTTTAGTATCTGCTACTCAGTTTTTTGCTGCAGCCCCATATACTGCTAAATATGCCTGTATGGGAATATTACTCCATAAGGGGTTCAAGGACACAATAGTAAAAACTAGAGAGCATGGCTTGGACAGGATACTTATGGTCCAGTTTAGCCTGGAAGGGGTTCTGTATTCATTGATTAATATATATGCTCTACCTGAAGGCAGCAAAGATTTTTTTTTAAAAAGCCTTAAGGATTTCATTTTGACCAAAGGGAAAGGATTTTTAATAGTAGCGGGAGATTTTAATATCACCATTTCTCCGCAATTAGACAACTCAAGGGGTAGCGGGAGTGCTGGGTCCAAAGCACTCAGGGGAGAGATTAAAAAGCTAATAAAAAAAAAGGGGGGGGGGGGATCTTGTAGATGCTCTATACCCATCTGCTAGGAATTATACTTTTTATTCGCCACCACATAAAATCTATTCTAGAACAGATTATTTTCTCATAGAGAAATTACTGGTAGGGCTATTTTCTTTAGCAGGTATAGATGCCATCTCATGGTCTGATCATGCTCCTATTTGGATCTTGTTAAAGTATTCAAGTTCAGAGGAAGGCAGAAGGTTCTGGAAATTGAATGATACTCTGCTGGCTGATGATCATTTCTGCATTCAGATGCAGCGTGAAATACAGGAATATATAGAATTTAACGACCAGGATGACATTAATCCAACACTGCTTTGGGATAGCTTGAAAGCAGTCTTGCATGGTAAATTCATTTCCAGAGCCTCTTTCATTAAAAAGCAGAAATCAGACCAAAAGAGGCGAATAACGACTGAGCTATTGAGGGTGGAAGCCCAGCATAAAGTAACCCTGTCAGAGACCATATATAGACAGATATCACAGTTATGAGACCAAATCCAGGCAATAGACCTCGACCAGGTAGCGTTTCAATTACAGATGACACAGCAGGAATTTTATGAGTGGGCCAATAAAGCAAGTCACCTGTTAGCAAGGCAATTAAAGAAAAGGACAGTCCAGCAAGATGAACTAAAGTTAAAATCGGATTTGGGGGAGATATCACTACCACACGAAATTCATCAACAATTCACCAAGTTTTATGGTACGCTTTACAAGACTAATAAGGGATTATGGATGAAAGCCTTACTCAATACCTTCAGGGAGCTGAGCTGCCATTCCTAACGGAAGAAGAGCAGCAATTCATTGATGGTGAAATCAGTTTAATATGGTAATCAAGGATCTTAAAGTAAATAAATCTCTTTGTTTGGACAGGTATACGGCTGCTTTTTACAAAAGGTTTTCTCCAGATTTAATGCCCATTTTTATTGAAATGGTTTAATTTTTTGCGAATAGGTCACCATTTATTTCCAGGATCCAATACAGTGGGAATTACAGTAATAGCAAAACCCGGTCGCAACCCCACACTTTGCAGGTCATACCACCCTATATCCTTAATAAACAAACAGACCAACATTTTAGCAAAGATTTTGGCTAATCGTATGACTCGGTTCATCGCTAGGGTGATACACCACGATCAATCAGGATTCATTCCTGGATGAATGACATCAGATAATGTGAGAAAAATTATAGGATCTAATTTGGGGGTGCGAAAACAACAATCCGACTGTTCTTCTCTCGATAGGTGCGGAGAAGGCTTTCAATCTGGTCCATTGGCCATTTCTGTTTAAAGTGCTGGAAAAAATGAAATTTGGGTCCCACTTTTTAAATTGGTTACGCCAACTGTATTCTAACCCAGAGGCACGAGAAAAGGTCAACAGGTCATACTCGCCCACCTTCCCGATTCAACGAGTGACAAGGCAGGGCTGTCCCATGTCACCCCTATTTGCGCTGTTTCTGTGACCTTTGGCGACATATCAGGCAATCTGAGCAAATTACAAGAGTACGGGTGGGGGATTGTGAGTTTAAAGTTTCGCTTTATGCCGGTATTATTTACTCTCACAGACCCCAATAACTCATTAGAGAAAGTAATCACAGCGCTGGGTGATTTCAGTGAGGTCTCAGGATTCAGACTAAATTTAGAAAAGTCAGAAATCTTAAATGTCTCTGTTTCTAAAGATCAGCTTCTTACATTGAAGCAAAAGTTATCCTTTAAATGGGCTACTAAATCCATTAAATATTTGGGTGTACGAAGAGCTTTTCTATTTAAAATTTTTACCTCTTATAAAGTCTCTAGCCCAGGATTTGGACACCTGGTCAGGCTTTACTCTCTCCTGGTCGGGCAGAATGGCCTCCATTAAAATGAACTTAATCCCACAACTCAACTACCTTTTTCAATCACTGCCAACATATCTATCCACAGACATATTGAAAAGCTTACAAAGGAGAATCTTTGCTTTATTTGGAAGCGCAAACCCCCATGGATTAAGAGATCTGTCTCATATAAACATAAATTACAAGGGGGATTGAGCGTGCCGAATATCTCCTGGTACTATACTGCGGCACAGCTCAGAGCTATTGTGGATTGGCACAAACTGAAGAGAGCAATGGCTTGGCTCGAATCTGAGATGGTGGAGGGATCCCCCTTCGCTTTCTGGTATGGCAACCACGTTCAACATGGTCCCCTATAAAAAAAAGTTGGCCTCCTTCGGTCAGCACTACAATGAGACTCTGGTCTCACTGGAAATTCAAACTAGTAGGTTCTAGTAGGAATTTTTTCAAGACTGGTATTAATTTCAATGTCTCCCACGGGGCGATTCCTATCTTCCTACAAACATTGGATAGTTAAGGGGTAGAGACTTTTGAAAAACTATGGGGTGACCAAAGAATAATCTCTTTCCACGAACTGCAAGAAATATTTCAGCTGGACTCCAGGGAAATTTTCCATTATTTGCAGGTTCGACATTTTTTTAACGACTGAGAAAGTGGAAAATGATCTATTATTAGGAAAAACCCAAGTCGAACACTGGTGCGATCAGGCGAACTCCCTGAAAAAGACTCTCTCTCTTATATACCGGTTCCTTAACCAGGACCCAATTGGGAAAACCTCTTATGTGAACCATTAACACAGTTCCAGAGCTACCACATTCATGAAGGTGATGTAATAAAAGCCTTCACAGTCCTCCCCTATTTAATTTCCTTGCTTTTCGCCCAAGTTATACAAACCCTATTCTCTATACTTGCTTCACCCATTTTATGTTTTCCAGGTTATTTCTTCCCTGTTCTTTGTTTTATCCAGGTTATTATTCCCTGTTCATTGTAAAACAAGACTTTGTCTGTTATTTTGCTGGTTGTAATGTAAACCGAAGTGATAATTAATCTTGTTAATTGAACCTCGGTATATAAAAGTTATAATAAATAAATAAATAAATAAATAAATAAATGTAAAGGCTTGGGTACAAGATTTGGGGAAAGAGCTTTCAGAAGAGTCATGGGATCTAATTTACGGTACTTAAATGTTAAACTGTGTTCTATCTCCGCCCTCTTAAAGGAAAATAGCTATAAGACTATGTTGAGGTGGTATAATTCTCCAGAAAGGATCGCCAGGTTTGCTCCGTCTTATACAAACAGTTGTTGGAAAGGTTGCGGGAGCCTTGGAACTTACTTCCACATGTGGTGGCAATGTCCAAGAATCTGATCTTTGGAAAATTATATTCACGCTAGTTGGGTTGATGTTAGACCCCAATCCGTAACAACCATTGTTAAATGTTCCACTTGATAAGACAGATTCAGTGAACTCCCTATTCCAACAAATAATGCTGGCAACGCGTTGTGCTTTAGCGTACAGATGGAAGTCCGAGATGATCCCTATGATCGAAGAGGTAAAACAGAGGATGAATAAGATATGTTTCTTACCTAAACTGACTGCCATAAAGAATAAGACCTTAACTAAATATTATAACATTTGGTCACCCTGGATTGATGATAAAAAATTAATTATAGGCCCTATATAAATGCTATTTAGTGCATACTATGATGTATTTTTTTTATGTATTATGCCAGACTGTACGGCTAATGCTGTGATTGGACTTGGTGATACTCCAGGAGTATAGGTGAGGAATAAGACTGTATGGGGGGAGGGTTAGAAGTGGGACTAGATTAAGGGGATTAAAGAAAATGATGGACAAATCGAGAATGGTTGGTGAAGTCACAAACATGTTTATTAGGAAAGATTGTATAGTACTTGCTTTACTTTGACCTCTGATTATCTGTATTTTGTACTCTGTTTAATTTTGTGTATCAATAAAAATTACAATTTGGAAAAAGAAGGAATGCGCACAAAACTGATGGTACGCGCACATTCAGGTGGGCGCCCATATGCGCGCATACCATCTTTTTTGTGCATGTACAATCCGATTGCGAGATATGTTCACACAGGCCGAAACAAATGAAACGAATGGACTAAAAAGACCAACAAATGCACATCCCTAATACACACACAAAATATAAAAAGTATTTTTGCTTTCAAAATACATCACATGTAAAGTACTACAGAAAAATCTGACATTACAGCAATTAGCAAATTGAGCCTGCTTTACCAGTGCATGCTGGATCACTTGACAAAATACCTGAAATGGCAGTATAGAATTATAGCTTGGATTTACAATGTGCTTTTCAGGTAAAGAAAAGACCTAGTGTCAATAACATCTAATGCTTCAGAAGCATGCATGCAGTCACCTATGGGGTAGACAAACAGATTGTTTAATATTTTGTGCAGATCATATTAAAAAAGTAACAGGTTAATATTACTACCCAATTTAGTGAGCTAAACAAAAGCACATGGTAATACAATGACTGCAAAGTCAGCAGTGGGGAGAAGACTTCAATACATGTCCCAGGATTCCTTCCAATCCCAAGTTAAATGCATTCACCAGTAGAAAGCATCTTCTCCCTTACTGGCTGTGTGTGGCTTGAGTGTGCAAAAGACTGGCTCAGTAACTGCTAAATCTGGACAATTGTTTTTCAAAAGTGTAGTGTTCTATCAGTCACAGAAAGAGGGGAACAAGGATAAGAGAAGTAGGGCTTTGCTATGTCCCAATGGGTTGATCTAGACACATCCCTATCTGATCCTTCTCCTTGCTGCAAACATGTCTATTCCATCTCATATGGCTGCTGTCAGTGCAGACAGAGCACTAGAGCAAATGGTAACTAGACAGATGATTTGAAACTGTGCATAACCCAACGAAAACCAGCACACACAAAACGGGGGGGAAAGAATACATGGAAAAATGGGATGCATACTTGGATCAGGTACAAGTCAACACTTACTTGATTAATCTCATTGGTTAGCTGCGATAGAATGGTCACTCCTATGATGCAGTGCTCAACACTGTCCTACAAGGGGAGTGACCACAGTAAGTTTACAAGAAGCTAATATATGCTTTCATAATATTACTAGTTGCATCTGCTTTGAATCTGTTCAAGACTTTTTCCAGTTCAAAAATTAGTAGTATTCATTCTAAAGCCAAAACTCTGAAGTTTTGCAAATGCTTATGGAACTGAGCTAATACATAAAAATTCATCCCATTATCCCTGGCAGAATTTGTAAGATGTGTAGCATTTTAAGAAAACATGAGTGATCAGACAAAACACATATAGGAAAATTGGTTCTTATCTGCTAATTTTCGTTCCTCTAGTACAGTGATGGCTAATCTATGACACACGTGTCAGAGGTGACACGCCGAGACTTTTTGCTGACACGCGCAGCGTTTCGAGGACTATCGGGAATTTTTTTTTAATCGGCTGCGCCGATCCTTTAAAACTAGTTTTTTAGTATCCCCCCACCCTCCGGACCCCTCCACCCCCCCACCCTCCCCAATGCCCCCGGGCGCAGCGACAGGCAGATAGGCAGGGCCGCGGCCCAAAGAAAAAGATCACGTTTAAACGCGCTGATGCTCCTCCTCCTTCCTGCCTGTGCGGCCCCGGAAGTAAACGTTGCCTGAGCCACGTGGGCTGGAAGGAGGTGAAGCATCGGCGCGTGCAGAAGAGGAGCAACGCTTGCGTTTACGGGCAGCTGCAAATCCCAAGTCGCAGCGGCCCGAGAAGAGGAAGAGGCCTGGTAGCAGGGCTGCCGCAGAGCCCATCCTGCGACGACCGGCGAAGAGGAGGCCCAGAGGTGAGAGAGAAGCCGAGGGTCTGTAGAGGGTGTGTGTGTGTGCGCGTGTATGAGATGAGTTGAGAGATTGTGTGTGAGAGTGAGGACCTGAATGTTTGCAGAGACGGCATGTGCTTGAGCAAGACAGCATGTGGGAGTGAGAGCCTGTGCTTGAGCAAGACAGCATGTGGGAGTGAGAGAGAGCCTGTGTGTGTGAGTCAGACAGCATGTGCCAGTGAGAGACTGTGTGTGTGTGTGAGAGAGAGAAATGCATGTGAGAATGAGAACCTGTGTGTTTGAGGGAAGAAGATGGAGAGAAAAGAAACAGAAAAAAAGACAATATAAAAGGAATTGGCAAAAAAAAAAAGAAAGGGAAGGTGGGAAAAAAAGCCTGTGACCAACCAATTAAAAAATGAAGATCAGACAGCAAAGGTAAAAAACAAAATAAATTACTTTTTATTGATTGGCACATGTAATCTTTGGGAATGTGCAAGAATAGCACTTTCTCTATGCGGATCTCACAATGTACGAGATCAGCATGGAGAAAATGGAAGCCCACGGGGCCTGCACAGAGGAGGCAGCAGAATGGGCTTCAGTGTCAGTAGCAGCAATCGGCATCTCCCCAATAGCCATGCGGCAGCAATGACAGTGGCAGCAGAGGAATGAGAGCGGTTCCGAGGTTGCTGGCTAAAGAGAGGGGGGTCTGCCTTTAGTGTGTGCAGGTGAATGAATGGGACTCTGCATGGGGGTGTATGTGTATGAATGCATGGGTGCCTGCGTGAGAATGAATTGGTGCCTGCCTGGAGGATGGAGCGGGAGTGGTGTGAAAATGAATGGGAGCGTGCGTGTGCGTGAGCCAGTGAGTGTGAGAGCATGAGTGTGTATGAGAAAATCCAGGAGAGTAAGAGTTTGTGGGAGGGGAGGGGGAGAGAGTGCTTTAATTGAAGATTTAGCCAATGAAATTCAGCAACAAAAAAATCACTAAGCAGGTAAGGTAAAGAATTATGGGGCAGATTTTAAATACTTGCGCGAGCGCGAACAAAAGTATGCTGGATTTTATAAGATACGCACGTAGCCGCGCGTATCTTATAAAATCCGGGGTCGGCGCGCACAAGGGGGTGCACATATGTGCAACCTGCGCGCGCCGAGCCCAGCGCGGCCGGCCTGTTCCCTCCGAGGCAGCTCCGATTTCGGAGCGGCCTCGGAGGGAACTTTTCTTCGCCCTCCCCCCACCTTCCCCTCCCTTCCCCTACCTAACCCACCCCCCCCCGGCCCTATCTAAACCCCCCCCCCCTACCTTTGTCGGCAAAGTTACGCCTGCTTTCAGCAGGCGTAACTTTGCACTCGTTGCCGGCAGCCCCGCTCCGTCCTCCGGTCCCAGGGGCTGGTCCGGAGGCCTCGACCACGCCCCCGGGCCAGCACCATGCCCCCGGGCCCGCCCCCAAAACGCCACAGCACGCCCCCTCCCGCCCCTTTTCGAAAGCCCCGGGACTTACGCACATCCCGGGGCTTTACGCGCGCCAGCGGCCTATGCAAAATAGGCGCACAGGTGCGCGAGGGCCCTGCGCGCGTAAATCCAGAAAGATTTACGCGCGCGGCCCTTTTAAAATCCACCCCTATTTGTTTTTGCTTTATTAATAAATACAGAACATATATTAAAATTATAACTTTTTGTTATTAATATTAGAGCCACAAATATCACAAAATTATGGATTTTTCTAGAAGTGACACACCACCCAAGTTATGCTCGGTTTTTTTTATGAATTTTGACACACTGAGCGCAAAAGGTTGGCTATCACTGCTCTAGTACCACAGATCAGTCCAGACTCCCGGGTTTTGCCTCCCTTCCAGTAGATGGCGACAGAGAAAGTTTTGTAGACACCACCTCTTAAACCTGGTGAGCCACCTGCATCACCTCAGTATTAAAAAACAGTACTCAAGCAGAAACCTGTGCCAGTCTTCAGATTTACTGAGAACTATTAAAGAAGACAGATCAAGCAGACTCTCCAAAACTCCTCTTCCCGCCGGGTGAGACTCTGGACTGATCTGTGGTACTACAGGAATGAAAATTAGCAGGTAGTAAGAACCAGTTTTCCTTTCCCTGTATGTACCCAGATCGGTCCAGACTCCTGGGATGTACCAAAGCTTCCTAACCTGGGTGGGACTGTGTGAGTCCTGCACGAAGAACACTTCTACCAAAGTTTTCGACATCCAGAGCCTGGATGTCCAATCGGTAGTGTCTGGCAAAGGTATGTAAAGACTTTCAAGTAGCCACCCTGCAAATCTCTTGTGGCAAAACCAGTTGGCACTCTGCCCAGGAGACAGACTGCGAAAGGGTAGAATGATCTCTTAACTCCTCTGGGACAGGACAACCGCAACAGATATGTGGATCCAATGGCCTCCTTCAACAAAAGTGCTATTGTGGCCATTGACGCTTTTTGACCCTTTTTTGCACCACTCTATAGCACAAAAAGGTGATCTGACAGCCAAAAACCATTCGTGACCTCTACATACTGCAACAAGGCATGATATCCAGATGTCTCAATTCCCTTGCATGAGGCATTATCAATCTCCACATTTGTAAAGGCTGGAAGCCCCACTGACTGACTTAAGTGGAACGCTGAAAATACCTTTGACAGAAAGGACAGAACCGTCCTCAGCGAAACTCTGCAGACCGAAATCTGCAAAAAGGTTCCCTGCAAGACAGGGCTTGAAGCTCAGACACACTTCTGGCTGAACAAATTGCTACCAAGAAAACCACTTTGAGAGTCAAATCTTTTATGGTGGCCCTCTTAAGAGGCTCAAACGGCACCTCACACATACCCCTGAGGACCAAATTAAGGCTCCAAGAAAGACACACCTTACGAACAGGGGGTTCAAATGTTTTGCCCTGCAAAGAAAACACAATACATCCGGATGCGCAGCCACAGTTTCTCCATGAATCTTGCCCCGTAAGCAGCTCAAGGCTGACACCTGCACTCTCAGGGAACTAAGAGACAAACCTTTCATTAGACCTCTCTGCAAAAAAGCCAGAATCTGCGCCACTGATGCTTACTGAGGAATAACCCTCTGCTCCATATACCAAGTCTCGAAGACTCTCCAAACACGGACATATGCCAAGGAAGTAGAGGTCTTGTGAGCTCGCAGCAGAGTAGAAATAACATCCTCTGGATATCTTTTCTTCCTTAGTTGCCTCCTTTCAAAAGCCAAGCCACTAGACAAAAGCGATCTGATTGATCTGAAAATATAGGGCCCTATCTTAAAAGAGTTGGTAGATGGCCCAGCCTCAGGGGGGCCCATCCACCACTAGGTTGACCAGATCCACAAATCAAGGCCTTCGCAACCTGAGTGGACCTCTATTCTCCTTACAACCTAGCCCACCAGAGGCCAAGGAGGAAACACATAGATCAGAATGTCATGTGGCCAAGGGAGCACCAGGGCATCGACCCCTCCACTCTGTGCTCTCTTCTGTGACTGAAGAAACATGGTGCCTTGGCATTCCTCTGAGTTGCCATCAGATCCATGTGAGAAGTGCCCTATCTGCGAGAAATGCAGGCTACTGCATTCTCTGATAGCTCCCATTCCCCGGGATCCAACCACTGCCAACTGAGAAAAATCGCTTGCACACTGTCAGACCCCGCTATGTGCGATGACACTATCAAGGCCAAATGCTGCTCCGCCCAGGTCACCAGCATCTCCGCTTTCAGAGCTACCAGCCGACTCTTGGTTCCTCTGACGATTGATGTAGGCCACCGCCATCGCATTGTCTGTCAGGACTGACTGTCCGGTTGTGCAGAAGGGGAAGAAACATTTCCAAAGCCAACTGCACCACCATCTCTAGATGATTGATGGACCAAGTTGCTTCCTCCTGAGGAGTGTGCCTGAACAGAAAACCAACATGTAGAAAAGAAACTGACCCAGAATCCCCTGGTTCTTAGCCTACCTTGGCTGCAAGAACTAAGTGACTTATTGAGAATGACTTGCAGAATTCCTAGGACATCTGGACAGGCAGTCAAGTTGGCTCCACATGACGCCTAATCATAGGGTCACAAAGCAGAAGCCAACAGAGGGACCTTCAGGCTATCCTGTCACAACAGAGGCACTCTTTCTCAGGGGTTTCTATAAACACAGCCACAGATGTGTTAATTACCCTGACCAGCAAGATTCTAAAAGAACAAAAAAGACTATCCAAAGAGTGATGGTAAATGGGACCCACCTGGGAGAAATACTCAGGGGTAGCTAAGGATGATCTTATCATGCTGTTGACATGACAACCTATGTAAATGATTCTTTGGGCAGTCACACAATGCTAGAATCTTCTATAATATTGTATGTTATCTATAAAAGAAGGATCACTTCCTGTATACGAGATGCTGGTAGTCAGTTTGTCAGAGGCATGGCATCAGCATCTCCAAGAATACTTATATTGTTCAATAAAAAATTATGCTTTCTACCAAAATCTAAGTGTTCTTCTCTCCCTGGCCATAAGCGTTATAAAAAATGGCGTGGCGCTTAACACTCCGTCGATCATCAGCCCTGTACTAACTAGGAATGACACATAGCCCCAACCGGTGAGACTGGCGTCGGTAGTCACTACCATCCATTGAGACATTTCGAGGTCCACCCCATGCCCCAAGTGGTCCCAGGCAAGCCACCAGTCAAGACGGGACCTGGCGAATTCTGTAAGCAGCAGCGGGAGATAAAACAGCTCTGATATCTGATCCCAGCGGGTTAGCAACGCTTTCTGTAGAGGTCTCATATGAGCAAACGCTCACAGGATGAGCTCCAAAGTCGAAGCCATAGAACCAAGGACCTGCAAGCAATACCAGACCATGGGCACTTGGATATCCAACAGGTGCCGAACCTGTGCCCACAGTTTGAAAATCTGCTCCTCCGTGAGAAAGACCTTGCCCACACGGATATCGAAGCGCACACCCAACAACTCCAGAACCTGTGAAGGAAAAAGGTGGCTTTTGGCCAGATTCATAACCCAGCCCAAGGATCTCAAGTGGTGCAAGACAACTTCCACCACCTGTCTGCAAAGGTCCTCCGACTTCACTCGGATGAGCCAGTCGTCCAGATATGGATGAACCAGCACCCTTCTCCTTTCTGAGGGCTGCCACTACCACCACCATCACTTTGGTGAAAGTCCTTGAAGCCGTGGCTAGGCCGAATGGAAGAGCTCAAAACTGAAAATGCTTTCGAGAATCATGAATCTAAGGTATCTTTGATGATCCCGGTGGATACCAATGTGCAAATACGCTTCCGTCAAATCCAGGGAAGCCAAGAATCCCCCCCCCCCCCCCCCCCCGCTGCGCACCACCGCTGTGATAGACCAGAAAGTCTCCATCCAGAAACATGGAACCTAAATACCTCCTTACCAGTCTAAACCTAATCCTCAATGCTTCAAAAACTGAATTCTTACTTATATCCCCAGAAAACAACATCACTTCAAACCCACCAGCCAACCTTCAAACCTCTCACATAAGAGACCTAGGAGCTATCATAGACAACCGTCTTAACCTAAAATCATTCATCAACCAAACTACCAAAGATTGTTTCCACAAATTACATGTCCTTAAAAGAATTAAGCCACTCTTCCACTCGCAGGACTTCAAAACAATTTTACAAGCAATAACCTTCTCTAAGATAGATTATTGTAACTATTTTATTAGGACTCCCTGCATCCCATACCAAACCGCTACAGATGGTTCAGAATACAGCAGTCAGAATCCTGACAAACTCTAGGAGAATTGACCACATCTCCCCAATTCTCGAAAAACTTCATTGGCTGCCAATACACTACAGAATCATGTACAAGGCCATCACCACCATTTACAAAGTCATCCATCACCAAGCTCTGCTCAACTTACAAATTCCTTTCAAAAAACATACATCCTCTAGACCCATTAGAGTCTTATAAAGAATCACTTCATGTTCCTCACGCCAAAACCTTTCAACACAAATCCCTCAAAGACAGAGCATTCTCAACAGCAGGACCACCTCTACGGAACTCCATCCCATCTGACCTGCGACAGGAACCATGCCTACCAACGTTCAGGAAAAAGCTGAAAACATGGCTTTTTAAAAAAGCTTATCCAGACCTCAACTGATCCTTACCTTCCAGCCACTTATTATCAGACATTACAAACTTTGTTAACAATTTGCTTTCAGTTAATCTCCTTCTTCTCTCCCCTCAGCTCCCAGTTGTGCACTTCCCTGTTTTAATGTAACTGCAATTTTCTAACTATGCACTTGTTATAATTTTTTAGTTCTCTGTATATCTCACACCCTGTTTATTGTAAACCGGCATGATGTGATACCTGTCATGAACGCCGGTATAATTAAAAACACTAAATAAATAAATAAAGGTAAAGATGGAAAACACTTTTCACTTAACAGAAATAAAAATACAATAAAAGAGTCAAAAGAAAACTCACATAGCAACCTTATACAGATAAAAAGGACCAACAACTCAAATAAATCCACCTTAAACAACATGTTAATGTTAGCATTCTTCCTAGTAAATGCACAATCAGTAGCAAAAAAATTCCCAATCGTCACAGACCTGCTATAATGACAATAAACCAAACTTCATTGCAATAACAATCATGGCTAAAAAAAAATCAGATGTAGTTCTAAAAAATCAAATAGCACATAGAAATTATGAAGTTTTCTCAGTACCCAGAATAAATAAGCGAGGAGGTGGGCTCTTATTAATTATTGAAAAAAACCTTTAAATGTAAATTAATCCCAATAACTCCCCCTACAAATCATGAAATCGCCATCTTTGACACTAACATACAAATATGCCTCATCTACTGTCCTCCCACCCTCCTTGAATTAAATATCTCACCACTAATCGAGTTTCTTACAACACACAAACATATCTAAACCCTCCATAGTGCTAGGTGACTTTAATCTTCACATGGACGTCCACCTGTTAACTGATACATGCCAGACACTGTTAGACACTATGACAGCATTAGGCTTCTCATTAATAACAGACAACTCAACACACAAAGCTGGACACTCAATCTCACCTTCATCAACCACAAATGTTTAGAACATGTTAAAACTGACTACACTCAAATACCTTGGTCAGACCATTTCCTGATTCATTCCAATGTTAAATTCCTTAAACCACAAACCGATAGAATTCAAGTACCATCCACCCTATAATATTGAAAAACTAAAAGAAACTAAAGGAAAAACTCACAAATATTGACTACAATAACTGCAGCTCCGCAATGGAAGCATGGTTTGACTCAACCAAAAGGATAGCAGATGACGTACAAATTCTCTTACCAATCACCGAATCACTAAACAAAACCCTCGAGTTTTGGGACACCTGCTTCAAGTCCATAAACAGCCTTCTATCAAGCCTCAACTTGATCCTGAACACAAAAAAGACGGAATACCTACTCATCTCGCACGACGGCAATTTCACACAGCGCAACCCCCTCCCTGCTACCCTTCCCACTTTCTCCTCCCAAGTCAGAAACTTGGGAGTCCTCATGGATAAACAACTTAACTTCAAAAGCTTCATCAACAACACTACCAAGGACTGCTTTTTCAAACTCCAAGTGTTAAAACGACTCAGACCGCTCCTCCACTTCTACGACTTCCGTACAGTACTTCAGGCAATCATTTTCTCAAAAATAGACTATGGCAATTCTCTTCTGATCGGCCTCCCTGCAAATACTATCAAGCCTTTACAGATGGTGCAGAATGCCGCTGCCAGGATTCTAACCAGATCCAATAAATGGGACCACATCACCCCCATCCTGAAGACCCTCCACTGGCTCCCTATCAATTACAGAATCCTGTTCAAAACTTTAACCATCACCCACAAAGCGATATTCCACATCACACCTTTGGATCTCAAGTTCCCTCTTAGACTGCACTTACCATCCAGGCTGGTAAGAGCAGCTTATAAAGACACCCTCCAGGTTCCCTTTCTAAAAACAACTTCAGGAATGAGAGCCCTCTCAGCGTCTGGTCCCAAACACTGGAACTCTCTCCCTCCAGACCTACGGCTAGAACACTGCCCGGTTACTTTTAAGAAAAGACTCAAAACCTGGTTGTTTAATCAGGCATTTCCCTATTCAGATAATCCTCTGAATTAAAACCTGCCCGTTTTTGAGTGGTAATTTAGTCTCTTTCTATCATTTAAATCGCCTTAGTCATAAATCTCATGTCCAGATTTGGCTCCTCCACTTGTTCTCTAAGGTTCATTCATCTAACCCTCTAGCCTTGAATTATTTTGTACAGTGACACCCTTATTTGCCTTTTGCTCCATGACAATAGTTTTGTGCATTCCATTTTTGTATCAACCCCTTCTTCTTCTGCTTCGTAGTCCAAGATCTTAGCCTCAGCTATCACGTGCGTATTATATTTTTCCTCTCCGAAACACTGTTTCATTATAAATTTTAAAAAGTTTTAAATGTCATCTGCTTGTTCATTGGTTAATAATATATTATTCTGTTTGGAATCCAGAGTTCTCTGTAATTGTTCTCAATTGTTCTTTTTGAAATTCTGTTAATGTTCATTGTAATTGCTTGCACTTTTGAAGCACTGTTTTTGTTCAATGTAAACCGAACTGATTTGTACCCCCTACAAGAATTTCAGTATATAAAACTGCTAAATAAATAAATAAATGAAATAAACCCCAAAGTAATGTGTAAAAAAGAAGCGAAACAAGTTAATCCTTGGCACAACGAAAAACTAAAAGATGCAAAAAGAACTCAGGAAAATAGAGAAAAAAATGGAGAAAGCTCAAAACAACTGAAACCCTAACCAAATTCAGAAATCATCTTGCCTTTTACAAAAATTTTATCCTGACCGTTAAAAAAAAAAAAAAAGAATACTACAGCAACAAAATTGAGAAGTTCGCTAACAACCCAAGAACCTTATTCTCCATAGTAGCAAATCTCATCAATGACAAACAAGAATCACCCCTAAGTCTACCAGAATCAAAATGCAACGAAATAGCTAAATTCTTCAGCGACAAAATTACAAACTTAAGATCCAAACATCACCAAACAAGAAATTAAATTGCAAAAAAGAGACGTTACTCAATGGTCCTCATTCACTGAAATATCAGAGCTAGAAGTAGAATCCATACTAAAAAAATCTAAAACCAGCTCCACACAAAATCGACAATACCAACATTTGACATAAAAAAAAGCAGCCATCACAGTCTCCCCAACCTTAGCTAAGATTATAAACCTATCCCTAAAAGGAACAATTCCAGATATACTAAAAGGAGCAATTATAAAACCAATCATAAAGAAAAAAAATAGTGACCCCCCCGATCCTAAACAACTACCGTCCAGTCTCAAATCTACCCTTATTAGCCAAATTAATAGAAAAAAAACAGTACAGAAACAACTAGGGAACACCTTGATAACAATAACTTACTATATCCGTCACAACATGGATTTCGCAAACACTACAGTACCGACACAGTAATCCATAAAATTCTACTAAAAAGACTAGAAGAGATTGGACTACACAACGAAACAATAAACTGGTTCAGCTCATATCTAAAAAATAGGTTCTTTCAAGTTCAGATCAACAACACACTATCAATCTTGAAACAGGTGTACCGCAGGGATCAGCCTTGTCCGCAACCCTTTTTAACATATACATGCTTCCATTATACCATCTACTAGCAGGATTAGGAATCATACATTACATCTATGCAGATGATATTCAATTAATTCTACCAATCGACGATACAATAGAAAAAACATTAAACCTAGCTAACATGTACCTAGACATCACAAAACAACTATTAAACCGAATGGAACTAGTGATCAATATTGAAAAAAATGGAATTTCTACACTTAGAAAGAAAAAATATCGAAATCATTCAAACCCCAATTATACTCAAAGACAACCAGAAAATAGAACTAGCGGAAAAAGTAATGAACCTTGGAATAATAATGGACCCCGAAATAAATCTAAAACAACATGGGCCGGATTTTATAAATTAGCGAGATTGCGTACTTTTGTTCACGCACCAGGCACGAACAAGAGTACGCGGGATTTTAATAGATACGCGCGTATCCATTAAAATCCGGGGTCGGCGCGCACAAGGCTGCCCAAAATCGGCAGCCTGCGCGCGCCGAGCCGCGCAGGCTGCCTCCGTTCCCTCCGAGGCCGCTCCGAAATCGGAGCGGCCTCAAAGGGAACTTTCCTTCCACCCCCCCCCCCCCGCACCTTCCCTTCCCTAACTCACCCCCCCGGCCCTATCTAAACCCCCCCCCCCTACCTTTGTCGGCAAAGTTACGCCTGCTGGAAGCAGGCTTAACTTTGCGCGCGCCGGCCAGCTGCCCCGCTCCGAGTTCCGGTCCCGGGGGCTGGTCCGGAGGCCACGGCCACGCCCCTAGAATGCCCCCGGGCCAAATCCACGTCTGCGGCGCTGCCCCCGAAACGCCGCATCACTGCCAACACGCCCCTCCATGCAAGCCCCAGGATTTAGGCTCGGCACGCAGGGGGGGTTTGGGGTAGGTTTTCAGGGGGTACGCGCGTATCCTACGCGTGTACCCCTTTGAAAATCTACCCGCATAATCGCTAAAAGTAAAAGAAGGCTATGCTAAACTCATGATCCTCAGAAAACTTAAACAGTTACGCTAACTTCTGCAGATTTCAGAACAGTGCTTCAGGCACTAGTTTTCGCCAGTACCGATTACTGTAATGCACTTTTTCTAGGACTCCCAAATACAACAATATGACCACTTCAAATTCTGCAAAACACAGCAGCGAGAATACTAACTGGAAAAAGAAGAAGAGACCATATAACAAACTCTGGCCGAACTTCACTGGCTACCCATAGAACAAAGAATAAAATACAAAGCACTATGCACCATACATAAACTAATACATGATGAAAAAGCTGACTGGCTAAACACTGCACTACGGGTACACGTCCCACACAGGAACCTTTGTTCAGCAAACAAAGCTCTCTTAACCATTCCCTCAGTCAAGACAGCAAGACTAACCCAGGTAAGAGAAAGGGCATTGCCTTTAGCAGGACCCACACTCTGCAACACAATGCCTTTGGAGACCAGATTACAGAGAGACCCCAAAACATTCAAGAGAAGTCTAAAGACATGGCTTTTTAAACAAGCCTTTTATAAAGAGACCGGAGAATAGAAAATACACTGGAATAAACAGAAGAGCACCGGCACACAGAACTATTCTCATAAATGTGCATTACAATATTTTAACAAATTGAGTACACAATGAATGTAATAATATAACACAGTAAATGTGATTTTTTTTGACCTGTAAAAGTACTTTCTAGGTACATCTGGCCAGAACCTACATCACTAAACATTTGGACATATTTTTATGATTTAATGTACCGAAACTTAATGGCACCGGTTAGAATGTACTACAGTACGCTTACTCCAAATTTATGTGCCTACATGTAAACCGTTGCGATGATATATAACTTAGTGACGGTATAGAAAAGACTTTAAATAAATAAACAAACATTAAAAATAACACGTATTTTGTCTGATCACTCATGTTTTCTTAAAATGCTATACATCTTACAAATTCTGCCAGTGCTGTATGTAAACTTATGAGCATAATTGTATCTCTGGATGCTTCAGGCTGTAAATTGGTCTGGACAGCAGGACTACCCACATGCTATCCCTACATACAGACGTGTCATCGCACAACCCATCGTGTAACCCGCAGCACTTATCTACAGCCAGCTTACCATTTCTGATATACACTCTCAGGTGTCAACAGCTGAAAGACAGTACTTGTGACTGGTCAATGCAGTGCAGGTTTGGGGGTTTACCAAGATATGTTCGAGAACCATGTTTTTCTCAAAGCTCAGCCAGAGGTCCTCTCCCTCCACACACACAGAAATCGGTTAAGCCTTCCCCTCCTCTCGTACCTGTAAAAACCTTGTTACATCTACGATGACATTCCTGAACACATATTCATCCTTCTGACAGTCGAACCAGCCCAGCTTTGTGATTCGAGCATATAACTGAATAAGTGCTTGTGTTACAAAAGTGGCCAGCTTTGGCCTAGTGGCCAAGTAGTTCAGCACATAGTTCCCTGCAAGACAACAAAGCAGAAATTCAAAACAATATTTTTTAAGTATACTGTTGGCTGGAAGCATGAATGACACAAATTCAAACAACTCTGATCTGATTTACTAAATCTTCCTTCTCCCACACCTAAAAAACAAATACCGTGGCCTTGTTTCACAGAAGAAGCACGTCGTACTTACGAATATCTATCCGCTGTTCCAGTGGAAGGGGGTTGTTGGTACGGGACACAAGTTTGGTGAGACATGTGGCTGCCAGTAGCTGAGAATAGGAGGACTGTGAAAAATAAAGAAACAGTTACATGTGTTCCATGATATAAACCTTCACAAGAAGGCAGCAGAAATATAGCACAAGCCCCAGAGCGAACTGCAAAGTCATCTAAAGGCTTATGGAAACATTGCATAACAGTAATGGAGATAAGAGAAATGAAATAATTTTACACTATATAAATACAATTAGATCCACATGCTACGCATTCTTGCTATCATGCGAATGCAGACCAAAAAGTCTAGCTGGAATTTCTACGTGGTCAACTCTGCTGAAATACTGCTTGAAGACTGTAGAGGGCAGCAGCTGGGCATAGATGACTGCTCCCATGAACTTTTAACATTTTTAGGAAGACTGACTACTGGTACTTTTAATTCATCCTCCAGTTTCTTTCACATTTTCAACCCTTTCCTGGAGTCAAGATCTTCTGACTTAAACAGTACCTTACAGAAAAATCACAGGCACTCAAAACCTGCTGCTTAATCAAGGCTAGGCAGCTGTCCCTAATTCCTCTATTAGGAAGAACATTCCTGTTGAGTTCTGATCAACTGGTCCATGTCTGTGCCCGATCTAATCAGAGACATTCTTAGCAACATGTCCCCTTCAGGTAGGAGATGGGAAGCTGCACTTACAATTTCACAGCAAATAAAGGTAAAGGAAAAGTGCCTAAGAAACTAGGTTGAGGTCCTGTTATTTCCCCTCTTAATGTCTGAGATTTTTAGGAATTCTTGGAATGGGGCAGCAGAGATAGGGAAGGAAGAGAAGCTGCAATTTATATCTTAAGAAATGTATTATATCTACAATAATTAACATTACCTAGAAGTTTAAATTTTTGTCTGGAGCACCAGCCTCCTCTCATGCACAAATCTGGAGCACTGCCTGCTGTTACCCTAACACTCCCTCCCTCCTCCCCTGCCTTAATTGTCAGGCCAATACAGAACGGTGCGCTCAGCCGAGAGCACCATTAGCCCCTGTTTGGACGAGTGTTTCTGACGCGCTATTATTACCTCTTATACAGTATGGGGTAATAGCGCTTGGAAAATGCACGGCCAATCCCCCCGAAACTAATGGCGCTCATCACATGCAAATGCATGTTGATGAGCCTATTAGGTATTCACCCACAATACAGAAAGCAAAATGTGCGGCCAAGCCACACATTTTACTTTCAGAAATTAATTCCTGCCAAAGGCAGGAGTTAATTTCAGACGGTACCAGGCAAGTGTACAGAAAAGCAGAAAAAACTGCTTTTCTGTACACCCTCCGACTTAATATCATAGTGATATTGTCGGAGGCCCCAAAAATAAAAAAAAATAAAAAATTTGCCCGCGGGTTGGAAAACAGATGCTCAATTTTGCCAGCGTCCGTTTTCCAAACCCATGGCTGTCAGTGGGTTCGACAACAGATGATGGTAAAATTAAGCATCGGCTGTCAGACCTGCTGACAGCCGCCGCTTCACCAATAAGGAGGTGCTAGGGATGCATTAGTGTCCCTAGCGCCTCCTTATTAGCGCGGGCCCTAATTTTAAATAGTGAATCGTGCGCCCAGGACAGGTGCCTGGGTGCGCGTTGGGAGAGCGGGCACTTGCCTTGAAGCTCCGGCTCTCCCGCGCACTTTACTGTATGGGCCTGTGTGTCTGGAGCTCAGGCTGCTCTGACTTACCACTTCCCCTCCCCCAAATTTAAAGCACCCTCTGCTCTTATCTACCATTCCCTTTCCTCCTATAATCCAGGGTACTGTCTGCTCTTAGCTTTCACTTGCTTTGTCCCTGTTTCCCAAAAAATACAGAGAACAGTCTATTTACAAACATCACCCACACCTCCAATCGAAAGATCAATTATTGGCTTTCAATCTCCCTCCCCAAAATGGATCACTGCTTACTGTCACCTACCATACCATTCCCTCTTGCAGATTCCCCCCCCCCCCCCCCCCCTCGCTTCTCTAGCACAGATACTGTTTTTCAGCTCTTCCCTCTCCACTCCCATTCTTCATTAGGAATAAGCAGCCCCTATGTCCCACATTTTGATGTCCAAACGCTACGTACACTCCCTCGTTCCAGGAGAAGCTGGCACTTGCTCAAGCAGTCCGGGCTGGTGGTGAACTCTACCAAGGCTTTCTCCGCCTGCAACCGGGTGGCTGTGTCTGTGCTCTCATATAGCTGCTTGCATAGGTTCTCCAGCTGGGCTAAGCTCTGGAACACAAACAGAGGGGAACATATAAGTCTGCTCACCCACAGCATTTCTCTAGGAATAAAGTACAGGTCTACCAAAACCTTACTTTCGCTACATTCTGCCAGGTGCTGGGCTTTCCTGTCCCAGGTCAGCCTTGCTATAGCTCCTGCATTCCCCATGCATTCCACTCTCCTCTGCCTTTTCATACCATTTACTCTGTCTGAATTACCCTGATCTCTTACTGTTGTGGAGATTCTTCTCTGCTGCGTTACAAAGATAAAAACAAAATCTCAGAGAACAAACCCAGCTGCATTGCTCAGTGTAACAAGCAGGAGAAATATAGTTCCATATAAGACAGCAGACAGTGCATCCAATTATCCAGGAGAATTTCTGTTACCACCAGTACCTTAAAACGTTTCTGGAGAGAAAGAGTAGTGTCACAGATGATATTTATTACCTGTACCCTATGCACACAGACCCAGGCATACCTTCAACAAGCACCTCTCTTACAACTGGGTGTACTAACCTGCTCTGTAATTGATCTGTTTACTTTGGCTGCAGCTTAATCAGAATAATTAAAGATAGAGCTAAACATCAATGCATAAGATTAAACAATTAACAGTTTATGACTAACAATAATGTTAACACCAACTGTACAATCAGAAAAACCAGAGAAGAAATCAGGAACCTTAGAAAAGCAAGTTTGCTTACCGTAAATGGTGTTTCTGTAGATAGTAGGATGAATTAGCCATGCTGACATGGGAACTGTCTATCAGGGCCCGGGAGGCAGAGCTTCCAAAGAGGAAGTCAGAGCTTTGCTCTGTGCGGCTGCACATGTGTTCCCGCGCAGGAAACAATCTCCTCAGTCTATGATTAAGCAGTATATGAATCTAACACATGTTAGGTCGACTATCCAGGGAGGCGGGAGGGTCAGCATGGCTAATTCATCCTGCTATCTACGGAAACACCATTTACGGTAAGCAAACTTGCTTTTTCCAGTTGATAGCAGGGCTGAATTAGCCCTGCTGTCGTGGAAGTCCTAAGCTTCCGATCATGCTGTGGTTTGAGCAATCTGTTTGCATGTGATCAAGTTGTAGTGGAGAGTCAACTTCCCTATTAAGTTGTTAAAGAGTGGCGTCATCAGATGTCTGTTGATCTAACAGTAGGGGGACGTGAACGGATGCAAGGAGGTCCCAGGTGGCCACCTTACAAATGTCAATGGGCTGGTACATGTCGCAGATGAGCTATCGAAGCCGTGTCTGCTCTCACATGATGAGCTTTCGGGTGGAAAGGTAGGTCAGCTTCTGCTTGTGATAACAAAACTGAATACATTGTGCAATCCAGCTGGATATGGTTCGTTTAGCAACCGAGAGTGCCAGTGCATTTGGATTGAAGGAGACATACAACTGCGACGCTCTTGAATCTGAGTGTGTTCGTTTCTTATAATAGGCTAACGCACGCTTACAGTCCAAGGTGTGAAGTAATCGTTCCCTGTCATTCTGATGAGGTTTAGGAAAGAATGTTGGTGGTTCTATCAATTGATTCAAATGGAATGGCAAACATTTTTGGAAGGAATGATGGATGTGTTCGGAGAACGGCTTTATGATGATAAAATTGGAGATAGGGACTGAAATGAACCAAAGCTAATAGATCACTAACTTTGCGTGCCGAGACTACCGCTACAAGAAATACCATTTTCCATGTGAGGTATTTCATGTGGGCTGAGTCCATAGGTTCAAAGAGTGATAGCATAAGCTGTTCCAAGATGAGGTTGAGATTCCATGGTACTGGAGGCTTGGAGATAGGTGAACTATGGCGAGATAGGCCTTTTATAAATTGAGATACCAATGGATGCAATGAGATGGGCTGGCCACAATGTGGTCGATGATACGCCACTATGGCACTGAGATGTACTCTGACAGAAGTTGCTGCTAGATCTCCCTTGTATAAAGTGTGAAGGTAGTCTAGCAGTGATTCAGGTGAACAGTCTAAGGGATGTAGTCCTTTCGATGCGCACCAGGTCGAGCATTGGTTCCACTTGAACCCATAGTTCCGTCTCATGGATGGTTTTCTAGATTCCACAATGATTTCTTGGGCTTCTACAGAGATGCCCTGCTCTTTCAGGAGGATCCGATCAACCTCCATGCTGTTAAGGGAGGAGTGCATTGGGTGAAGAAGGGTTCCCCTGTCCTTTGTTAAGAGATCCGTTTGATCCGGTAATCTGATCGGATCTGCGATGGAGAGATGAAGCAGATGTGTACCACGGCTGTCGGGGCCAAGCCGGTGCTATTAATATTTGCTGTGTTGTATCCTGCATACATTTTTGAATGGTCTTGGTGATGAGAGGAAGGAGGAAGGCACCTTGCGCCGTCCGACGATGACTTGGCCAAATTGAACAGAAACGAGGAACCTTTGCGTTCTGTTCCGTGGCAAAGAGATCTAAGGTTGGTAACCCCCACTGAGCAAATATTTGTTGAGTCACTTGTTAGTTGAGCGACCATTTGTGGGGGTAGAATATCTGGCTTAGTCTGTCTGCACGAGTTTTGATTACTCCGGGCAGGTAGGTCGCCTGGAGGTGGATGGAGTGGCGGTATGCATGGTCGAAAATGAGCAGCGTCTCTTTGCAGAGGGACCATGAACCTGACCCTCCTTGTTTGTTGATGTAGAACATTGCTACTTGATTGTTGGTGTACACCATTACTCGGCGACCTTGAAGCTGAGTGAGAAAAGCTTGTAAGGCATTCTGGATTGCTCTGAGTTCTAGGAGATATATCTGCAGATTTTGTTCCTGACTAGATCATTGTCCTTGTGTTTGCAGCTTGTTTAAATGTGCTCCCCAAACCCTGTGAGAGGCATCGGATGTGAGGACTGTGTTGTAAGGGGGAGTGCTGAAAGACGCACCCTTTGACAGCGTAGACTTGTTTAGCCACCATTCTATGTCTTTCAACATCTCCTGAGTCAGGACTAGCCTTTGATTTAGAGGTTGTGTTGTTTCCATTGACATTTATTTATTTATTTAGAGTTTTTATATACCGACCTTCTCGATATACATAATCGAATCAGGTCGGTTTCCATAAAACAAAACTTTCGCAAGTAAGGCGTTACATTAAACAATAAAACAGAGTACTGATTGCATATGCGTCGCCTACAGAGAACTGTAGGCGACGCATATGCAATCTGGTGTTGGGCACAGTATAGATGGCTGCTACCATGTGTCCCAACAGCGTAAGTATCTGACGCGCTGAAGGTCGCTGCATTACTCTGAGGGAGCGTAGTAGACATTACATCTCCAACTGCCTGTCTTCTGGTAGGAAGGCTCTGCTCCGAGTGGTATCTAAACACACTCCTATAAACTGCAGAATTTGAGTTGGGGTTAACATGGACTTTTGGTAGTTGATGACTAGTCCAAGAAGTCTATTATTTGATGCACCCGAGTCAGTAGCGTCATGAGATTCGATGCTACCAGTAGCCAATCGTTGAGGTATGGGAAAATTTGCATGCCCCGCTGTCGAAGGGACACCACCAACACTGCCATGCATTACGTGAACACTCTGGGAGCCGCTGAGAGGCCAAAGGGGAGGACTGTCCTTGAAATGGAAAGATAGGAAACATCACGAAGATGGGTGGATAGGAATGTAATCAAATCAAATCACGGTGAACCTAGAAGATGTGGTAGGCCCTGATTGACAAACTGAAGAGTAGTAAATCACCTGGACCGGATGGTATACACCCCAGAGTTCTGAAGGAACTAAAAAATGAAATTTCAGACCTATTAGTAAAAATTTGTAACTTATCATTAAAATCATCCATTGTACCTGAAGACTGGAGGATAGCAAATGTAACCCCAATATTTAAAAAGGGCTCCAGGGGCGATCTGGGAAACTACAGACCAGTTAGCCTGACTTCAGTGCCAGGAAAAATAGTGGAAAGTGTTCTAAACATCAAAATCACAGAACATATAGAAAGACATGGTTTAATGGAACAAAGTCAGCATGGCTTTACCCAGGGCAAGTCTTGCCTCACAAATCTGCTTCACTTTTTTGAAGGAGTTAATAAACATGTGGATAAAGGTGAACCGGTAGATATAGTATACTTGGATTTTCAGAAGGCGTTTGACAAAGTTCCTCATGAGAGGCTTCTAGGAAAAGTAAAAAGTCATGGGATAGGTGGCGATGTCCTTTCGTGGATTGAAAACTGGCTAAAAGACAGGAAACAGAGAGTAGGATTAAATGGGCAATTTTCTCAGTGGAAGGGAGTGGACAGTGGAGTGCCTCAGGGATCTGTATTGGGACCCTTACTGTTCAATATATTTATAAATGATCTGGAAAGAAATACGAGTGAGATAATCAAATTTGCAGATGACACAAAATTGTTCAGAGTAGTTAAATCACAAGCAGATTGTGATAAATTGCAGGAAGACCTTGTGAGACTGGAAAATTGGGCATCCAAATGGCAGATGAAATTTAATGTGGATAAGTGCAAGGTGATGCATATAGGGAAAAATAACCCATGCTATAATTACACGATGTTGGGTTCCATATTAGGTGCTACAACCCAAGAAAGAGATCTAGGTGTCATAGTGGATAACACATTGAAATAGTCAGTTCAGTGTGCTGCGGCAGTCAAAAAAGCAAACAGAATGTTGGGAATTATTAGAAAAGGAATGATGAATAAAACGGAAAATGTCATAATGCCTCTGTATCGCTCCATGGTGAGACCGCACCTTGAATACTGTGTACAATTCTGGTCGCCGCATCTCAAAAAAGATATAATTGCGATGGAGAAGGTACAGAGAAGGGCTACCAAAATGATAAGGGGAATGGAACAACTCCCCTATGAGGAAAGACTAAAGAGGTTAGGACTTTTCAGTTTGGAGAAGAGACGACTGAGGGGGGATATGATAGAGGTGTTTAAAATCATGAGAGGTCTAGAACGGGTAGATGTGAATCGGTTATTTACTCTTTCGGATAGTAGAAAGACTAGGGGACACTCCATGAAGTTAGCATGGGGCACATTTAAAACTAATCGGAGAAAGTTCTTTTTTACTCAACGCACAATTAAACTCTGGAATTTGTTGCCAGAGAATGTGGTTCGTGCAGTTAGTATAGCTGTGTTTAAAAAAGGATTGGATAAGTTCTTGGAGGAGAAGTCCATTACCTGCTATTAAGTTCACTTAGAGAATAGCCACTGCCATTAGCAATGGTTACATGGAATAGACTTAGTTTTTGGGTACTTGCCAGGTTCTTATGTCCTGGATTGGCCACTGTTGGAAACAGGATGCTGGGCTTGATGGACCCTTGGTCTGACCCAGTATGGCATTTTCTTATGTTCTTAATGTAGGTATAAGCATCCTTCAAATCTATTGTGCACATTCAATCGTTGGGTTGAAGAAGGGGTAGAATGGTTTTTAAGGATACCATCTTGAATTTCTACTTCACCAGATATTTGTTCAACTCCCGGAGGTCCAGGATCGGGCGAAGGCCACTGGACTTCTTGGGAATTAGGAAGTATGGTGAATAGAACCCTGTGTTGCAGGCATGAAGTGGGATTTTGCGAATGGCCCGTTAGTTTAGTAGCAATGCTAGTTCTGACGCCAACTGGGGTTGGTGTAATCTGGGCCCCCGTGTTAGATGAGGGAGCGGGAGTGTGGTGAGGAAGTGGAGTTGATAGCCCTTCTGTACAATCTCTACTACCTAATGATCGGATGTTATGGCTTCCCATGCTGGAAAGCATGCTGTTATTCTTCCCGGTGGTGTGGGTTGTGGCGGTGGCGATTGAAACCTTAAGACTGAGATGGTTTGGCAGGGGCTGATGGCTGGTGGTCTTGGGTCCGCTGGGACCTAGGGCGTCCCCTCCTGTTCTGCACCTGTGATTGTTGCGGCCTTTGCTGTGGCTGGTACGATGGAGGCCGATACGACGCGTAGGAACGGAAAGGTCGACGTGAAAAAGGTTGCCGGTGATTTGCCACTGACTGTTCCTTTAAACTCGCAACTGTCTCTTGAAAACGATCGCTGAGTAAATTGTCACCTTTACAAGGCAGATTTGCCAATTTCTCATACACGTCTTCCCGGATCTTGCTAGCCCGGAGCCACGCCATCCAACGAGCCACGATGGCCGACACTGATGACCTGGACGATGTCTCAAAGGATTCATAGACGGTCCTGAGAACAGGGGCGGATTGGCCTATCGGGGGATCGGGCATCCCCCGGTCAGCCGGTCGCTTTAGTCACGTGGTCTGCCGAGTGCAGCTGCGACAGAGCTGCGCTCGGCAGATCACGTGATATTTCCGGGGCGATCTGTCATCTGAATCCGCCCCTGCCTGAGCAGGTGCCTGATCCCTTCCTCAATATCTTGGATCGGTTGACGTGTGGTCGTCGCGGGTAAATCTGCTGTGAAAAGCATCCCTTTCATTGCCTGCACGCATTCATACAAGTATTGTACAATGTAGAATTGGTGTTGGTGGATACATGCCAACAGCATAGCTGCTTGGAATGTCCTTTTTGCAAAGTCATCCAAGTGTCTGTGATCTCTAACCGGCGGCGTGGAAGCATGGAGCTTGGGATTTTCACCTTTTGCAGGGCGGTTTCCACCACTATCGAGGTGTGTGGAAGTTGTGGCAGGGTGTAATACGGCAACTGTTTCATCTTAAATTTTAAGTCCTTTTTCCTAGACACTGGTGGATTGGTAAACGGCGTTTTCCATGTCTTCTCTAGGACAGTATTGAGCACTCTATGCGACGGCAAGGAAGTAGGTTCTGCTGGCAGGTCAAAGATTTTGAGAATGCCCAATGTCTCTGCTCTTGGGTCCAGTACCTTCTGCACTTCTAAATGCAGGATGGACCCTAACTTTTCCAGGAACTTCGGATATGACAGATCTTCAGGTGGGGAATACGGTTCTGGGAGATCCTCTGTTGGATCCGATGGATACCCCATGGACGAATCCAGAGATGTTTGAGGGGAGTTTGGCTGGACAGGTGAAAGAGGTAGTTGAGCGGAAAGCTGTGGGCTGTGCGACTGGGTCAGTGCTGGGTGCTCCGGAGAGGCCTCTTTTGAAGGAGGTGCCAATGGTGACAAGCTCGTAGTCGGCGAGGGTGGTAAAGCGAAAGAGGACTGCAGTGTCTCGAAGAACCCAGAGTGGGCCTCCGACAAATGTGAGAACGCCTGTTGTGTTTGGGGTGGCATGTGCAGCTTTGAGGGCTTGTGTGGATGTCGTCGGGATACAGCTGCTCATAAAATATCTGATGGTAAACACCACATAGGGAATATATATACAAAAAATTCTCTAATAGCTAAATCTAATCGTACACTCAGAGAATTCTCTTGAAATTACAATACAGTATTGTGCAATAATTTTTATTACTATACCAAACCTGTAAACATGTACACCATTAAAATTCGTAAATATCAATCATTCAAACATTCACACATTAAAAACAAAGAACTAATGACACAGTATAATCCTTACAGTACATCAAATTCGAGTACAAAGATAATACATCTCAAATATTTATAATACAGAAACCCTTTTCTTCATAAAGTTTCCAATATTTTCCAACTTGACCACTTATTTTTCTTTTTGTGAAATCCAGATGTTTATATAGAATATGTGCGTGCTGATTTTCTGCACCCACACACCGCTGATGAAGCCCAAGCGTGGGTGAAACAAGGATCCGTTGTTGGACTGTATAAATGTGGATGGAGTGGTGAAGGGCTAGTTCCCTTGACACAAGTTAACTAGAGAAGCTGTGGAATATTGCAAACAGCGGTGTGTGGGTGCAGAAAATCAGCAAGCACATATTCTATATAAACATCTGGATTTCACAAAAAGAAAAATAAGTGGTCAAGTTGGAAAATATTGGAAACTTTATGAAGAAAAAGGTTTCTGTATTATAAATATTTGAGATGTATTATCTTTGTACTCGAATTTGATGTACTGTAAGGATTATACTGTGTCATTAGTTCTTTGTTTTTAATGTGTGAATGTTTGAGTGATTGATATTTACGAATTTTAATGGTGTACATGTTTACAGGTTTGGTATAGTAATAAAAATTATTGCACAATACTGTATTGTAATTTCAAGAGAATTCTATGAGTGTACGAGTACATAAAATATCTGAGTCACCTGTCCCAAACAGACTACGTTGCTGCTGTCAATCATCTACCACCTTTCGCTTTTTTGTCAGTGTCTCATGGAGGCCTTGGTCACGTGCACAGTGTCTTGAGACTGATGAAAGGTCGGAGAACACTTGTGAGGCCAAGGAGGACGAAAAGGAATGAGATGGGACCCTGACCCAGTCATCCTCTGAAGTAGATTGACCTCCAGGAGTCTGCTGTCCAAAGGATGAGGTAGATGGCCTCGAATATTGGGGGCTCGACATGGGTGAGTGAGCACATTGAGAGTCTTTTCTGGGTTTTTCAGGAAGATCATCCCTTGACGAAGGCTTGGTTACTAGAGATCCCAAATCGGTTCTCTTATGTTTCTGAGGGAGACTGGTCCCAGTCTCCATTGACTTTGCCCCTGTTAAGTGGCTTCAAGTACGTGAGTCGAATGCTTCGGCTGTTGGGTACTGTGCGCTGTGTGGACACTTTTTGCGTTGATGTTGCCTTCTTCTGCGATGGCGTCAACTTATGCGTCGGTCCGTCAACTTCGGCGTCATGCTTTGAGGTCGACGCAGGGTCCGAAGCAGCATGCATCAATGGATGCGTCTACTTCAACGCAGATGGATGGCGCGTCTATTTCGACGCCGACTGCATCGGCATCTGTCAACTCTGCCTCTGCGTCGATTGTTTTTCGGCGTGGTGTTTTCCACTGTGCGTAGTCTGCTACGGGTGCGAGTGATGCATTGATGGCGACTGCTCTCGACGACTCTTACATTTGGTTTTATGGGGTTCTTGACCCCTATGTACCTCCTTGGTATCCCCTTGACCTCCATGCCTGGAGTTCAATGGGTCCATAGATGAGGCTCTCCATAACGGTAGGACCTGTGGTTTTGATTGGCCTGGCGAGGAGTGGGACTCGGACGGAGGGGCATAAGAGCCCCGGACACGGATCTTCAAGTGCTCGATCTTTTACACACTTTGTATTCGGGCCCAAGGCGACATGCGGCCGCAATGTTCGCACTCGGCCTGGATGTGCTCTGCCCCTAAGCAGCGATAGCTGCAATCATGTCCATCATATCCAACAGGATAAAGATCATACAAGAGACTTAATGCTCAGTAAAATCTATATGGATAGAAATCCCATGTGTGTTGGGTAAGAGTATAGTGATAGGAGTATACTACCGTCCACCTGGACAAAATGGTCAGACAGATGATGAAATGCTAAGAGAAATCAGGGAAGCTAACCAATTTGGCAGTGCAATAATAATGGGAGCTTTCAATTACTGCAATATTGCTTGGGTAAATGTAACATCAGGACTTGCTAGAGACAAAGTTCCTGGATATAATAAATGACTGCTTCATGGAGCAATTGGTTCAGGAACCAACAAGAGAGGGAGCTATTTTAGATTTAATTCTTAGTGGAAACTGTGCTGGGGCCACTCGGCAATAGTGATCATAATATGATCAAATTTAAACTAATAACTGGAAGGGGGATGATAAGTAAATCTACAGCTCTGACACTAAACTTTCAAAAGGGAAACTGATAAAATGAGGAAAATAGTTAGAAAAAAACAGAAAGGTGCAGCTGCAAAGGTTAAGTGTTCAACAAGCATGGACATTTTTAAAAAATACAATCTTAGAGGCGCAGTCCAGATTTATTCCATGCATTAAGAAAGGTGGAAGGAAGGCAAAACGATTACCGTCATGGTTAAAAGGTGAGGTGAAAGAGGCTATTTTAGCCAAAAAATACATCCTTCAAAAATTGGAAAGATCCATCTGAAGAAAATAGGATAAAACATAAGCATTGTCAAGTTAAGTGTAAAACATTGATAAGACAGGCGAAGAGAGAATTTGAAATGAATTTGGCTATACAGGCAAAACTCATAATAAAAACCTTTTTAAATATATCCAAAGCAAGAAACCTGTGAGGGAGACAGTTGGACCATTAGATGACCGAGGGGTTAAAGGGGTTAGTAGGGAAGATAAGGCCATTGCAAAAAGACTAAATGAATTCTTTGCTTCTGTGTTTACTAATGAGAATGTTGGGGAGATACCAGTTCTGGAGATGGTTTTCAAGGGTGATGAGTCAGACGAACTAAACCAAATCACTGTGAACCGGGAAGATGTAGTAGGCCAGATTGACAAACTAAACAATAGCAAATCACCTGGACTGAATGGTATGCATCCTAGGGTACTAAAGAAATTTCTGATCTATCAGTTAAAATTTGTAACCTATTATTAAAATCATCCTTTGTACCTTAAGACTGGAAGGGGGCCAATATAACCCCAATATTTAAAAAGGGCTCCAGGGGAGATCCGGGTAACTATATACGATCTGGAAAGGAATACGAGGAGTGAGGTTATCAAATCTGAGGATGATACAAAATTATTCAGAGTAGTTAAATCACAAGCGGATTGTGATACTCTACAGGAGGACCTTGCAAGAATGGAAAATTGGGCATCCAAATAGCAGATGAAATTTAATGTGGACAAGTGCAAGGTGTTGCACCTAGGGAAAAATAACCCTTGCTGTAGTTACACGATGTTAGGTTCCATATTAGGAACTACCACCCAGAAAAAAGATCTAGGCATCATAGTGGATAATAATTTAAAAGTCGGCTCAGTGTGCTGCAGCAGTCAAAAAAGCAAACAGAATGTTATGAATTATTAGGAAGGTAATGGTTAATAAAACGGAAAATGACAATGCCTCTATTGCTCCATGGTGAGACCTCACCTTGAATACTGTGTACAATTCTGGTTGCTGCATCTCAAAAAGGATATAATTGCAATGGAGAAGGTACAGAGAAGGGCAACCAAAATGATAAAGGGGATGGAACAGCTCCCCTATGAGGAAAGGCTGAAGAAGTTAGGCCTGTTCAGCTTGGAAAAGAGACGGCTGAGGGGGGATATGATAGAGGTCTTTAAGATCATGAGAGGTCTTGAATGAGTAGATGTGAATTGGTTATTTACACTTTCGGATAATAGAAGGACTAGGGGCATTCCATGAAGTTAGCAAGTAGCACATTTAAGACTAATCGGACAAAATTCTTTCACTCAACGCACAATTAAGCTCTGAAATTTGTTGCCAGAGGATGTGGTTAGTACAGTTAGTGTAGCTGGGTTCAAAAAAGGTTTGGATAAGTTCTTGGAGGAGAAGTCCATTAACTGCTATTAATCAAATTTACTTAGGGAATACCCACTGCTATTAATTGCATCAGTAGCATGGGATCTTCTTAGTGTTTGGGTAATTGCCAGGTTCTTGTGGCCTGGATTGGCCTCTGCTGGAAACAGGATGCTGGCTTGATGGACCCTTGGTCTGACCCAGCATGGCAATTTCTTATGTTCTTATCTTACCGCAGCAGCACAGTTTAAAACCCTACGGCCTCGGGTTAGATTTTTGGGACATCACTGTCTTCAAGTTTTTAGAAGCTGAGGAGAGTGAAGCTCTGCGTGCAATCCCACGTGCAAATGAAAGACTGAGGAGATTCTGTTTCCTGCACGGGAACACATACGCAGCTGCACAGAGCAAAGCTCTGACTTCCTCTTTGGAAGCTCCACCTCCCCGGCCCTGATAGACAGTTCCTATGACAGCATGGCTAATTCAGCCCTGCTATCGATGGGAAACTGTAAATGCATTTTTAGAGCAACCTCATTCCTGTGCCTCAGATAACTTACTATGTTAAATGACAATTTCACTTCTAGTATTGTAGGCTGCAACCGTGCAAATGCCAACATTGCTACAGGAAATCCAATTACTATCATTGGGGCAGCAAGTTCTAAAATGCATTAGTAAATGCATTATTAAAACATAGCAACTACCTCCTTAAAAATGAAGTGTGTAAAGCGTTACAGTTCGGTTAAGCATACCAAAATCACTGACCAAAAACCAATAATCAGATCACCAGTAAATCCAATCCAACAAAAGGAAAATAAAATTGCTTTTCTACAGTTACCATTAAATAAAAAAGGAGGTCTCTCCTCCCCATCCCTGCAGAGTAAACTTTAAACCTACACTTATTTCTGGTTAATTCAGTCTGGGGAATACATGCAGGTTTTACGCAGGGAGATAGCCTAGCATCAGTGTTACAAGCCATAATCATCCTATGGAGAGTGGGTGGGGCATTAAAGGTTTGCTGCTCACCCTTGTCCAAAGAGATACTGGCTTCAAGGAAGCTCTCAAAAGAAGTCTCTGTACTATGTTTCAGAGAAGAAAGGCTAAACAGAAAACCATCCTCCTTGGCTGCGACAGACACGCAGAACATGGAAAATCTGTGATGTGGGATTGGGAGGTACGCCAGAAGAAAAATACAGGGAATTCAATTTGATCCTAACAGATACCTGTTAAAGGGGCCAATGCAATATTTATGTGCAGAAAACGGGCGCTGAACCCGTCAGCACCTGCGCCCCCAAGCACCCATCCTGGGGGCGCCATGCAATTTTTAGGGGTCACCCCTAGCGCCTCCTTGATAACAGGAGTCCAAGAGCGTCGGCTGTCCGCCAGTTAGGAAAACAAACGCCAAATTTATCAGCGTCGGTTTTCCTAAACGCCGAATAGCCAGGGAGGGCTTTCAGGAAACGAATGCTTGTCAATTGAGCATCTGTTTCCGGCACCCGACTGCCGGCGCTTTTTTTTTTTATTTTGTTAGTTTATGAAAGATTTTTCCTCCTACTTAATATCGCAACAATAAGTAGGAGGCAGTACAGAAAAGCATTTTTTTTCTGCTTTTCTGTACTAGTTTAAGGAGCACTCAGCAATTAATGCCTACTCCAGGCAGGCGTTAATTTTTGATCGCAACAATGTGCTCCTAGACGCACATTTTTTCTTGCATTGGAGTGAATAGCTAATAGGCCCATTCACATGCATTTGCATGTGATGAGCGCTATTAGTTTCACTCCACATTGGACACTCGTAGAGGCGCTAATCCACTTATTGCATAAGGAGATTAGTTAGCGCCTATACCAACCCTCATACAACTGCCATACAGTGTGCTCAGCTGAGCGTACTGTATTGCATCTATCCCAAAGTTTGCCTTAGTTTACCCTAATTATTATTAATCCTCCATTCTCAGCTGTCTGGGAGCAGCTAAGGTCACATCTTCATAAACTAACCCATTAAAGCAGCTGACCCAGATCATTTCTCTACAATTTCCCTCCCTCCCCTCACATTAACAACAATAGGGAAAATCACTTTTCATGAATAAGGGGCTTTTCCACTAGCCCAAACCTCTTCTAAATGACAACAAAAGCTGAACAAGCAATTACTAGCCACTTCTTCAATGTCTCCAGGCTGCCTCTAACTCTATACTTAACAGAAATGACTTACAATGGGGCTTGCAAAAGTATTTGACCCCTTAAAGTGTCAGCAGATTTGTGTGGATTACAAATGACACACAGATTGTTCCAGACAGTATTTATTGCAAACCAGTATGCTCTTAAAGAAAATTTTCTGCATTTTTTGTAAAATAAAAATTAAAAACTGAAACATGCTGCTTGCATAAGTATTTAACCCCTTCAGACTAGTACTTGGTAGAACCACCTTTTTCTGTAATAACAGCTTGAAGTCAATTGGGGTAAATTTCTACCAGCTTTGCACACTGTTTGGGAGTGATTTTTGCCCATTCTTCACAGCAGATATGCTCTAGGTTGTTCAGGTTGGTTGGATGACACTTATGGACCGCAATTTTCAAATAGTGCCACAGATTCGCAATTGGATTCAGATCTGGATTTTGACTTGGCTATTGTAGAACATTCACCTTTTTGTTCTTCAAAACCACTCCTGTGTCACTTTGGCCTTGGCTTGGGATCACTGCTCTGCTGAAAGGTGAACTTTCTCCCAAAGTTTTAGGTTTTTAGCAAACTGAAGCAGATTGTCTTGCATTAACTCCCTGTAAGTTACACCATCCATCAATCCTTCAATTTTATCAAGATGCCCAGTCCCCACTGAGGAAAGCATCCCCACAACACAAAGTATATCACCTCCATACTTTACTGTTGGGATGGTGTTTATGGAGGAATGAGCAGTGTTAGGTTTGGGCCACACATAGCATTTTGAATTTTGGCCAAACAAAACCCTCTATTTTGTCATCTGACCACAAAACCTTATCCCACATTTTAGCTGGGTCACTCTGAAGCTTTCTGGCAAACTCCAGATTTGCTTTGATGAAGCTTTTCTTCAGTAATGGCTTCTTTCTAGCCTCCTTCCCATGCAGGCCAGTTGTATGCAGAGGTCTTGATATGGTTGACTGGTGCACCTCCACTCCAGTCTCAGCCACTGAACTCTGTAGCTCCTTCAAAGTGAGTGTTGGCCTCTCTATGGCTTGCCTCACAAGTCTCCTTCTTACTCTGATACTGAGTTTTGAGGGACAGCTTTGTCTAGGCAGTGTCAGGGTGGTATGATGCAGTTTCTATTTCCTCACAATTGATCCAACAGTGCTCAGTGGGATATCCAAGCACTTGGATATTATTTTGTAGACCTTTCCTATCTTGTGCATATAAATGAACTATCTTTAATTTCCTTACAATGCTCTTTGGTCTTTGTTTTCACAGCTTTCCTTTCAGATTTACATCTGACAAATGGTACTGGAATTAGGGGGGGGGGGTGGTCTTTTATCCAGAAAAACTGACCTTTTTAATGATTCTCAGGTAGAGAACATAAGAAGATGTCATACTGGGTCAGACCGAGGGTCCATCAAGCCCAGCATCCTGTTTCCAACAGTGACCAATCCAGGTTACAAGTACTTGGCAAGTACCCAAACATTAGCTAGATCCCATACTACTAATGCCAGTATAAGTAATGGCTATTCCACAAGTCAACTCTTCCTCCAAGAACTTATCCAAAACCTTTTTAAACCCAGCTACACTAACTGCCCTAATCAAATGTAAGCCAATTGTTAGGGCAATATCTTCCATCTGTGTAAACTTGGAGCATCCATGGCACAGGGGTTGAATACTTATGCAAGCAGCATTTTTTTCAGTTTTCAATTTTTACAAAAAAATGCAGATACATTTTCAAAGTCACAATTCATTATTTTAAAAGCATACTGGTTTGCCACACACATACTGTCTGGAACAATCCGTATGTCACTTGTAATCCATACAAATCTGCTGACTTTAGGGAGTAGAATAATTTTGCAAGCCACTGTATATGAGGCCTCCCACCCACTACGCCAGCAGTCCCAGCCCTGAAAATTACACAGTACTGATGTCTATTTTATGATGAATGCAAAGTCAGAGTAATCAGCATCTGCAACACTTGGAATACTGCAGGCGGTCACCTTAGCAACTACATGCATCTGTCAGGAACAAGCCTCACCCACACCTTATCTATATATTGCAGAAAAATATATACTGAGATCAGGTTACAGCTGAACCATTGCACATGACTGAACTGTCACAATGCCTACTACCATTGCTGACAGACTGCTTTCCTCACACACAATGACCTCCTTCCATGCAAACAGATACACAATCCAGAGAAGCGATGTCATACAACAGCTAGAGTAGTGCACTGTCACAAGCAAAGTACAGACATACATAGAGAAAGTGATGAATCAGAGCAAAGGGTGCAAAGTGAGGACCTTACAACTTTCTAACAGCAGCAGGTATTTGAGTCACTACTTCAGTGTGCTGGAGTCCCAGGATACACCATGGAGTAGGATAGGAATGGTTAGCAAAAAAAAGACTGGCATGCACATCAGAAAAACTTTACAAAATTCTGAAAGTTGATGGGTTCTGGTTCTGTCAGAATTTTGATGGATTTTGCTGTGAAGGATACCATGACATTTTCATTTGCAAGGTAAATCAGAGTTCTGGGTGCACAATCTGCAGGCCAGTCAATGTCTTATTAAACTGAGCACACTGGTACCATGATACATGGTAGGCAACAATAGGGGTAATAGCTACTAGCTACTATCTCTCCCAAGGGAAAGCAGAGTTGCTTACCTGCAACAGGTGTTCTCCAAGGACAGCAGGATGTTAGTCCTCACACATGGGTGACATCATCAGATGGAGCCCCAGTCCAGAACTTTGATCTCAAAGATTCTAGAACTTTCAAATATGCCCTACTGGGTCATGTCCTGTGGCATCCAACCGCGTTCACTGGTGCCCATAGGGCCAATAGCACTCTCGTGCTCCCCAAATGATGGATCACATCAAGGGCACCAAATGATGCTTCAGCCAGGGCTTTGACAGTGTTTGACCATGTTTTGATCAGTTCGACGGTATATAGCGCCACCACAGGTGCCCGCAAACATCAACAGCCTGGCGGCACCAATAAAGACCCCGGTGTCCGAAGGCATCGATGGACCAGCAGCCATCAAGCAGGCAGAGGATCTGCAGTTCCTACACGGCCATGACACATCTCATCGGTGCCCAAAGAAAGTAACTGCAAATGTCATCAACTGTTCCCCTCAGCTCACCTATTCTCGTTTGAGTGCATCAATTCTGCGAGCTTGATGATGTCCCTTACCAGCGGCTATGGCTGACAATAGCCTTGATGGTACATGAATCCAGTTGGGGGTTTCAGATGCTCCCCAATCCCAGCAGCTTAGGATCCCGAGATTATCGGTATCCACGATGCTCAATAGCCATAGGCCAGTGATGGGACAGCAGGATGCCCCCTCAGTGCACCGTCAGGAGCCTGGAGAGCACCGGACCACTGTGCCTGGATGCCTCTGAGTCCCAGGGTACCTTGCGTGGATGATGACCTCAGTGATCAATCCGTCCAAGGCCAAAACCTGTCACCAGAAGGCTTGAGTGGCATTTGAGGGCTCTCAAGAGCCCTGGCATTCAGTAGCCTTGAGGACAACCAGGGCGCTCAACGGCAATCCCAGTGCCTTGTTAATAGTGCTCGACCTCGTCGAGAGCAGCAACAAATGGCATTGAGGCAGATTCGCACCGTGACTGTATTGAGGGTGGCTGCGCAGGCATCTCAATGGCATCAATGGCCCTGAAGGCACTGAGGACGGCTCCAATGGTATCGAGGGGAACCATGGCACTTGATGGCAGTCCTGGTCCCCGACACTAAAGATCGGTGCTGCTACTCTGCCACATCGAGGCCCAAGGTGCTCGATGACTCCGGTGAGGCGATGCCTTCGGCACAGAAGGCCCTTATGGCATTGAGGGCGGCCACACATCTCAATGGCATCGAAAGTGCCCTGGCACCTCCACAGCGTCCAGAGCGACCATGGTGCTCAATGGCAGTCCTGGTCCCAGACATGTCAGATCAACAATGTGCTGGTCACAGATGTGCATGGGCAACCATTACTGGACATGGCACTGAAGGTACAGTAGCAAGCTGATTGCCAAGACTCTTGCTCGCCCTCTCAAGGAGACTGCACTGCCATCATAAGCAAGCAGGAGGGGAGGCTATGTCGTCCAGGGCTCCTCCCATGGAGACTAGGTTCCTTTGAATGTAGAGAGAGGATGAGCTCTCCCCCCCCATAGGAACAGTGTGGTCCTCAATCTCTTCACTGTCTGAACTTCCATAGATGACGATTGATCAGTGAAACAGCATGGAACTCTTTCCCAGGTAGAACTCAGGCAAGTTCCCAGGCTCAGCAGCCTACATGGATCACCCACAGACTGCATTCAGTCAGTCCTGCCAGCACCTGTCAAAAGGTAAAAAAACAGAGCAAGGAGAGGACACAGATACTAAACTGCAGGTGCAGTCTTTATTTGATAACAGATAGTAATAGATTCTGCCAGACTGCAAAGAGACTAAGGCCCATCATGTGACTAGCAGACAGTGGAAAGAGGAAGAAACAGGAAAAAGAAAATAAGACTACAATAAGGGAAAGAAAAGAAAAACTGCTGCAACTCTAGAAAAAAAAAATCACTTACAAAAACCGTGAGGAGAGAGCAAAGCTGAACACCGTAACACACACGGCTCCCGTGACCACATGGCTCTGCAGGGTGGGGAAAAAAAAAGAGAGACCCCGATGGACTCTGCCTAGGGGGTAGAGTGATGACTACAGCTCCACGGGCTCAGTAGGGCATGTTTGAAAGTTCTAGAATCTTTGAGATTAAAGTTCCAGACCGGTGCTCCATCTGATGATGTAACCAATATGTGAGGACTACCATCTGCTTATCCTCAGAGAAACATGGAGATTTTGTGACTGTCAGCAAGGCCTTCTTTGGTGAAACCTGATATTTTTAGACAACAAACTATTAGAACACTTACTTTGGATATGCATATCAGAATAAAATCTCCAGAAATAAATTAATTTTGTCAAGTGCAGAGGATTGTGAAGTTGGAACAAACTTCTATTCAATTAACATTAGTGCAAATGACTGATTCAAGAGAAAAATGGCACATGACAGTGGGAAGGGTTAGGTCGGCCGTCAATAGTTGGTGATTCGATTATTAGGAATGTAGACAGCTGGGTGGCTGCTGGGCTTGAGGATCACCTGGTAACATGCCTGCCTGGTGCGAAGGTGGCGGACCTCACGCGACACTTAGATAGGATTTTAGACAGTGCTGGGGAGGAGCCGGCTGTCGTAGTACATGTGGGCACCAACGACATAGGAAAATGTGGGAGAGAGGTTCTGGAAGCCAAGTTTAGGCAGAAAACTTAAATCCAGAACCTCCAGGGTAGCATTCTCTGAAATGCTCCCTGTTCCACGTGCAGGTCACCAGAGGCAGGCAGAGCTCTGGAGTCTCAATGTGTGGCTGAGACGATGGTGCAAGGAAGAGGGATTCAGTTTTATTAGGAACTGGGGAACCTTTTGGGGAAGGGGGGGAGTCTCTTCTGAAGGGATGGGCTCCACCTTAACCAGGGTGGAACCAGACTGCTGGAGCTAACCTTTAAAATAAGGAGATAGAGCAGCTTTTAAACTAGAACAAAGGGGAAAGCCGACATCACTCAGCAGTGCATGGTTCGGAGAGAGGTATCTTCAAAGGATACTAATGATGCATTAGAATTAGGGCATCCTGACAGTGAGGTTCCAATAATAAGAAAAGTAGTCAAAGTGCGTGTAAGTAAAAACTCACCTGAGCTAAAAAATTCTAACTTATCCCTATTAATTAAAAAGCAGAATGAAAATACAAACAAAAAACAAATTTTGAAATGTTTGTATGCTAATGCCAGAAGTCTAAGAAGTAAGATGGGAGAATTAGAATGTATAGCAGTGAATGATGACAGACTTAATTGGCATCTCAGAGACATGGTGGAAGGAGGACAACCAATGGGACAGTGCTATACCGGGGTACAAATTATATCGCAATGACAGAGAGGAGCACCTGGGAGGCGGTTTGGTGCTTTATGTCCGGGATGGCATAGAGTCCAACAGGATAAACATCCTGCACGAGACTAAATGCACAATTGAATCTTTATGGGTAGAAATCCCTTGTGTGTTGGGGAACACTATAGTGATAGGAGTATACTACCGTCCACCTGGTCAAGTTGGTGAGACTGACAGTGAAATGCTAAGAGAAATTAGGGAAGCTAACCAAATTGGTAGTGCGGTAATAATGGGAGACTTCAATTACCCCAATATTGACTGAGTAAATGTATCATCGGGATACGCTAAAGAGATAAAGTTCCTGGATAGAATAAATGATAGCTTTATGGAGCAATTGGTTCAGGAAGCGACGAGAGAGGGAGCAATTTTAGATCTAATTCTCAGTGGAGAACAGGATTTGGTGAGAGGTAACAGTGGTGGGGCCGCTTGGCAATAGTGATCATAATATGATCAAATTTGATTTAATGACTGGAAGGGGGACAGTAAGCAAACCCACGGCTCTCGTGCTGAACTTTCAAAAGGGAAACTTTGATAAAATGAGAAAAACTGTTAGAAAAAAACTGAAAGGAGCAGCTACAAAAGTAAAAAGTGTGCAAGAGGCGTGGTCATTGTTAAAAAAATACCATCCTAGAAGCACAATCCAGATGTATTCCACACATTAAGAAAGGTGGAAAGAAGGCAAAACGATTACCCGATAGTTAAAAGGGGAGGTGAAAGAAGCTATTTTAGCCAAAAGATCTTCATTCAAAAATTGGAAGAAGGATCCAACAGAAGAAAATAGGATAATGCATAAACTTTGGCAAGTTAAATGTAAGACATTGATAAGACAGGCTAAGAGAGAATTTGAAAAGAAGTTGGCCATAGAGGCAAAAACTCACAGTAAAAACTTTTAAAAATATATCCGAAGCAGAAAGCCTGTGAGGGAGTCTGTTGGACCGTTAGATGATCGAGGGGTTAAAAGGGCACTTAGAGAAGATAAGGTCATCGCGGAAAGATTAAATGATTTCTTTTCTTTGGTGTTTACTGAAGAGGATGTTGGAGAGGTACCCATACTGGAGAAGGTTTTCGTGGGTAATGATTCAGATGGACTGAACCAAATCATGGTGGACCTAGAAGATGTGGTAGACAAACTTAAGAGTAGTAAATCACCTGGACCGGATCGTATACACCCCAGAGTTCTGAAGGAACGAAAAAATGAAAATTCAGACCTATTAGTAAAAATTGTAACCTGTCATTAAAATCATCCATTGTACCTGAAGACTGGAGGATAGCTAATGTAACCCCAATATTTAAAAAGGGCTCCAGGGGCGATCCGGGAAACTACAGACTGGTTAGCCTGACTTCAGTGCCAGGAAAAATAGTGGAAAGTATTCTAAACATCAAAATCAGAGAACATATAGAAAGACAGGGTTTAATGGAACAAAGTCAGCATGGCTTTACCCAAGGCAAGTCTTGCCTCACAAATCTGCTTCACTTTTTTGAAGGAGTTAATAAACATGTGGACAAAGGTGAACCTGTAGATGTAGTGTACTTGGATTTTCAGAAGGCGTTTGACAAAGTTCCTCATGAGCGGCTTCTAGGAAAAATAAAAAGTCATGGGATAGGTGGCGATGTCCTTTCATGAATTACAAACCGGCTAAAAGACAGGAAACAGAGAGTAGGATTAAATGGACAATTTTCTCAGTGGAAGGGTGTGGACAGTGGAGTGCCTCAGGGATCTGTATTGGGACCCTTACTTTTCAATATATTTATAAATGATCTGGAAAGAAATATGACAAGTGAGGTAATCAAGTTTGCAGATGATACAAAATTGTTCAGAGCAGTTAAATTACAAGCAGATTGTGATACATTGCAGGAAGACCATGTGAGGCTGGAAAATTGGGCATCCAAATGACAGATGAAATTTAATGTGGACAAGTGCAAGGTGATGCATATAGGGAAAAATAACCCATGCTATAGTTACACAATGTTAAGTTCCATATTAGGTGCTACTACCTAAGAAAGAGATCTAGGCGTCATAGTGGGTAACACATTGAAATAGTCGGTTCAGTGTGCTGCTGCAGTCAAAAAAGCAAACAGAATGTTGGGAATTATTAGAAAGGGAATGGTGAATAAAACGGAAAATGTCATAATGCCTCTATCGCTCCATGGTGAGACCGCTCCTTGAATGCTGTGTACAATTCTGGTCGCCACATCTCAAAAAAGATATAGTTGTGATGGAGAAGTTAGAGAAGGGCTACCAAAATGTTAAGGGGAATGGAACAGCTCCCCTATGAGGAAAGACTAAAGAGGTTAGGACTTTTCAGCTTGGAGAAGAGATAGCTGAGTGGGGATATGATAGAGGTGTTTAAAATCATGAGAGGTCTAGAACGGGTAGATGTGAATCGGTTTTTTACTCTTTCAGATAATAGAAAGACTAGGGGGCACTCCATGAAGTTAGCATGTGGCACATTTAAAACTAATCGGAGAAAGTTTTTTTTTACTCAACGCACAATTAAACTCTGGAATTTGTTGCCACAAGATGTGGTTAGTGCACTTAGTATTGGATTGGATAAGTTCTTGGAGAAGAAGTCCATTACCTGCTATTAATTAAGTTGACTTAGATAATAACCACTATTACTAGCAATGGTAACATGGAATAGACTTAGTTTTTGGGTACTTGCCAGGTTCTTATGGCCTGGATTGGCCACTGTTGGAAACAGGATGCTGGGCTTGATGGACCCTTGATCTGACCCAGTATGGCATTTTCTTATGTTCTTAAATCTTTAAATGTTGAATTTTCCCAATTCTTCTTTCCTATCAGCATGAGATTTGTTTGTTAAATATCTGAAAGATGTTTTAGGAATTTCTGATAGAGCTATTCCACCTGTAAGTAAATTTTTCTTTTTAGCTTCTTCAAAGAAAATGTTAGGAGAAGCCAGGATAAGACGAGTGGAAAAGGCTGCTGTGAATCTCTCAGCTGATAGTTTGGATGTGACTAATTTCCTTGAAAAATCTAAGGAGAATGAAATAAATAAACCTTCACACTTCTTGCTACATTTGCATTTCCTCATGTTCGTGATACTGTATTTTTGGAATTGTCAGACTTGTTTATGGCGTTTACTAGACCTATGTGGAGAGATTGCAGAAAAAAAAGGAAAAGATTTCTGGCTATGCATCAAGAAGCTTTGGCTTTAGGTGCAACCTTTATTATTAGATTTCTGTGTAAATATATTCTTTTATAGTCTGGTAATGGACATTTTTGAGCCTTCTCAGATAAGGGTTTTATTTTGGATAACATGAAGTTGAACAAGCCTAATTAATATTTTTCTCTCTCTTTTTAAATTACTAGAGCTAATGTATTTATTGCTGTGCTTCTACTTTTACAAGATGTACTTGATTTCTAATGAAAATGGGGAAAAAAAAAAACATGGTAGGGATTTGCACCACTGAAAATACATGGACTTCTCTAAACCCATTTGCATCAAAGGTCATTATCTGCAAATCCAAATTGCTCCACAGGACAAAGTGTTTATCAGACATTAACCTGCAGATAGAAATTACTGAGTTGGCAGAACAGGCACATTCTGGCCTTCTTTCATGACCTGCTGCTAGAAGGATGAAGAAAGGCCAGAAAGATAAATCTTCAGATTACCTATCAGGTGTTACCTGCCAGAACTTTAATGCATGTCACAGTGCAATATATACAAAAAGATGCACAGCTCAAAGAGCTGGCAAAGTCCACAAAACAATTCTCACTCCAATATTCAAAAAAGAATAAAGACAAGGTATCTATAATTAATTTCCAGTTAAGTTATGTATTCCAAAATTGCAAGCACCAGCATTGCACAATACTTTTACTGCATGAGTGAAGCAAAAGGATAGGAGAATGACTTCATGGGATGTGCACCTAAATGGAGAGATTCATTGGTAGAACCAACATCATAAAAAGGTGAAATTAGATAGAAGGCATTGTTTCCTCAGTGGGAGGTGGGTTTGATAATGAAAGAAAAACTTTTTTTTTTTTTTTTTAAGAACACATGTTCAAGAATACTCAGTTACAGATGGCAAGAAAAGCAGGTTTTGGAGCTGCAAAGTCTGCAGCGCTGAAGATTTTACCCACTACAAGTGACTTTAGAAATAAGATGCTTTACAGATGCACAACCTGTACAGATTAGATAAGAGTGCTGGTGTGCTTATGTAAAACATGACACAGCAGAGCGCCAGAATTAATACTGAAAAGAGCAGTCATGCTACAAAATCTTGGGAAAAAAAATATGAGGAGTCTGGACTGGTGTCAAGTAAGAACATAAGAACATGCCATACTGGGTCAGACCAAGGGTCCATCAAGCCCAGCATCCTGTGTCCAACAGTGGCCAATCCAGGCCATAAGAACCTGGCAAGTACCCAAAAACTAAATCTATTCCATGTTACCGTTGCAGTGGCTAATTTCTAAGTCAACTTAATTAATAGCAGGTAATGGACTTCTCCTCCAAGAACTTATCCAATCCTTTTTTAAACACAGTTACACTAACCACATCCTCTGGCAACAAATTCCAGAGTTTAATTGTGCGTTGAGTGAAAAAGAATTTTCTCCGATTGGTTTTAAATGTGCCACATGCTAACTTCATGGAGTGCCCCCAGTCTATTATTCGAAAGAGTAAATAACCAATTCACATCTACCCGTTCTAGACCTCTCATGATTTTAAACACCACTATCATATCCCCCCTCAGCCGTCTCTTCTCCAAGCTGAAGAGTCCTAACCTCTTTAGTCTTTCCTCATAGGGGAGCTGTTCCATTCCCTTTATCATTTTGGTTGCCCTTCTCCATCGCAATTATATCTTTTTTGAGATGCGGCGACCAGAATTGTACACAATATTTAAGGTGGGGTCTCACTATGGAGCGATACAGAGGCATTATGACATTTTCCATTTTATTCACCATTCCCTTTCTAATAATTCCCAACATTCTGTTTGCTTTTTTGACTGTCACAGCACACTGAACCGACGATTTCAATGTGTTATCCATTATGACGCCTAGATCTCTTTCTTGGTTAGTAGCACCTAATATGGATCCTATCATTGTGTAACTATGCAGGGGTTATTTTTCCCTATATGCATCACCTTGCACTTATCCACATTAAATTTCATCTGCCATTTTGATGCCCAATTTTCCAGTCTGACAAGGTCTTCCTGCAATTTATCACAATCTGCTTGTGATTTAACTACTCTGAACAATTTTGAATCATCTGCAAATTTCATTATCTCACTCGTATTTCTTTCCAGATCATTTATAAATATATTGAAAAGTAAGGGTCCCAATACAGATCCCTGAGGCACTCCACTGCCCACTCCCTTCCACTGAGAAAATTGCCCATTTAATCCTACTCTTTGTTTCCTGTCTTTTAGCCAGTTTGTAATCCACGAAAGGACATCGCCACCTATCCCATGACTTTTTACTTTTCCTAGAAGCCTCTCATGAGGAACTTTGTCAAACTCCTTCTGAAAAGGCTCTGCCAATGTTCCTCAGTCCTGCTCTGCAACAACCCCTACTACTGCAGCACACTCTCCACTCTCTGCCATTGCACCTCTCATGCCCTCAATACCCCCCATCTTTCACTCCTGAGCAGGGCCTTTGAAAAGGATGTTAGCATGCATCCTACTAACCCTACTAACCCCACCAGCATCCCACACTCCAGCATAGCTGCTGCTATGTGGTTGCATCATTAAGGGGTGTATGCCCCAGCAACCACATCATTAGGGGGACCCCTCCACAATCAGTTCATCATTTAACCCCGCAATGGTTCTGGTAAAGAAACACCACCATTACAGCTCTGTCAATGCACTTCACTCCTGTCCTGCAGCATCCACTGCTATTCTAGTCTTGAGACTTCCCTCCCAATCCACAACATACATACGGTTTTGTTAATGCACCAGGTATTTTGGAGGGCCCTTTTTCCTGAAGAAATTAAAGCGTAGTAAAGTGCTGGTATCTAATCCACACTGACTTTACAACGATTTATTATGGTAAAATGTAAACGTACCTATTAATCTCCCTTCCTTTAGTCTTGCCAGACCAGTTCAGACTAGTGGGTTATGTCCTCCTACCAGCATAAGATTGGATAAAAGTCCAAAGCTTTCCTTATAGAGTCTGATGCCACCTTCAGTTCTTCAATATCCCATGTCAAAGCCAAGACAACTGGAGACAACTATTTTGGTTTCCAAATCACCACCTCATCAAAAAGCTTTTCATGGTTATTATCCAAGGAAAAAGAATTTCTACACTAAGCTTCCAAATGGCAGATGAAATTTAAAGTGGACAAGAGCAAGGTGATGCATATAGGGAAAAATAACTCTTGCTGTAGTTACACAATGTTAGGTTTTATCTTAGGTGTTACCCAGGAAAGAGATCTAGGTGTCATAGTGGATAATATACAAATCGTTGGCTCAGTGTTCTGTGGCGATCAAAAAAGCAAACAGTGTGTTAGGAATTATTAGGAAGGGAATGGCAAATAAAACGATGGATGTCATAATGCCTCTGTATCGCTCCATGGTGAGACCGCATCTTGAATACTGTGTGCAATTCTGGTCGTCACATCTCAAAAAAGATATAGGTGCACTGGAGAAAGTGCCGAGAAGGGCCACCAAAATGATAAGGGGCATGGAACAGCTATCCTATGCGGAAAGGCTAAAGAAGTTAGGGCTGTTCAGTTTGGAGAAGAGACGGCTGAGGGGGGATATGATAGAAGTCTACAAAATCATGAAAGGACTTGAAAACGTTAAAGTAAATCGGTTATTTACTCTCTCAGATAATAGAAGGACTAGGGTGCACTCCTTGAAGTTAGCAAGCAGGTCAGTAGAAGAGTACCGGAAGGCTCATCTGCATACTGCTCCCAGCATCCCCCAGGAGAGGAGTCCAGAGGTCACCGCAAACGATCCACGGATTGACGTCCACAGCCCCAGCTTCCAGAGGCCCCGCACCCTTTGCAGTAGAAGAGGACCGGAAGCGCGTGAATCTCAAACCCGTCAATTAACTAAGTGAAGATCAATTTAATGGTGGTTAAAGAGGACTGGTAAGTATAGCTTTGGGAAATCTTTGGACTTATAAAAGTTAGGTAAGAGGTGAAAGAGGTATATATTCTTTAGAGTTTGTGTGGGTCTGAGGTAATAAGCAAACCAGAGACAGTTAATTCTAGTGTCTGTCTTTCCTGCCCACTCAACCCTTGATTGTTAGGCAAGAGATACTCTCTCATTAAAAATCAATCAGGGTCTTATCTAAATCATACTATTGTACCAGCCTTTATTGAAAGTTTAATCATCCCCTTGTAGGACACTAGCTGATTAATTAGTAAATACTCCTGTAAATTTAAAGTACTCTAATTCCAACTCCCTTATTATCCTAAACTTAACTAGGAACTCAATAAAACTAAGATGAAGGCAGCAGTCCAGAAGCAAGAGGGGGGCTTTACAGTCTTTTGCATTGAGTGTCACATGTATGATTTTTTACCCACTGGTGAGAGATTGTGTGTGTGCACTCTGTGCAAAGAGCTCCTGGCTCTAAGGGAACGAGTCCGATCTCTGGAGGCTAGAGTAGCAGACTTAGAGGAGCTGAGGCAGACAGAGTTACATTGATAAGACCTTCAGGGACATAGTAGCCAAGTCCCAAATCCAGTCTGGCAGTCCCAGTGCTGCCTTGGATTAGAAAGACTAAAACATCTTTTATATTTTAATGATTTTAGGACTGTTTTTCAAGCTTTTATTTTTAGCAAATTAGACTACTGCAACACATCTTTACTGGGCCTACCTACCAATGTTATACGTCCATTGCAGCTCCTGCAGAATCCTGCTGCCAGACTGCTGACTAATACAAAGAAATTTGACCATATCACTCCCGTACTACAAGACCTTCATTGGCTCCCCTATTGGTTACAGATCACAGTATAAAGCACTTGCCCTAATTCACAAATCCCTGTACAACGAGAAGGTTGAATGGCTCAATGCAGCACTGCATTTTCATATACCAACACGATTAACAAGATCAGCTAATATTGGGTTACTACCAATCCCGACTGTAAAATCTGCACACATGAATACAGTCAGAGAAAGAGCGTTATCCATTGCCGGACCCAACCTATGGAACTCTCTACCATCACAATTGAGAATGGAAACCAACAAAAACGTCTTTAAGAAAGGAGACAAAACTTGGCTTTTTAACGAAGCATTTAATAACGGTTGACTTTGATGCTGTTTGCTACTTTTATATTTTAGTTTTTATGATTTTATGATTCTCTCTCAATGTATAGTTATTCTTTTATTTTTTAGATATTTTAAGCAAAATGGATAATATCTAACTAGTTTTTAAATTTTAAATGCAATTTCAATTATCGATGCTTAATCTGAGATGTAAACCAACGTGATATGTTTTTACATGAATGCCAGTATATAAAAACAAATAAATAAATAAAAAAGGTCTCCCTGTAGGAGAACATCACCCTGGTGTAGCAGGAAGTGATCCTGTAGCAAGGACCTACTCTCCAGGTGATGTATTGTCCTCTCGCACTGAGTACAAGTCTCCCAGGGATACTGCCCAGTAAGGGAAGAGTTAGGCTGGCTATCATAGTTGGTGATTCAATTATTAGAAATGTAGATATATGAGGGTGGCTGGTGGACGTGAGGACCTAACTTGCCGGCCTGGTGCGAAGATGGCAGACCTCACGTGTCACCTAGATAGGATTATAGACAATGCTGGGGAGGAGCCAACTGTCATGGTAAATGTGGGCACCAATGACATAGTAAAATGTGGGAGAGGTTCTGGAAGCCAAATTTAGGATTTTAGGTAGAAAGCTGAAATCCAGAACCTCCAGGGTGGCATTCTCTGAAATGCTTCCTGTTCCATGTGCAGATCCCCAGAGGCAGGCAGAGCTCCAGAGTTTCAATGCGTGGATGAGATGGTGCAGAGAAGAGGGATTCAGTTTTGAAAGGAACTGGGGAAACTTTTGGGGAAGGGGGAGACTTTTCCAAAAGGATGGGCTCCACCTTAACCAGAGTGGAACCAAGCTGCTGGCACTAACTTCCAAATAGGAGATAGACCAGCTTTTAAACTAGAACAAGGGGGAAAGCAGACAGTCACTCAGCAGTGCATGGTTCGGAGAAATGTATCCTTGAAGGATACTAATGAAACAGGAGAGTTAGGGCATCCCAACAGAGAGGTTCCAATAAAAGCAAATATAGAAACATAGAAACGACGGCAGAAGACGACCGAATGGCCCATCCAGTCTGCCCAGCAAGCCTCACACATTTTTTCTCTCATTCTTATCTGTTTCTCTTAGCTCCTTGTTCTATTCCCCTTCCACCCCCCACCATTAATGTAGAGAGCAGTGATGGAGCTGCATCCAAGTGAAATATCTAGCTTGATTAGTTAGGGGTAGTAGGGGCAGTAACTGCTGCGATAAGCAAGCTACACCCATGCTTATTTGTTTTACCTAGACTATGTAGACTGTAGTCCATGTCCCTATATGTAAAAATTCACCGAAGCTAATGATTTCCAAATTATCCTTAACAACTGAAAAGCAGGTAGTTAATACATACAAAAAACATACTTTGAAATGTCTGCATGCCAATTCCAGAAGTCTAAGAAGTAAGATGGGAGAGTGTTTAGCAGTAAATGAGATTGACATAATTGGCATCGCAGAGACTTGGTGGAAGGAGGACAACCAATGGGACAGTGCTATAACAGGGTACAAATTATATCGCAATGATAGGGAGGATCAACTTGGTGGGGGTGTGGCACCTTATGTCCGGGAGGGTATAGAGTCCAACAGGAAAAAGATCATATAAATACTCAGTAGAATCTATATGGGTAGAATTCCCATGTGTGTTGGGTAAGAGTATACTACCATCCACCTGGGCAAAATGGTCAGACAGATGATGAAATGCTAAGAGAAATCAGGGAAACAAACCAATTTGGCAGTGCAATAATAATGGAAGATTTCAATTACCCCAATATTGACTGGGTAAATGAAACATCAAGACTTCATAGAGACAAAGTTCCTGGATGTAATAAATGACTGCTTCATGGAGCAATTGGTTCAGGAACCAACAAGAGAGGGAGCAGGTGGCAATAGTGATCATAACATGTTCAAATTTAAACTAATAACTGGAAGGGGGACAATAAGTAAATCTATAGCTCTAACACTAAACTTTCAAAAGGGAACCTTTGATAAAATGAAGAAAATATTTAGAAAAAAACTGAAAGATGCAGCTGCAAAGGTTAAAAGTGTTCAACAGGCTTGGACATTGTATAAAAATACAATCCTAGAGGTGCAGTCCAGATGTATTCCACGCATTAAGAAAGGTGGAAGGAAGGCAAAACGAGTACCGTCATGGTTAAAAGGAGAGGTGAAATAGGCTATTTTAGCCAAAAAAAAAAATCCTTCAAAAATTGGAAGGATCCATCTGAAGAAAATAGGATAAAACATAAGCATTGTCAAGTTAAGTATAAAACATTGATAAGACAGGCAAAAAGAGAATTTGAAACGAAGTTGGCCACAGAGGCAAAACTCATAATAAAAACTTTTTTTTAACATATCCGAAGCAAGAAACCTGTGAGGGAGTCTGTTGGACCATTAGATGACCGAGGGGTTAAAGGGGCTCTTAGAGAAAATTGGAGAAATTACTTACCTGATAATTTTGTTTTCCTTAGTGTAGACAGATGGACTCAGGACCAATGGTATGTACAAAAGCTACTCCCCTACCGGGTGGGAGGCTGCCTATGGCCCACTTAGTGCTGTCCTTGCGAAGGCTATATCTTCCCTGGCCTGAACATCCAGGCGGTAAAACCTGGAAAAGGTGTGGAGAGGACCATGTCGCTGCCCGACATATCTCGGCTGGCGACAGCAGCTTGGTTTCAGCCCAGGAGACTGCCTGGGCCCTTGTAGAATGCGCCTTGACCTGCAGAGGTAATGGTTTTCCTGTCTATGTAGGCAGCATTAATTACTTCTTTGATACAGTGGGCTATGGTGGCCCGTGATGCCGCTTCCCCTTGTTTCTTTCCGCTGTGAAGAACGAACAGGTGGTCAGTTTTGCGTAAGGATTCCGATCATTTCAGGTATCGGATTAGGATTCTGCCGACATTCATGTGGCGGAGGAGGCATGAGTCTTCCGAATCCCTGTGCTCATCTGGTGATGGTAAGGATATGGTCTGGTTCATATGGAACTGGGAAACCACTTTCCGAAGGAAGGATGGTACCGTACGTAGCTGTATGGTGCCCGGGGAGAACCTGAGGAATGGTTCCCGACAGGATAATGCTTGAAATTTGGAGATGCTCCAGGCTAAGCATACTGCAATCAAGAACACTGTCTTTAAGGTCAAGAGACATAGAGAAGGGGCGCTTGTTGGTCTGAAGGATTCCCCTGCTAGGAAGTCTAGTACTAGACTGAGGTTCCATAGAGGCACTGGCCACTTTAGTGGTGGTCAGAGTTGTTTTGACTCTTTTCAGGAAGCGGGACATATTAGGGTGAGTTGATAGTCTGATGCCGTCTACTTCGGACCTGAAACAGGCCAGTGCTGTGTCTTGGACCCTGAGGGAGTTGAGGGACAACCCCTTCTGCATTCCGTCCTGTAGGAATTCTAGGATCGTGGGAATCTTGGCATCCTTGGGAGGAGAGCACGGTCTTCACACCAAGCTTTGAATACTCTCCAGATCCGGATGTAAGACAGATGTGGAGAACTTGCGTGCCCGAAGCAGGGTGTCAAATCACTGCTTTTGAGTAGCCGCGCTTCTTTAGGCTAGTCCTCTCAAGGGCCATACCGTAAGAGAGAACAGAGCCGGGTCTTCGGGGGAGATCGGTCCCTGATGAAGAAGGTCCCTGGATGATGGTAGACGTAGAGGATTCCCCGCCAATAGTCTTCGCATGTCCGCGTACCGTGATCTTCTTGGCCAATCCGGGGCGACTAGTAGAACTAGTCCCCTGTAGTGTTCTATCTTGTGGATCACCCTGCCCAGTAGTGGCCAGGGTGGGAAGGCATACAGGAGGCTTTCCTCTGGTCAGTTCTGGACGAGAGCGTCTATTCCCTGCGATTGTGGTTCTCGTCTGCAACTTGTCGGTCCATGAATGGGAGACCCCAAGGATTTACTATCAGCTGGAATGCTGTGTCCGCCAGCGACCATTCCCCCGGTTCTAGGCTCTCTCTGCTGAGGTAGTCGGTAGAGATGTCTTTTCCTGCAATGTGGGAGGCCGAAATCCCTTGTAGATTTATTTCCGCCCACTCCATGAGGAGGTCTACTTCTAGAGACACCTGCTGGCTCTTGGTTCTTCCCTGTCTGTTGATGTAGGCAACGGTCATTGCGTTGTCTGACATGACTCTGACGGACTCGCCTCGGAGTCTGTGGCTGAATCGTATGCAGGCTAGTCTGACCGCACGAGCTTCCAGACAGTTTTATGTTCCATTCCTCCTCTTCCTTATTCCATTGTCCCTGGGCAGTCAGTTCCTGACAGTGGGCTCCCCACCCTCGCAGGCTTGTGACTGTGATGAGCAAGATCCATTTTGGTGCGGACAGGTTTATACCTCTGCTTAGGTGTTCTTCCTGTAGCGACCACTGAAGCTGCTCCCAAACCTCTGTCGGTAGCTGGAGGTGAATTGAGTAGAGTTCTGGGGCACTGGATTCCATTGTGACAGTAGGGAACATTGTAGAGGTCGCATATGGGCCCTCGCCCATGGCACAACTTCCGGAGTTGATGTCATGATGCAGAGGACTTGAAGGTAGCCCCATACCTTGGGGTGGACAGAGGTCAACACCTTTTGTAATTGATCCATTAGCTTCCTTCTCCTTGTTCTGTTTGGTATCGAATGGGATTCCCAGGTATTCTAGTGACTGGGAGGGCTGTAGACAACTCTTGGTTGTGTTCACGATCCACCCAAGTTCTTGTAGTCAATTCTTGACTCTGGTGGTCGCATGGCGACTCTCCTCTGGAGACTTTGCCCTGATCAGCCAATTGTCCAAGTAAGGATGTATGAGGACTCCTCCTTTCCTCAGTGCTGCCGCCACTACCACCATGATTTTGGTGAAGGTTCTGGGGGCGGTAGCTAGACTGAAGGGTAGTGCTCAGAATTGATAATGACGATCCAGTATCGCAAAGCGCAGGAAGTGCTGGTGGTTCTGATGGACCGGGATGTGAAGGTAGGCTTCGGATAAGTTTCTCCCAGTTGTACTGCCATTATAATGGAGCGTAGGGTTTCCATGCAGAAGTGTGGAACCTTCAGGTAGCGGTTGACAGCCTTGAGGTCCAGGTTAGGTCAGAATGTTCCTTCCTTCTTGGGAACGATAAAATAGATGGAATAGTGGCCAGTACTTTGTTGAAGCGTGGGCACTGGAGCTATTGCCTTCAGGCTGAGTAATCTTGCTAGCGTGGTTTCCACTACCAGTCTCTTGGAATGGGAGTGGCACGGCGATTTCATAAATTTGTCTGGGGGAATGATTTGGAATTCCAACGAGCACCCCCCTCGAATGATAGTTAGGACCCACTTGTCCAAAGTTATCTCGACCCATCTTTGGTAGAAGAGGGTAAGTCTGCCCCCCTATGTCTTCTTCCTGTGGATGAGTCTGCATCTTCTCATTGTGGGGTACAGCTGGGGCCTGCCCTTGAGCTTGCTCCTCTCTTAATGTGCCTGTTTTGAAAGAACTGAGACCTTCCTGAAGAACGAGGTGCTTGGGACTGTGTATTCTTGTAAGGCTTAAAGCGTTGCGATCCTCTACACTTGGTTCTTCTGGGGGAGGAACGCTGTTATGTTCTTTGGTACCTGTCCTCAGGTAATTGGGGTACTGGAGATTCACCCCATTTGTTGGCTAATTTCTCCAGTTCGCTCCCGAACAGGAGAGATCCTTTTAAAGGGCATTTTTGTGAGGTTTGCTTTGGAAGTCGTGTCAGCCGACCAATTCCGGAGCCATAATTGTCTTCTTGCTGCCACTGCAGCGACGTCACCCCTGGATGAGGTGCGCATGAGGTCTGCGGTAGCATCGGTGAGGAAGGAAACCGCAGGCTCCATCGCTTCTCTGGCGAGGATCGGACAGGAACGTGCCACTAAGGCACAACAGGAAGCAATTTGTGGCTTCATTGCTGAAACAAAGGGCTGCTTAAGGATGGCTTCCAGCCTTCTATCCTGGGCGTCCTTCAGTGCTGCACCCCCCTCCACTGGAATTGTGGTGCGTTTTGAGACTGCACAGATTATAGCATCCACTTTTGGGAAACGTAGAATTTCCTTATCTGTGGGTGGTTGTTCCATATTAGGAACAACCACCCAAGAAAGAGATCTAGGCGTCCTTTGAAAGTGGCCTCTGGAGCATTCCATGTCAATCAGTTCCTTGATGGGCTCCAACATAGGAAAATAGCATGAGGCCTTACAGAGGTACACCAACATGGGATTCTTCTTTGGTTCCAATGTAGTTTCCGTGCCTGGAAGACCCAGTGTCTTCATAGTCTGGGACACAAGGGCTGGTAATTCATCCTTGTGGAAGAATCGGAGCATGGTCCGGTATGGTTCCATCCTTGGGGGAATTTCTCCTTCTTCCAGGGAGTCAGTTTCCTCTTCTGAGGTGTCTGGATCCTCATCCGGGATGCTCTTGGTTAGGAGAGGATTGTCTTGAGAAACCCGGGAGGGACTGGGAAGTGCTTATGCTTCCGGCAGGGTTTGAATTAGGTGGGTAGTAGGGGCTGGTTGTGTCTGGACAAAAGGTTTGCAGCCCTTTAAAAAATTCCACCCAGGAAGGTCCATGTTGATCCCAGGGGGGAATGAAGTGGTTGCCCCAGAGGAATTTCCCTGTGGGGGGACAGAGTTGGAAATACTTAGGTCGGGGGTGCCATCATCCGTGGTACAGGACTCCTCTTCCTGGCTGTAGAGGGTCTTGATTTGGTTCTCCCTAGTTCTGTTCACACTGATGGCACAGAAGGGATTCTAATTCAGGCTACTTGACACTTAAGTGACAGGCTGGGCAAAGAAAAGGTCCCTTGGCTTTCTTGGATGGCAGTGCCATTGCTTGCGCATATGAAGGTCTTAAAAACTCGTCCGTGCATGGGGTTATGCGCGCAAATGCACTTAGTTATGCACTTAGTTGTGCACGTTGGGTGTGCGGAGGTTATGCGCATGATGTGCGCTCAAGTTGTGCATGCTGACAACGGAATTTGTGTACACAGCACTGATATGCGCACAGTTGTGCGTGCGGCCTAGTTGTGCTCACCACTGTGCGCTCACCCCATAGATGAGCGTTTAAATTAGGCGCTTCGGGCCTCCGGCCTGCCCCGCGCATATCGCTGGTCGAGGGGGGGGAAATGGCGCAGACGACCCCAAAGTCAAGATGGCGACACCCCCCCCCCCCCCCGAGGGTCTCCACGTGGATGGACCCTCGCACCGAATCGGGGCCTGCCCCAAGGAGGGCTGCTCAACCCGATTTAAACCTCGGAGGAAGGACGGTACAGCTGTTCGAGCCTTGGAGACCAGAGACTTAGAAGTAAAGGTTTCTACCTTATCTGGTCTCGGCGCTTACCGGTCACATGCCAGGTGGTCTCCAGCCATGGGGGGGCGGAGAAGGGAATACCTTCACAGCCATGCTCGAATCTGCACGCACTGCCTTTCAACCACCCTGGGGGCTAAGTCCACGCTGGGATCGGCCAGCGGACAAAGGCTCGCCTCTGAGGGATATCGAAAATCACCTCAGGAAAGTCTCGACTGGGGGAGGGACCATTAGGTTTCACCGCAGGATAAGCAGGCTCTCTTCTTAAAGGTAAATTTTCTTTCTTGTAAATGTTACATTATTCTTGTTTGAGATAGTGTCCGCATCTGCTATGGAGACTGAGAAATACTGAAGAGCTAAGCACGCTGCACGGGTATATATAGGCTGACATCAGCTTTGAAATCTGACTCCGTCCCCGATCTGCTATCAGGAGAGCACAATACCCATTGGTCTTGAGTCCATCTGACTACATGCTAGGAAAAAGGCCATTGCAGAAAGACTAAATGAATTCTTTCCTTCCATGTTTACTAATGAGGATGTTCAGACGAACTGAACCAAATCACTGTGAACCTGGAAGATGTAGTAGGCCAGATTGACAAACTAAAGAGTGGCAAATCACCTGGACCGGATGGTGTGCATCCTAGGGTACTAAAGGAACTAAAAAATGAAGTTTCTGATCTATTAGGTAAAATTGTAACCTATCATTAAAATCATCCATTGTACCTGAATGGCCAATATAACCCCAATATTTAAAAAGGGCTCCAGGGGCGATCCGGGTAACTTTAGACTGGTGAATCTGACTTCAGTGCCAAGTAAAATAGTGGAAACTATTCTAAAGATCAAAATCGTAGAGCATATAAAAAGACATGATTTAATGGAACACAGTCAACATGGATTTACCCAAGGGAAGTCTTGCCTAACAAATCTGCTTCATTTTTTTGAAGGGGTTAATAAATATGTGGATAAAGGTGAACCGGTAAATGTAGTGTATTTGGATTTTCAGAAGACATCATGGGATAGGAGGTGATGTCCTTTCATAGATTACAAACTGATTAAAAGACAGGAAACGGGGCAGCTTGATCCAAGATGGCGGCACAGTAGGAGTCGGCACCGAGTAGCTCTACATTTTCCTGCTTGAGAATTGCCTTAATATACTTAATATGCCACCTAAGAGGAAGGGGAAAGTCAGGGTATATCCCTCGACTCCCCCACTAACCTCGGTAGCTTACCAAGAGATCACTCGCTTCCTTACCTCCTCCACCACACTACCTCCAGGAGTCGAGACCTTGGAGCGGCTCCAGCAGAGAGAGGAACCCGCTCCGGAGGAGACTAGCCTGAGCCCCGAACTGAGGACAGCGCCGAAACAGGAAGCTGGACTGTTGCTTCAACTCGATGCGCCGAAGGGAGGATCTTCTTCCGGGTTACAGGCAGAGACGCCATCGCCAACGTTGACTGTTGTGCCCACAGCACTGATAACCAGCTCAGTTGCCCCGGGAGAAGTGAACCTCGCCTCGGGAACATCTGAAATCGGCCAGGGAGAAGGGGCTGTTGGGGTAAGTCCCGCGGATATTTTCCTGCCACTACCACGGGCAAGTTCCCCAGCTGTTATACCCCTAAAAATCCCTGAACGTCCAGAGACTGTGACTAACGCTGCGTTGTGGGATTTGATGGTGGGGGTAGCTACTGTAATAAATCAAGTAAATGAGAAAGTGGAATTGTTGGCCTCTCAAGGGACCCAAAAAATCGCTGGAATTTCAACAGAAGTTTGACTTGGTTTCAAAGAGAATTGATAAATTAGAAGAAAAAGAGCAAGAAAATCTCAAGTTTAAAGCTGCAGTTGCCAAAGACAATCAATTTATCGTAAGAAGGATAGAAGCATTAGAAAATGCCTCCAGACACTTAAATATAAGGATATTAAATTTTCCTCGTGTCTTAGGAGAAAATCCTTATATTTCCCTGAAGAGGTTCCTGAAGGAAGTTCTGTGTTTTGAAGAAGATAATATTCCTAATGTTAACAAATGCTTCTTTTTACCTAATGTAACTTCTACATCAAATAGAGTAAATATACAAGAAAATCTAACTGACTTCTTAGAAAACTCTGCAGCAGAAGACCTACGTTACTGGTTTCATTGATATCATTACTAGATATTCAGTTAAAAATGAAAAACTATTTCAGGAAATTTCCCACTCTTTTTCATGGTGAAAATGTAAAGATTTTCCCTGATTTGTCTCCTATTACTCAGGGAAGGCGAAGGGAATTCTTAACCCTTCGCCAACAGGCTATTACTTTGGGTTATTCCTTCAAATTAAAGTTTCCTTGTAAATGTATCTTAAAGGAGTAGAGGTTAACATATTCTTTACTTTTCAGCAGTTAAATAATTTTCTTATGTCTAAAACCCCCCTCGCATCCACCCCAAGTGATATGTAATAGTGGTGGATAGATGCAGTCTTTTTTTTTTTTCTTAAAGGAATAACTAATTTACTAATTAACTCTCTGTAATATCGGATCTCACTAATTCGTGGAAACACATTGTATATTGATTTATATTTTAAGACTGATGGAATCTTAACATTATTTCCTCTAAAGTTAGAGTTGCATAATTTATGTTTTTCTTTATCTCATTCTGTCATTTTTTCTTATTTGCAAAATTTATGGTTTTATAAAATTTAAAACTGATAAAGAATTAAAAAAAAAAAAAAAAAAAAGGCAGGAAACAGAGTAGGATTAAATGGTCAATTTTCTCAGTGGAAAAGGGTAAACAGTGGAGTGCCTCAGGGATCTGTACTTGCACCGGTGCTGTTCAATATATATATATGATCTGGAAAGGAATACGACGAGAGAGGTTATGAAATTTGCGGACGATAGAAAATTCTTCATAGTTAAATCACAAGCGGATTGTGATACATTGCAGGAGGACCTTGCAAGACTGGAAGATTTGGCATTCAAATGGCAGATGAAATTTTATGTGGACAAGTGCAAGGTGTTGCACATAGGGAAAAATAACCCTTGCTGTAGTTACACGATGTTAGGTTCCATATTAGGAACAACCACCCAAGAAAGAGATCTAGGCGTCATAGTGGATAACACATTGAAATCGTCAGTTCAGTGTGCTGCGGCAGTCAAAAAAGCAAACAGAATGTTGGGAATTATTAGAAAGGGAATGGTGAATAAAACGGAAAATGTCATAATGCCTCTATCACTCCATGGTGAGTCCGCACCTTGAATACTGTGTATAATTCTGGTCGCCGCATTTCAAAAAAGATATAGTTGTGATGGAGAAGGTACAGAGAAGGGCGACCAAAATTGATAAAGGGAATGGAACAGCTCCCCTATGAGGAAAGACTAAAGAGGTTAGGACTTTTCAGCTTGGAGAAGAGACGGCTGAGGGAGGATATGTTAGAGGTGTTTAAAATCATGAGAGGTCTAGAACGGGTAAATGTGAATCGTTTTTTACTCTTTCGGATAATAGAAAGATTAGGGGGCACTCCATGAAGTTAGCATGTGGCACATTTAAAACTAATCAGAGAAAGTTCTTTTTCACTCAATGCACAAACTCTGGAAGTTGTTGCCAGAGGATGTGGTTAGTGCAGTTAGTGTAGCTGTGTTTAAAAAAGGTTTGGATAAGTTCTTGGAGGAGAAGTCCATTACCTGCTATTAATTAAGTTGACTTAGAAAATAGTCACTGCTATTACTAGCAACAGTAACATGGGATAGACAGTTTTTGGGTACTTGCCAGGTTCTTATGGCCTGGATTGGCCACTGTTGGAAACAGAATGCTGGGCTTGATGGACCCTTGGTCTGACCCAGTATGGCATGTTCTTATGTACCACCCTCAAACCCCAACTCGCCCAAGTAGCAAACACCCGATTTTGAGAACCTATAAAGGGCAAAACGTAAGATATAGAAAATTTCAACCAGAGAGTGGAACACACAAATCTCAAAGTGTTAATGAAAGGAGTGACCAAACTGCTATGCCTGCTGTTATCCGGTAGATCTGCCCATGCAGAATGTAATATTGCTCCTGGGCCAGAGGAACCAAGAAAATTCTGTTCCATAACTAAGGGAGTGTAAAAATGAGTCCTAAGGAGCGAATCAGCCAAATGTCTCAGGTTACATACTACATTATCACTCCCTTATCCCATTTATCCATCAATTTAATCAGTGCTATTCGCGGTTTTCTATTCTTCCACAAGTATCCTCTCAGGGGGTAATGCACCTGTCTTGCAACTTGCCTTGTAAGATAACAGGGTAATGTTTGGAGAAAAGATAGTTCTTTTTCAAATGATTATCCTATACAAATGGTTATCTTTCCCGCTAACAAGAGGAAAGTCCTTCCATTTACTCAATAAGGTTTTTGTGATTCCCAACAACTTGGAAAAATTAAGTTTGTACATTAACCTTGGGTCTCTATGTAGAACCATTCCCAAGTATACCAACGAGTCAGTGACCCATTGCATGGGAAAGTTTGTTCCTCATAAATTACTAACTGCCTGGGAAATCGGCAAAGCCTCAGATTTTTCCACATTTAATTTCAGGCCTAACTGGACAAGTTAGGCATAATGGACAAGTTCTTCCATTAAAGTTCTCAAGGACTGGACACATACAGAAGAATATTGTCCACAAAACCCACTATTTTAAATTCTGAAAGTGGTGCATTCCTATTTTAATCCCCTGAACGTCCCCATTCCCCAGATATGGCAGAGTAAATGCTCCAAAGCTAATATAAATAGCAACTGGAGTAAGAGGCATTCCTGTCAAGTGCTGCGGCCCAAATGATTACAATTGGAAAGATATCTATTAGCATGAATCACTGCTTGAGGATTACCATATAAAGTTCGGATGACCTGGACAAAACCACCCTCTATTCCAAAAGCCCGTAAGGTGCAAAACAATAGTTTCACGCCAGCCTATCAAAGGTTTATTCAGCATTGAGAATCAGCAATAGTAACGTGTGCTGACTGCACGCCACTCTATTGATGCAACTATCTTACGTGCATTAGTGACACTATGCTGCCCAGGGACGAAACCCACCTGATCTTCTCCAATTACTGCCTCAATGACCTTCGCTAAGCGACTCACCATTATTTTGGCCAACAGTTTAACATCAAAACTCAACAATGAAATCGGACAATATGAGACTGGAGACGTCAAATCCGTGCCTCCTTTGAGCAAAATTGTAATCACCGCTTTATTTGGTGCAAATGAGAAATATCCCAACTCCATTAGCTTCTCAAACACTTCCCCCAATGGGTGCGCCACTTGGTGGGCAACAATTTTATAAAATTCAGAGGAAACGTCATCAGGTCCTGGGGCCTTCAACAACTTGGCTTCCTTAATGTTGTCCAAAATCTCTTGCAATTGCACTGGCCGATTTAATATAGTCAATTTGTCCACTGATAATTTGAGCAAAACTATGGACTGCAAGTCCTCTTTTATACTTTGTGTATCCCCTGGATTAGCAACGTACAAAGTTTGATAAGATTCCTTAAATTGGCAATGAGAACCACTTCCATAGGTCTGCCTTAATTTTCTGAAATGTAGGTGTAATTATCTTTATATAACTTTGGGTAATTCTTAGAGACCCATATTCCTAAATACTTAAATCCCTCCTCAGATTCACGGAAGGTATCCAACCCCACCGAAAAGAAGTCTGATTTAACATAACCTGCAACCTGAATAAATTGCTCTAAAAGGGCCATCAGCACAGCAAAGATTTAGACAAATTTGTTGTTAGGTATAATAAAGCATCATCCGCATACAGCAAAAGTTTATGACTAGAATTATAAAATATAAACCCTCCAATGCTTGTATATTGCCTGACAACCTATGCTAAGGGCTCTATAGCTAAGTCAAAGAATAAATGGGACATAGGACAGCCTTGCCTTGTCCCCGTCCCAATCGGGAAAGAGGCAGACAACACCCCATTAGATATGACTCTAGCAGCTGGGTTTGTATAAAGCACCTGAATCCAGGTGATTAACCTCTTCAGGAATCCAAAACAGATACAGCCACGACACTGTCAAAAGCTTTTCCCGTTGATAGCAGGGCTGAATTAGCCATGCTGTCATGGGAACTGTCACTCAGGGCCTGGGAGGCGGAGCTTCCTAAGCAGAGGTTAGAGTTTGTGTGTCCTCTGCGGCTGCACGTGTGTTCCTGCACAGGAAAGTAACAGATTCTCCTCAGTCTATTTTTTTCCGCGCGCGGGATAGCACGCAGAGCTTTTTTCTCCTCAGATTTTTTGCTGAAGAAAGAAATGTCTAAAAAACAGAAATTCCAACTAGCACATCAACATTCCATTCATCTACAAGCAACCCTACCTGCCTGGAATAGCCAATACCAGGGCAGACAGACTGTCGAGTGTTTTATCCTCACGAATGGTCTCTCAATCCCCAAATAGCTCAAGGAATATTTCTGCAATGGGGGATCCTGACGATAGATCTCTTTGCAACGGAAATGAGCACCCAGGTTCCTCGTTTCTGCTCACTCTGGCCCACTCCCAGAGTGGCACAAGATGCGTTCTTGATTCCTTGGAAAGAGAGCCTAATGTACGCCTTTCTGCCCATACCGCTCATCACGAGAACCATTCAAAAATGCATGACAGACGCAGCGCAATTGATACTCATAGCACCCGCCTGGCCCAGACAACCGTGGTACAGTTACTTCCTACGTCTCTCCATAGCAGAACCGATTCGACTACCAAGTCAACCAGATCTATTGATCCAACAGCAAGAAATGCTTCTCCACCCGCTTCACTCTTCCCTTCACTTGACAGCATGGAGATTAAGCGGTTCCTTCTAACAGAACAAGGCATATCCACGGCAGCCCAAAACGTCCTGCTGGAGTCTAGGAAGCAATCAACTAGACACAATTACAGTTTCAAATGGAAATGCTATTCCGACTGGTGCGCATCTAATGGAATCTCCCAGTTAGATTGTTCTCTAGAACTACTCGTAGATTACCTTTATACGTTATATATGTCTGGCCTGGCGACTTCCTCGATAAGAGTTCACCTTAGTGCCATAGCTGCTTATCATAGACCATGTCAAAATCAACCTCTCTCTACTCACCCCTTGATATCTCATTTCATCAAAGGCCTGTCGCATCTTCGTTCAGTCGCTAAACCACCAGTTCCATGGAATTTAAACATAGTATTGGAAAAACTCATGCTGCCACCATTCGAGCCCATGGATTCTGCACATATAAAATGCTTAACATGGAAAGTAGTGTTCTTAGTGGCAGTTACATCCACACGACGAGTCAGTGAGTTACAAGTGTTAGTTCACTACTATGCTCTATATCTTCAATTTTACCACCATAAAGCAGTTCTCCGAACTCACCCAACCTTTCTTCCAAAGGTGGTGTCACAATTCCACTTGAATCAAACGATTGAACTACCAACATTATTTCCCAAACCTCATTCTAACAATAGAGAGCGAATGCTCCAAATGCTGGACTGCAAACGGGTGTTAACGTACTACAAAGAGAGAATGCACTCTGATTCCCGTTCCTCTCAACTCTTTGTCTCATTCAATCCAAATACACTAGGACTTCCAGTAAGTAAACATACTATCTCCAACTGGATAGCACAATGTATCCAATTTTGCTATGGAAAGAGAAAGTTGCCTCTAGAATCTTTTCCAAATGCTCACCAAGTTAGGGCTATGGCAACCTCCATAGCACGCCTCCAACATGTTCAACCCGTAGACATCTGCAAAGCGGCTACTTGGTCCTCTCTTCACACATTCACATCGCATTATTGCCTAGATCAACAGGCAATAGTGGACGCAAAGATAGGACAGGCTGTACTTCAGTCTCTTTCAACTTTAAAAAAAAAAAAAAAAAAAAAAAAGTCGACTACCACTGCTATATGATCACGCGACAGTGGAGACATATCAACCTGCGTGATCGGGAGCTTGGGACTCCCATGACAGCATAACTAATTCAGCCCTGCTATCAACAGGAAAAAGCAAGTTTGCTTACCGTAAACGGTGTGTCCGTAGATAGCACGATGAATTAGCCATGCTGACCCTCCCTCCTCCCTGTTAATCGACCATTTTCTACTGCTACGCCTAAGCTTAATTATAGACTGAGGAGAATCTGTTATTTTCCTGCGCGGGAACACATGCGCAGCGGACACAAAAACTCTAACCTCTGCTTAGGAAGCTCCGCCTCCTGGGCCCTGATTGACAGTTCCCATGACAGCATGGATAATTCATTCTATCTACGGAAACATCGTTTACGGTAAGCAAACTTGCTTTTACCCGCATCCATGGATGATTGCCCCTGCCATTTTCTTTTGGGAAGTTAGATGTAATATATTAAACAGTCATCATGTATTGTTAGTTGAAACCCTTCCCTTAATAAAACCAGTTTGGTCTGGATGTACAAGCTCTAACCTCACCTCCTCCATCCGAAACTGCAGGACCTTTGCAAACATCTTAACATCTATATTAATATGCGAGATGGGACGATATGAAGCACAGTCTAACGGGTCTTTTGACACTTTATAAATTAATACTAGCTTCTGAAATTTCCCACCCTAGCTCTCGGAGTATGCAAATAATTAAACAACTCACCCAACATGAAAGTTAATAAATCTATGAAAGCCTTGTAGAATTCAATAGGGTACCTATTGGGGCCTGGGCTCTTTCCTCCCTTCAAGGCCTTAATAGCCTTTTCAACCTCCAATGTAGTAATGTCCGCAGACAATCTGCTTCATCCAATGACAAAACTGGTAACCCTAAAGTACCAACAAAAGACTTTATGGCTTGCTCTTCTCTTTCCATTACTTAGAGAAGGTGGCTCAAGCCATGCTTTTCCCAAACATTAAAATAGTCACTCAGTGCTATATTAATATTCTAGATTCTAGCTTTCTCAAATATTATCTTATTACAAGAAATGTTTAAGGATAAAAGTTTTGTAAATATCTGATAACTTTCAAAAGTAAGTTACATAATCTAGATTGAAGGAGCTGTTGGCCCAAATGTAATAAATCATCTGCTTATATAAAAAAAAGTTAAACAATGACAGTGGTACATCAAAACATCCAGGAAAGGTTTGGAAATTCTTTTCACCTCATTGTGCTAAGATGTTTAATTTTTAGAATTTTCTCTGCTCTTCAATACCATCAGGTGATGTGAATCTGTAGTTAAAGTAGTCTAGGCTTCCAGCTAACATAAAACACAGGGAATAATTCCCAGTACTCGCTGGGCTTTTTTTCAAATCTTTAAGATGAAACCAAAAGCATGGTCTTTTATGTGCCCAGGGAGGCACATCAGGATAAGGTGGAGAGTCAAAAGTAAAAGGCCATTCTGTTATTCTTTTAATAAATTTTAACTAAGAGCAGTGAGCAATTTGCAGAACTGTGGAAACCTTCATTCAGACCAATGTACGGTAGAATTTATCTGCTACTGAACACACAATGCATTTGATTCCTCACAACTATATGTCTTAGTTTCCCTAAATGCACATTCAACTTCAGGAAGCATAAAGAGGATGCAGCCTGGACAAGTAAGAGGTTTCCAAATAAAAAAGGAAATTAAAATGAGTACATCCCTGGTGGCGGGAAAAAGCAAATCAGATAATCACAGAGAAGCTAGCAAGCAGCTTTTTGTGTCCAAGTTTCTCTACTGACAATAGCCAACATGAAATTTTATTGCTTTAAAAAACACAGTCCCAAAACTGTGGCCCTTGGCTGAATTTCATCTGGCTCCTGGCAGCAACAGCAGAAGAAGCTTGATCTGGCTTATAATGGCAGGAATGGATGGGTTTCCGCCACTACCAGAAGCTCAGACACTTGAAGTTGGAAATTCAAGTGGCAGCAAATCAGAGCAGCATGGGCAGTGCCAGTGCAAGGCCGCCACAGATTGAATGCATTATGGCTTGCCGGCGTTTCTGCTACTTATGCAGGTGGAACCTCTTGGGCCGAAGACATGGGCAGAAGCTGCAGTGAAGTTTTCGGCTGCCATGAAAGGCAGTCCAGGAGAAGAGGTGGGGAAAAAGGATTAGAAAAATCAAACTTCCTTTCCTTGAATCCTGAGAGACCAGTCCAAATGAATGGATTATCCTCCCTCACCAGCAGGTAGAGGCAGAGAATACGTCATGTTCCGCTATGTAGGTAGGTGCAGCAGGAAATGCTGTCAGTAATTTCTTACCCAAGTGTTTGTTTGTTTTTTTTTAAATTAAGGAATGAACTCTACTGAGACCTTAAAATAGTGAATATCCCAATTAAATTTAAAATAGTGCGTTTGGAATAGTGATAACACTTTAGTTATTTTGAGTATATAACTATTATAAGAAATGTTATGAGTATTGGATCCTTTATTATGGACTATAAATGTAAGAAGAGAATTTAATATTGAATCCTGATTTCTTAATTATTGGATTTTTGTATGTAAACTTACTGTTGTCAATCAAGATATAATTCTTGTAAAATGTTTTAAAATGGCATAAATAATAATTTTAAAAAAAGTGTTTTCTAATCTACAAATATTTTTTCATCCCCCTCCTCCCCAAATATCATAACAAAAATTGTAATTCCTTATCGGCCTGCCAGATCAGTCCTACAAATGGGACATGCCCGAGCAATACCTAGCCCAGATGGGGCAAGACCATGATGGCCTCCAGCACTCATGACAAATACCAAGTCCTTCTTGGCTTAAGTCTAACTTGTAATGCTTGACAACTGAATTGCCTGTGGAGACCAATCTTTGCTTTACCAATGACAAGGCCTGTATCCTTGTGAAGTGCGCTCTCAACCCCTCCGGGACTGTTCTGCCCCTTCCAATATAAGTTTAGGTGATGGACTCCTTAATCCACCTTGCGATGGATGCATGAGGCTGCCTTCTCCTTTCGCCATCCTCCAAAAGAGGATGAGCAGCCTATCTGACCTCTAGAAGGTGATTGTGACTTTCAGTTACCTAAGCAGTGCCTTACACACATCCAGAAAGTGTAAGGTTTCCCTCGACTCTATACACTCCCATCTCCTGAATACAGGCAGTAATACTGCCAGATTAAAATGGAACTCTGATATCACCTTTGGTAAAAAGGAAGGCACTGGCCGAATGGATATCAGGACATCAAATAATCTCTACATCTCAGCAACTGGAGCTCCAAATTCTTTTGGCTGAACAGATGGCCAGTAGGGATACAAATCTTCAATGTTAGATCCTTGACTGACACCTCCCTCAGTCGCTTCAAAGGTGGCTACTGCTAGGGATCTCAGAACTACGTTTAGATCATAAGCAGACTGGAGGCTGCACATATTTCAACCCCAGGGAAAAAAAAACCCACATCTGAGAGCAAGGCCAAGGACCACTCCCAACCTGCCCCCTGAAGCATGAAATGGCTGCCACATGTACCTAAAGAGTTTAGTTCTAAAACCAATCTCCAAACCAACCTGCAGAAATTCCAGGATTGAAGTCAATTGGGCTTTGAAGGGGAACAGATCCTTGCTAGAGAATCAGGCCCCAAAGATCTTCCATACCCTGATGTATGCCAGTGAAGTGGATATCTTCCTTGCGTTCAGCATCTTGATTGCCACATCCAAACAGCCATTTCTTCTCAGTCTCTTTCTTTCAATAGCCAGTACATAAGATAAAATGGTGCTGAATGTTCCACTGTCAGTGGACCCTGTCAAGAAGCCTTTTGTCCAAAGCGAGCCAAAGTAGTTTCTCCTACTCATTTGATGGCCAAGGTTGGGTCAGCGTATCTATCCTTTTCGAGCTCTTCTCCCTTTGCCAGCTGAAGAAAATTGCTACCATAGCATTTTGGTAGGTTGCCCATCATTCCCAGTGGGAGGTCCCCCATTTGGTCACAATCTGCATGAAGACCTGTTCCACTAATTCCCATTGCCCCTGGTCTAAGGTGAGCCTGGTTCAGGCATTCTGCTCTTATGTCGGCCTTCACCACTATATGCAATACCTCAAGATGTACTTCAGCCAAGCTCATTAGCAGACACCTTCCATGCTAACCGAGGGCTCTTTGAATCCCCCCTGCCTGATGTAGAGCGTCTTGAAAGGATTCTTACCAGCCACCTCTTTAATGTTGGGCAGAAGTTGATCAGTGCCTGTCTGATTGCCCTGATCTCTAACTGGTCAACCAGCACTGCTGGTCAACCAGCAGTGCTGTGCTACCGTACTCCTGCAATGAGCCCCCAGGCTGGCATCTGTCACTACCATGATCCAATTTGGAGGGTCCAGATTTACTCCTTTTATTAGATTGGCCTCAAACAGCCACCAATGCAGTCTATTCTTGGGCTCTCTAGGTATGGGGAAAGCTCAATAGATTGTCAAGCAGGGGGTGCATATTGGTCTTCATCCAGGGTACATCTATGGCAATGGTCATTGACAGTAACACCTACAGATACAAGCTTATTCAAGAAACATTGGAGGACAACAGCTCCCTCACCTATGCCTGCAGCTGATTCTCTCTGGTGTCAAACACTTAACCTTAATCTTGTGCCGATGAAGGCTCCCAGGTAAACTGTAGCAAGCAGGGTGGAAATGGCTTTTTTTCTCTGTTGATTATTCAATCTAGGGCTTGCAGGAGCTGCAGAACTCTGTGACCTGACTCTTCTGCTTTGACTTGGCTCTGATCAGCCAATCATCCAGATAGAAGTGGACTAATATTCCTTCTCTACACAGGAATGCTGCCACCACTACCATTAATTTGGTAAAGGTTCGTGGGGCTGTGGCCAAGCCAAAAGACATGGCTCTAAATTGGTAGTGTTTCCCCAATATCACGACCTCAAATCTCTGATGTTCTTTTCTGTTCAGGATATGAAGATACATTTCAGAAAGGACCAAGGAGGTGAGAATCTCCCTTCCTTACCACTAGCATTACTGCCCTTAAGGTTTCCATTCAAAATGAGGCACTTTTAAATTCCCTCTTAACATGCTGTAAATCCATGACTTCTTTCTTGGGATCCACAAAGTAAATGGAGTATTTTTCCTTTTTTGATTTCCCCTCTTGGGAACTGGCACTATAGCCTCCAACTGGAGCAATATGTCCCTTGGATGGCTGACTTCTTTGAGCTCAGTCTGCAAGGGGACTTGATAAAGGCCTCAGGAATAGGGACAGCCATTGTGAGGGCATAATCTTGCTGGATAATCTCCAGGACCCATATATCTCCATGTTAATGCGAGTTCACACCTCGTAAAACTAAGCCAATGGTCTCTGACTGGTAGCGATAAGGAGTAGACCCTCATAGCCTCATTTCGAGCTTCAAGTTCTTATGGCTTCCCCGAAAGGAGAAGTACTCCTTTGGCTCTCTGAAAGGACTAGGCTGATGCTGGTTGCTTAGTTTTCTGAGAAGTGATACATCTCCCAGGTCTATATTGCCTGACCTCACAGTAATGAGCAGGAGAGCGCCTCTCGTTGCTCCCCTCTGCCTCAGAGGCCTGGCCACGCTCAGGTCCTTTACCAGTTTTTCTACCTCTTCCCCCAACAACCACTTCTCTTTAAAGGATTGTCTACATATATGGGCTTTGGAGGCTGAACCTTCCATTCAGTTCCTCGTCCAAAGCAATCTCCTAGCTGACACTGCCATCGCTACCAGGTTGCAGCTGCTGAACCCAGCAAATCAATGATTTAGCTGCATAGCTCCCCCCCCCCAAGTCCGCTGCCCGTAGGGACAAACTGGCAATCTCTTTTCAGAACTGCTTCAATCTTCCTACCTTGGGGGTTCCTTCAGGGACATATCCCTTCCACTGAGATTGTCCTTCATGCAACTGCAGCCTCTAGTGCATCCACTTCTGGAACACGAAACAGGCGAACCACTTCTGCCTGTAAGATTGGGTAGCTTGCCTGATCCTAAGGGAGGAGTCAAGAGGTCTCCCATTCTACCGTAATTATCTCCTGTACTGCATGACGACAGGGAAAGGCTTTAGGGGATTTCTTAATCACTATTAAAATCGATCTCCTCGTGGGGCTGCTTCTCTGTCCTGTTATTTGAAAACTTCAGAGATTGGATTACTTGGAATATAAGTGCCCGAAGACTCTCACCACTACATCTTCTAGAACTCTCACCACTACATCTACTAGAACTCAGAATGGAACCGTGCCTAACTACATTTAAAAAAAAACTCAAAACTTGGCTCTTCTTACAAGCCTTCCCTGATCCATCAAACTTTCACTAGATAACTACTCAGCTTTTGAACATGGAACTTCGCCCCGCCAATATTCACCTCATTTACTAGTTTGGACATATCACAATGTACTTAATTTAATACCTTCTTAAGGCTTCTCTTTTTCCAGCTGAACCAGCTTCCAAGTTCAAGGTCCTTGTTATTATGTAACTTTTTGCTTCTCTGCTCTTGTCTCTTACCACAAAATTTGCTCCTTATGTTATGTTACGTTATACTGATCTACCCCTGTTCGATGTAAACCGACCTGATATGGTATTCAACCTTGAAGGTCGGTATAGAAAAATGTTAAATAAATAAATAAATAAATCTTCAACTCCATGTGATATCATCTCTGCTTCTTCAGAGCCTTCCCCCAACTCCTGTATCTCCCGACCTCCCTCAGGTCAACTCTGGATGCTGAAGGAGGTACAGAGAAGGATCTTTATCCGGTTCCATCTGGGGTCTCGTTACCTGGAGACTGTTCCTCTCCAGGCTCAGATGGTTACCAAGCCTCTGCTGGCCCACTATCTCCCCCTTTCTTCACCTCACAATAAACCTTGTGCATAAACCAGACAAACTCTGTGGAGAACACCTGTTACACTGTGGAATCCTGCTGAAATACCCCTGGGGAAGCCCTCCATGGAGCCCTGGAGTCTGCTGCTGCTTGGCTACCAGGCAACACAGAATTCTTTCCACCCCCACTGCTTCCTGGGCATGCTATAGCGCCCCCCCCCCCCCTCGTCCCAGGACCCCAGGATCCTCCACTTCAGACACCTCTTACCTCCTCCTTCAGTGCCTGACTAAATGCTGACTCATCTGGCATCTCGCATGTCCTGCAAAAGTAACTGGAATTGTACTTTGCTGCCAGCTGCCACATAGTAGACACTTTCTCCCCCTGTCCATTGGCCTTCTGTAGCCAGAGGAAAGTACAAAAAGTAAACATGCCCTTCTGCAGGCCCACTGTGGGAATCTGTAGCTGTACTTTGTGTCTTTTTTTTCCCCCACAAGTTTATTGTCCTCCAGGGAAGGGAGAGAAGCTGATCCTGGCCATTGTTCCCCTTTTTTCAATCTTGGTTTAGGCTGCTATTACGATACCTTCTGCTATTACGATAATGAATAAGCAATAGTAGCTTGTGATTTAGCTAATGTTTGGGTACTTGCGACTTGGATTGGCCACTGTTGAAACAGGATACTGGGCTCGATGAACCCTTGTTCTGACCCAGTATGGCATCTCTTATGCTCTGAGAGATTAGCAAAATAATAATGTTTCTGCTGCACAGTCCTTCTGCTAGAAACAAAGAACTAGACATGGTCCCCCTCCCCCCAAAAAAACCTCTCAAACAACTCCGTGAGGCTGCTCTCTTCCTTCCCCCATATTCCAGAAAAATTTGAGAAGGACCTCTTTCCCGGCCTTTGCACTAATTTAAAATTACCTTTGTGGCCCTTCTTGTGAAATGTTTGGCAAACTGATGAATGGGACACTTTTAAAACAAAAAACATGAACTAAATTGTAACAATACATACAGCACACAAGAAAAAGCATATGTAAAAACATCAAGAAGGAAAGCAAGAGACAAAGTCCAGAGCCCAGCACCGTGCTGCTGTGCATTACACAGCATTCACACAAGACTAACACACTAGCTTTGACAGCTATTTCTCTTGCTCTTATGTGGTGCAGACTCTGCATTACGCATGCTATAGTCTAGAATCCCATGTTCAGCTGTAGAAACATTCTAATGACAACCTGAGATTTATCTTTCACAGCAATCTCTACCTGAGAAGAGGTAGAACTGCACAGCTCTACCACTGTAGAATGAGTGATACACAAATACCTGAACCAAAAAACACAGTATTGAATATGCAGATTCTGATTCACAAAACTTTATTTGCCTGACAATTTGTACACGTCAACATAAGAACCCAAGATTAACTCTACTAGGTCAGACCAAAGATCCATCAAGCTCAGTACCTTGTTTCCAACAGTGGCCAATCCAGGTCACAAGTACCTAGGCAACAGATTCCATTCTGCTTATCCAAGGGATAAGCAATGGATTTTCCCAAGTCTACCTTAATAATGGTTTATGGATTTTGCATCCAGGAACTTGTTCAAACTTTTTTTTTTTTTTTTTTTTTTTTTTTTTTACAGCCAGCTACACTTTTACCACATTTTCCAGCAATGAGTTTGAAAGTTAAATTACACATAGAAAAAAAAATATATATTTTCTCTTATTTGTCTTAAATTACCCTACTAACTTCATTCAGGCCGAGGTTCTACACTGTGCGCTGGCTGCAGCACACAGTTAACCCGCGACTGGACGCGCATCCATATCCCTGATACATCCTGGGTTAGCACATAGGTAATAGCGCTCATCACATACAAATGATTGTTGATGAGGCTATTATTGATTCTCCCTCCGGTGCACATTTTTACTCTCAAAAATTAATGCCAGCTTGGTGTTAAGTCTTGAGGAGCCCAAAAAGTGTACAGAAAAGCAGAAAATACTGCTTTTCTGAACTTCCTCCGACTTAATATTGTGGCAATATTAAGTCAGAGGGAAATTAAAAAAAAAAAAAAAAAAAAGACTAGAAATGTCCCAAAAAAAAAAAAAAAAAAAAAAAAGACTAGAAATGTCCCAAAAAAAAAAAAAAAAAAAAAAGAGTGACAGCAGTCAGGTTATAAAAACGGACACTCAATTAACAAGCGTCCATTTTCCAAACCCGTGGCTGTGCACAGGTTAGGAAAACAGATCTCTAAAATTGAGCATCCGTTTTCCAAAGTGGCTGACAGCCATCTCTCCCAGGCGCCCGCTACAGAGGAGGCGCTAAGGGCATGCAGTTTCTCCTAATGCCTCCTTTTCACCACAGCAGCCCATTTGCATGTAGCATTGGGCGCCCTGGAGAGATGGATCGGCATGTATTAAGGGAGCAGGCGCTCAATCATAAGCACCCCTTTACCTGTTACCTCTCACACCAATCGTGTGTCTCCTAGTCTCTGTACTTTTTGAAAAAGAGTAAACAACTGATTTGCATTTACCCCTTCTATGTCACTTATTTTATAGTCCTCTAGCATATCTCCCCTCAGCCATCTCTTCTCCATGCTGAAGACCCCTAACCTCTTTGGCATTCCAATTAGGGTAATTGTTCCATCCCTTTTCCCATTTTGGTCGCCCTTCTCTAAACATTTTCGAATTCTGCTATAACCTTTTAGAGATGTGGTGACCAGAAAGTGCCCACAATACCCAAGGTGTGGTCACACCATCGAGTGATACAGAGGCATTATGATATTCTTTGTTTTATTTTCTATTCCTTCACTTATAATTCCTAGCATTCTATTTGCTTTCTTGATCACCCCCGCATACTGAGCAGAGGATTTTAACATATTATCCACAATGATGCCTAAATTGTTTTCCTGGGTGGTGACTTCTAGTGTGTAACTTTGCATTATATAATCTTCTATTGTGGAGTGAAAACTGGTTAAAAGAGAAAAAAAAAAAAGACAGTAGGGCCAGATTGAGTGCCCCTGGGTTCTGTATTGGGACCACTGTTTTTGGGGATTTTGTTCTGTTTTAACATTTATAAATGACCTAGAATGAGCAACAACGAACGACGTTATCAACTTTGCCAATGATACAAAATTATTCAAAGTTGTTAAATCACAAGAGGATTGTGAAAAATTGCAGATGAACTTTGCGAGCATGGGCATCCAAATGGCAAGTAACGTTTAATGTGGACAAGTGCAACGTGATGTACATAGGGGGAAGAGCAACCCAAATTTTAGTTACCTCCTATCCCATGACTTTTTAATTTCTTCAAGAGTCTCATGAGATACTTTGTCAAACAAACACTTTTTAAAAATCTAGATACACTATATCAACTGGCTCACCTTTATCCACGTTTATTCACACCTTCAAAAAAAATTTAGCAGATTGGTGATGCAAGACTTTCCTTTGCTAAATCTACATGGTTTTGTACCATTAAACTACGATTATCTATATGTTCATTAATTTTGTTCTTTATAATAGTTTCAACCATTTTACCAGCATAGATGTTAGGCTCACTGGTCTGTAGTTTCTTGGATTGCCCCTAGAACTCTTTTTAAAAATTGGCGTTACATTGGTCACCCTCCAATCTTCAGGTACTGTAGCTGATTTTAAGTGATAATTTACAAATGACTGTCTTCTGCAATTTCATTTTTTTCAGTTCTTTCAATGCACTGATGTATACCATTTGGTCCAGATGATTTGCTACTTTTTAGTTTGTCACTTTGCCCTATTACTTCTTTCAGGTTCACAGAGATCTGTTTCCATTTCTCTGAATCGTCACCTTTAAATATCACTTCTGGCATGAGTATCTCCCTTTATTCAGTAAGCACTGAAACAAATAATTCATTTAGTCTCTCTATGAGCTTGTCCTCGTTTAATGCTCCTTTTACCTCTCTATTATCTAATATTTATTTTTATTTATTTATACGTTTTTATATACCGAAGTATTGGCGGGGGCCTTCACTCCGGTTTACATTTATAACAACGCTATACATTGAAGTCAGATGAACAGCTTTAACAGAGTTAAAGTTATAAAGAATATATACACACACTTGTTAAAGGTCTAAGTATGTCAGAACTGTTAGAAACAGACATATTTTAACATATTTACAAATATATCAGATATAAACAAGAGTAAGTAAAAAACTCTTGGGGGCAATACAGACAGTGGGTTAGCGATATTCATCAGGTAAGAAGTAATTACTCATTTCTTAGTATCTAGACAGATGAATCTAGATCCAGTGGGATGTACCCAAGCTACTCCCGAATAGGGCGGAAGGATGCCTGCAGTCCAGTCAAAACTGCATGTGCAAAGGCTGTGTCCTCCCGGGCCTGCACATCCAGACGATAAAACCTGGAAAAGGTATGTAAGGAGGACTACGTCACAGCTCGGCAAATGGTCGATGGGAGATAATCTAACCTCCGCACATGACACTGCCTGAGCCCTAACCTGACTAGGTAACAGCTGCTCAGCATCCATATACATGGTCGTGTCTTCCTCCTTAATCCAGCGAGCTATTATGGCCCGTGAAGCCGGCTCACTCTATTTACCTCCACCATGGAGGACAAACAGATGATCCGACTTCCTGAGAGGTTTAGAAACCTCCAGATACCTCACAATATGTCTCTAACATCCAAGGGTTGAAACAGGCAATATTCCTCCGCATCTCTCTCTCTCTCTCTATCCAGAAACAGCAGAGAAATGGATTGATTCAAGTGAAAATCCGGAGACCACTTTTGGCAAAAAGGAAGGAACAGTATGCAGCTGTATCATCCCTGGAGTCACTCAAAGGAACGGATCCCAGCAAGACCAGGCGTGTAACTCGGATATTCTATGTGCAGAAGAAATTACCACAAGAAACACCATTTTCAAGGTCAGTAATTGCAAAGAAAGGTTATGCTCGCTATGAAATCCAAAACCAGATTGAGACTCCACAAGGGTACCGGTAACTGCAAGGGAGGACAAAGATGTTTCACTCCTTTCAAGAAATAGGCCACATCTAGATGAGCCGACAAGGATCCACCATTCATATGACCCCAGAAAAGGCAAGAGCCACTACCTGTACAGTTAATGAATTAAGGGCCAATCCTTTATTCAAACCATCCTGCAAAAATTCCAAAATGAGCGGGATCTGAAATAAATGAGGAAGAACCCCTCTATCTTCCCACCAAATCTCAAACACTTGCCAAACCCACACATAGACTATAGAGATAGAGAACTTTCTACCTCATAGCAAGGTGGCAACCACCACAGTAGAATAACCACATTTCAGCAAGCGAGCCCTCAAGGGCCATACTATAAGACAAAACCAAGTCTGATCTTCGTGAACAAGCCCCTGCTGCAACATATCCCTGTGCACTGGAAACTGGGGAAGGGGGACAATCTACCGTGAGACTTCGCAGATCTGCATACCATGGTCTCCTGGGCCAGTCTGGTGCCACCAGGAGCTCCCTCCCCATGACTCTTGATCCTCCGAATCATTCTGCCCAACATGGACCATGGGGGAAAAGCATACAGCAGCAGCTTGCCCTCCGGCCATTCCTGCATTAAGAGTATCAATGCCCAAAGACTTTGTATCTCTCCTTCGACTGAAGAATTGAGAAACCTTCACATTGAGAAAAGTCACCACCGGGTCCAGAAATGACAGACCCCAGCAATCCACTATTAGCTGAAATGCCTCTTCTGACAATTCCTTTTTTTTTTTTTTTTTTTTAATTCTTTATTTCTCATTTCAATTTACAAAGTAAATGACATTGGTTTGTATTCAATTATTACATTGAATTTTTTGGGAAAACATTAGGTTCTATATATATTTTTAAACTTAAAAAGAAATTATTCATAATTCACCTAGTTTCCGGTTACTATATATAATGGGGAGCTTGATGAGCAATCCTATATTCTAAAAAACGAAAAATTACTAAGCATTTAACAGAAGTGATGCAAACATTTTCATTAATTTCCAACAAGTGATCAAATTCAATTTTATGAACTTGCGGAGCTTGCCTCCCCCCTGTGAGTTCTGCGTTCTTCCAGAAATCTTTCTAAATCTGTAGGTTCATAATAAACATATTTTAACCCATCCACTTTCATAGTACATTTGCAAGGAAACCGAATAATTATCTGTATCCCATATGTTCTGGCTATACTAGCCAAAACAATGAATCTTTTCCTTCTGGCTTGAGTATCTTTTGCCACATCTGGATAGACCCACAATTTCTGGCCAAGATAGGAAAGGGTTCTTTTTTGCATAAAATGATTTAATACTTTATCCCTGTCCGAAGAAAGGTCAAATTTAACAATTAGAGTTCCCCTTTTCTCTATTTGTGCACTGAATGATGTCTCTATCAGATCGGTAATGTTTAATGTAGACTCCTGTGAAGGTGGATTAAGTTTTAAATTTCTTTCATTTAAAAAATATGCACTTTTTATCATTGGAAGATTGTCAGAAGTAAAAGACAAAACTTCCATGAAATAATTTTTTAACTGTTCTACTGGGGACATCATTTTACATTTGGGAAAATTCACAAATCGAAGATTTGGGTAACGAACTACGTTCTCCAGATTTTCAATCTTTCTCGATAGAATGTTTTCACCTTTTATTAAAGATGTCTGCACATCTTTTATATTAACAATTTCTGTTTCCACCTTCTTAAGAGTCATCCCATTATTTACTACCATTGGGCTCAGATTCAACAATGTATTTTGTACATCCTTAATATTCACATTCATAATTTCAATATTCTTTTGCAGAGACATTATTGCAGACCATAACATTTCTAAAGATATTTGTTTAGTCTCTCCAGGCTTAGTACCAGAAGTGGAAGGTTTCATCAATAAATGTAGAGATTCCTGGTCTAAAGCATTCCCCAGCATAGGGGCAGGAATAGCTCCTCCAATTGCCAAAGATCTTCCATTGGGCATTCCAGTTCTCTGATCCAACAATTGAGAAAGTGGAGGTATTCCCTCCATTTCCTTAGGCACCGCAGATTTCCCTTCTTGGTCTTCCTCTGACGGTTTGCCACAATATGCCCTGTCCGCAATAGTGGCAAACCTAGACCAATAGTGTCTGCTATGCTCACTGGTGGTAGGGGAGTTATTGGTACCCCGGGACTGAGACTTATTTCTCCCGACAATGGTGATATTTGCTCACAAACCCCCATTGTAATGGGACTCTCCGGGGTATTTACTGCTGCAGGTGTGTAAAAACCCGTTAAAGTTGTTTGAATGGGACCCGGCCTGGCAGGGGTAGAGGCATCCTGCCTCACTCTGCCTTTTCTTTTAGTATGCGGCATGGTTAGTAACATAAGCAAGATAACAGTTTAAGGGGTTCTACTCACGCTTCTGTATTTAAACATCAAGGTGTAGGAGGCGCTTTAGGAATCCAGTTCCGTTACCAAGTTTTATGGCAGCCTTCCAGCCTTCGCCGGCCTAAGCCGGACCAAGCCGCGCGCCCCTTTGGAGCGCGCAGCTTAGGCAGCGCGCGCCGACGGCGGCGGTGCGCCGACTACTGCCCACTTTATGGGAGCGGACGCTCCGGTGACGTCACTCAGCCTCGCTCTCGCTCCGTGGATCGAAATCCTTTCAGGTGTTCCGGGGAATACGACCCTTGATGACCTGGGTCTTAACGAGGTAGCGGTATTATCCTGGAGGCCTGTCTCACCTCCAACTCAGGCTCCCCAGCCTGACAATTCCTATTCTCCTGGGTCCAGACTGCCTGCTGAGAAAGTCTGCTCTTATGTTATCTTTTTCTGCAATGTGTGAAGCCAAGATCTCCTGAAAATGCACTTCCGCCCATTCCATAAGTTGGTCTATTTCCTGCAACACTTGCTGGCTCTTGGTTCCTCTCTGTCGATTGATATAGGCTACTGTCGTTGCATCGTCCGACATTATCTGGACCGCTCAACCCTGCAACCTGTCGCCAAACTGCAAGCATGTCAACCTTACTGCCTGGGCTTCCAGCCAACTGATGTTCCAGAGAGACTCTTCTGCACTCCAACGAGACAGCAGAGTGCACTAAAGAGGACACATGTGTGCCCTCGACCATGGCACCACCATCAATTCAAGCACCTGCGGATAAGACCACACTGTCGGGCGTATTGTGTTCGTCAACAGATGCACCTGCGCCATCAGCTTCTGAATATGGTTCTCCAGCAGGAATGCCCTGCATCGAACCAAACACAGAGATAATCTAGTGAGATGGCTGAAGATTTCTCTTGCCTAGGTTCACAACCTAACCTAACTCCTGCAACAAGGAGATCACCTTGCGTGAGACCAGGAGGCTCTCTTCCAGACTCTTGGCCCTAATCAGCCAGTCGTCCAAGTATGGATGACCCAGGATTCCATCCTCTCTCAACTCCGCCACCACCACTACCATGCCCTGGGAAAAAGTTCTGGACATGATGGCCAAACCAAAAGGAAGTGCTTGAAACTGATGATGCCCCAAAATGGCAAAATGTAGACAATGTTGATGCTCTAATCGGAGGGGAATATGCAGGAATTCCTCAGACAAATCCAGAGATGTCAGAACTCCTCAGACTGTACTGTCATTATCACAGAGTGCAAGGTTTCCATGCGAAAATGAGTCACATGCAAATGACTGTTGACTCCTTTGAGATCCAGGATAGGATAAAATGAGCTCTCCTTCTTGGGCACAACTAAATAAATGGAACAATAGCCTGTATTTTCTTGATATGTGGGAACTGGAACCACAGCTTGCAGGCTGAGGATTCTAGACAATGCACACGCCACTGCCTGTCTCTTCTGTGGAGAATTACAGGGAGACACCATGAACATATCCTGAGGAACACTGAGAAACTCCAGCACATGGCCTTCTCGTATCACCTCCAGAACCCACTGGTCTGTAGTGATCTTGACCCACCCCTGATTTAAAAAAAAAAAAAAAAAAGAGAAAGCCAACCTATCTCCTGTTCCTGGAAGTGGGTCAGCACACCTTTATTGGGAGGCTCGGGGTGCTCCACTACCCAAGCCTGTTCCCTGTCTGAGCTGCCTGAGATGAAAGGACCGAAATCTACCCCAAGGTCAAGTCCTCAAAGGCTGCTGCTCTGTACAGCCAAAAATGTCAGAAAACCCTAGAACAACCACTGGAGCTGAAGGAACCCGGCACTCGTTTCTTATATGGCAATTGAGGAACCGGGGACTCACCCCACTTATTGGTCGTTTTATCCAACTCACTCCTAAAACAAAGTGTACCTTTAAAGGGCAACTTCGTAAAGTTAGACTTCGAGGTTGAATCAGCCGACCAATTTCTCAGCCATAGCTGACGGCTAGCCACAACTACTGAAGCCACCCCTCTGGCAGAAGTGCGGACCAAATCATAACCCCCATCTGCCAAAAAGACGGCTGCTGGTTCCATCACTGCCCTGGAATTTACACCAGACTCATCGACCTCCTAAGAGAGCAGCAAACAAGAGAGAGCCACCAAGAAACACAAAGCTATCTGCAAGGTCACTGCCATTGCCTCAAAGGCCTACTGAAGGACAGCCTGAATTTGTCAGGCTTTGCATTCTTCAAGGCCACTCCCCCTTCAACGGGAATAGTCGTCCACTTCATAACGGCACACACAAGTGCATCCAGCTTCGGAAAATGCAACTGCTCTCTCGCAACCGGATCCAGGGGTAGAGTCCATCCAAGACTTGTCCCCCTTCTGGGGTGCCCCTTTCAAGATTAATTCTTGAATAGCTTCCATAATTGGAAAGAAACATTAGGCTTTACGCAAGGAAACCAGAATGGGATTTTTCTTTGGCTCAGACATGGATTTAGCCCCAGGTACTACCAGCATCTTAAATGTCTGGGAGATGAGATCCGGCATCTCTATTAAAGAATCGCAACATAGTTCTATAAGGTTCCAATCCCAGAGGAATCTCCCCATCCTCCAGGAAGTAAGGATCAATTTCATCATCCATGCCATCTGGTTCCCTATAGGGAAAACTAGCTCCGACGCTTATCTGCAGCACCAGGCATGCAGGATTTCACTGTCTGTGACTGGATAAAGTTGGGCAGGGCAGAGGACTGCACCTGAAGACAAGACTGCAGTCCTTGAAAAAAAATTCCAGCCAAGAAAACGCTAAAGGATCCATGCCACTGAACTACCTTCCCCTGCTGATGAACCAGTTAGGGAAGCCTCAAGATCAGGTGACCCTTCTGGCAGCTCTTTCTCCATTCCCACAGCAGGCTGGGAAGAACTAAGCTTAGCAAAATCAGAGGGGGGTAATTCCCTCTGTGCCTCCAAACAGCACTAACACAAGTTAGAAGAAATGCCAGGCGAAGATGCCCTATTATGATACACCACACACAGGACAAGGTGCTTAGGAGTTTCTTTGCTATAGGCGCCATCAGATAAGGCACACGACACTGTGCTGAAATAACTGCCCAACTTGAGCTCCAACAGGATGCTCAGGGAATGCGCATAAAAAAAAAAAAAAAAAAAAAGCTGAGCCTCGGAGCGGGGCCCAGTCACAAGGGCTGCTCAACCCGGCAGGCTGCCCCCCAACCTCCGAACACCAGAGGCAGGAACAGCCTTCAGATTGCTCACCAAGCACAGAGACCGGAGGGGGGGGGGGCATCCCTATTCAAATCCCCTTCTCTTCCCAAGAAATTTTAAAACTTTACCTGAGCTCAGCCCTTCCCAGCTGAGCACAAGAACAGTCTCTGGCTGCAAGGGGAGAGGGTGTATTCCTTCACCGCTGCACTCAGCTTCCTGCACCTGCTTACCTTTCAGCTTTTTTTTTTTTTTTTTACAGCTAAGTCCACACTAGCTCAAAAGCCAGCTACTGAAACAAGGCACTTATCTGAGGGACCACAGAAATCACCTCAGGAATTCTGAACTGAGGGAAGGACTTTAAAGGTATCACAGCAGGAGAGCGGGTATAATTAATCTCCTCCTACTTTTCTCCTGCTGGAGATGGAGAATACTGATGGGCTGTCACTGCAGGGGTATATATACACTGTGATGTCAGCTTTGCTCAGTCTCTATCTGCTGGTAGAGGTGCATAACCCACTGGTTTTGGATTCATCTGTCCAGATGCTAAGAAATCCTAAATTTGGCTTCCAGAACTGCCCCCCTGCACCTTCCCTATATCATTGGTACCATGTACCCAAACAGCTGGCTCCTCCCCAGCATTGTCTAAAATCATACGTAGGTGATGTGTGAGGCCCACCACATCACACTAGGCAGGCAAGTTATCTAGTGATCCTCACATCCACTAGTCATCCAGCTTCTATAGTGCTAATGATTGAATCACCAACTACAATGGCTGTCCTAACACCTCCCTCCTAGACATGTGCCCCTTGAGATACAAATTAGAAAAAGAAAAAAAAACATTTGTAACAGTAAAAAAATAAAAAATATATATAAAGCAGCATACAGAAAGGATAAAACCAAATGCTTCTCAGGTTGTGGTGATGGATCATTATTGTTTAGTCAAATTTCATTTCAGCTTGGTGGCAGATATGGCATATGCTCTTTCCTTCAGGATTATATAGAGTTTTTCCTACTGATTCTTTTGTCTTATTTCTCTCTCAGCTTTGAGAAATGTGCATCTTTGATATCTTTGTATTTTGCATAGTACATGAGGAAATGTATTTTTGTTTCTTCAGTGTTGCATGCAGAGTGGACTCTGTTCTGGAAAGCTCATGCTTCAATAAATTGCCTAGTTTATAAAGTGCCACCCAACTCGTCATTTTTGCTACACCAGAATAACACAGCAATACTTCTGAAGATTTTGCTAGCATATTAGTTCTGTGGAGGAATCAACAGCAGTCCAGCTTGTTCCCTTTTCCCAACCGAACCATATTGGTGTTCTAAGGCCCATTGCAATATTTGTACAGTTGTTTTGAGTTCTGGATTTAGTACTGTTTTAGTACAGCAGATTTGCTATATAGGTGTGTGTGACTTGTTTGGGATTTTGGGTTACATCCCAAAGTCTCAATCTGCTGACAGGTCAAAGTCTGCACGTCATGAAAAAAAAAAAAAGGAGAAGAAAGAGAAAAGTCTCCTCACTCTCAGAGCACAGAACTTGAAGTAAGAAATGGGACAGATGATGTATCTTTCAGTAAAACTCTGGAGAGAAAGGGCAGAAACTTTAAATTGCTATCAGAACTATCACAGGGAAGCTCATAAATGTTTCACAAAAGGGACAGGAAACTGCCTAAAAACTGTGCATGGAAAGTGCTGATGCAACACTTGTGTACAGACAGATAAAAGGCAGGACAGATGCAGCAAGAGCTGTGTGTATGTGGAAAGGGGAGGGATTCTAATAGAGACATTTTTCCCACTATAATCTGGATATACATTCTATGGGAAAATCCACAAATTAGAGGAAGATGCTTAGCAGCACAATGCTACAAGGTGATTTCTCTATCCATCTCTATTTAAAAAGAGGGTAAACAAACTTGCTTTTTCAATAAACAGAGTTTTCTGTAGACAGCAGGATGAATTAGCCATAATACTTGTGCGGCATCATCCAATGGCACTGAATGGACTTCTCTTCTGGCTCAGAAAGCTTTTGCTCTACTGAACATGCCCCTCAGTTGATTGCAGACCTCATGTTTAGCTAGGTAGTTGATTCCAGGGAGGACGGTGGGTATTAAATATGGTTAATTCATTCTGTCATTTATGGAGAATCCTGAATTTGCGGTAAGCAAACTTGTTTTTTCCATCTACAAGCAGGGTTGAATTAGCCATGACAATTATTGTAGAGTTTTATATACCGTCGTTCAGTATTGCCATCACAACAGAATCCCAAGCTGAAGATTCCAGCAGAACTGAGAACCCCTGGTAGGAGAGTAGACTACTGGGTTAACAGTACCTGCCCAAAGTTAGTCACTTCCTGACAGATTATCCAGACAGTACTGGGACATGAAGGTATGAACGGATGACCAAACTGCAGCTTTGCTGATGTCTTCAGTGGACATTGATCTTAGGTGATCTACTGAAGTAGTCATGGATCCTATTTGTTAAGCCTTGACAGAGTCCATGACCTGGAGGCCAGCCAGAGCACAGCAATGTTTGATACAGTGTGCTAAACCAGTTGGACAACATGTGCTTGGCAATAGCTATTCCCACTCTGTTATGATCATAAGAGATGAAACATTGAGAAGCCCAATGATGTGATTTGACTTGTCTTCAGATAATATGCCAAGGCCCTTCCACTGTCCAGTGAATGGAAGGCCTTCTCTTCATGAGGCTTTAGAAATAGTGTGGGCAAAGCAATAGCCTGATTCAGATAATAGGCCGAAAATACTATTGGCAGAACTTGGGGTGAGTGTGAAGCACCACTTTAAGGAACAAATGCCTGAAGATCACAGAATCTTCTAGCAGCTGTAATGGCGACTAGAAGCACTACTTTCCAGGTGACAAATTTTAAGGAGCAACTAATGGTTCGTATAGCAGTTTCATTAGTTGTGTCAATACAACACTGAGATCCCAAAGCACTGAAGGTCTTATATGCTACAAGCCTTTCATGAACTTCAACACTAAAGGATGCATGGAGATTGGTTTGTCAGCTACTTGAACATGGCAAGCTGCAAGAGCACCAAGATGCACTTTGACTGATGACGTACTGAAACCCAAGGAGAAAAGGGGAGAATAAGAACTAGAGCAACTTTTTTGGCACGCAGGCAAACAGATCCAGGGAGCTTGCTTGACATCAAGATGAAAATCTTTTCCATTTAAAAACTATAAGCTCTTCTAGTTGAAGCCTTCCTGGCTGAAATCACAATATCCTCATCTTCCTTGGATAACAACAATGATAAGACTAGCAAGCATTCAACATCCATGCTATCAAGTTGATAAAGGGAAGGTTTAGATGTCAAAGAAGACCCTCCTAAGTTGGCAAAGTTGAATCAGATACCTGAGGGACAACTTGATGAGCTAAGAGAATCACACCTGTCTGGGCCACGCTGGGGCAATTAGGATAAGGTGTGCCTGATCCCTGAATGCCTTCTATACTGTTCTCACCACCAATAGAAGTGGTAGAAAAGCATACACCAGACCTGCATCTGAACTTGCTGTAAAAAAAAAAAAAAAAAAAAAAAGAAGAGCAAAATGTTTCTACTTTCCCGTTGTTCTCTGATGCAAACAAGCCAACTGACTAGCGACCCCACCAGTCAAACAACCTGTTAGCCACTGTTTGGTCTAGAGACCACCATGTTGGAGATCACAAAAAGGTAAGTTGCTTGCAAGATAGCTCTGTGACTGCAAGCCCACTCCTAAATTCTTTGAAATTCCTGGCAGAGTCCCCACAATGCTGTACCCTCTTGTTTACACAGCTTATTGTTACTTGGCTGTCTGTTTGAATCAGAATTCTCTTTCTCTGAAGGAGATATGAAAAAAAACAAAATCAATCAATCCTCATCTGATTGTTTGTAGCTCCAGGAGTTTGATCTGATACAGATGTTCTGTTGACGACAAGACTCCATAAATTTGAAAGGAGTTTGTATATGCACCCATCCCCTGGTTTACGCATCCGTTGACAGTGCTACCTGATGAGGTAGAAGCGACACGGGAGCCTCCATTTCTGGGACTTTTGAGTCGAGCCACCCTTCATGTCCCCAGTGACCCTCACCAGGAACAAGGATTGAAGCAACTGATCTCAGTATGCACAGAGGACCCAGTGTAAAATCTGCATGTTTGAGATGGGTCATGGGAACCACATGCAGCACTGCTGCCATGTTTCCCAAGATAACCAGAACTTCTTAGGCCAGAGAATAATGCTGGTTCCAGAGAAGTTTTCATGGGTAATGATTCAGATGGATTGAACCAAATCACGGTGAACCTAGAAGATGTGGTAGGCCTGATTGACAAACTGAAGAGTAGTAAATCACCTGGACCGGATGGTGTACACCCCAGGGTTCTGAAAGAACTCAAAATGAAGTTTCAGACCTATTAGTAAAAATGTGTAACCTATCATTAAAATCATCCATTGTACCTGAAGACTGGAGGGTGGCTAATGTAACCCCAATATTTAAAAAAGGGCTCCAGGGGCGATCCGGGAAATTACAGACCAGTTAGCCTAACATTTATGCCAGGAAAAATAGTGGAAAGTGTTCTAAATATCAAAATCACAGGACATATAGAAAAAGACATGGTTTAATGGAACAAAGTCAGCATGGTTTTACCCAAGGCAAGTCTTGCCTCACAAATCTGCTTCACTTTTTTTTGAAGGAGTTGATAAACATGTAGAAAAAGGTGAACCAGTAGAGGTAGTGTATTTGGATTTTCAGAAGGCGTTTGACAAAATTCCTAATGAGAGACTTCTAGGAAAAAGTAAAAACAAAGTCATGGGATAGGTGGCGATGTCCTTTTGTGGATTACAAACTAGCTAAAAGACAGGAAACAGAGTAGGATTAAATCGACAATTTTCTCAGTGGAAGGGAGTGGATAGTGGAGTGCCTCAGGAATCTGTATTGGGACCCATACTTTTCAATATATTTATAAATGATCTGGAAAGGAATACGAGAAGTGAGGTAATCAAATTTGCAGATGATACAAAATTATTCAGAGTAGTTAAATCACAAGCAGATTGTGATAAATCGCAGGAAGACCTTGTGAGATTTGGAAAATTGGGAATCCAAATGGCAGATGAAATGTAATGTGGATAAGTGCAAGGTGAAGCATATAGGGAAAACTAACCCATGCTACAGTTACATAATGTTAGGTTCCATATTAGGAGCTACCACCCAAGAAAGAGATCTAACATAAGAACATAAGAAATTGCCATGCTGGGTCAGACCAAGGGTCCATCAAGCCCAGCATCCTGTTTCCAACAGAGGCCAAAACCAGGCCACAAGAACCTGGCAACTACCCAAACACCAAGAAGATCCCATGCTGCTGATGCAATTAATAGCAGTGGCTATTTCCTAAGTAAAATTGATTAATAGCCATTAATGGACTTCTCCTCCAAGAACTTATCCAAACCTTTTTTGAACCCAGCTACACTAACTGCACTAACCACATCCTCTGGCAACAAATTCCAGAGCTTTATTGTGCGTTGACTGAAAAAGAATTTTCTCCGATTAGTCTTAAATGTGCTACTTGCTACCTTCATGGAATGCCCCCTAGTCCTTCTATTATTCGAAAGTGAAAATAACCGAGTCACATCTACTCGTTCAAGACCTCTCATGATCTTAAAGACCTCTATCATATCCCCCCTCAGCCGTCTCTTCTCCAAGCTGAACAGCCCTAACCTCTTCAGCCTTTCCTTATAGGGAAGCTGTTCCATCCCCTTTATCATTTTGGTTGCCCTTCTCTGTACCTTCTCCATCGCAACTATATCTTTTTTGAGATGCGGCGACCAGAATTGTACACAGTATTCAAGGTGTGGTCTCACCATGGAGCGATATAGAGGCATTATGACATTTTCCGTTCTATTAACCATTCCCTTCCTAATAATTCCTAACATTCTATTTGCTTTTTTGACTGCTGCAGCACACTGAGCCGATGATTTTAAAGTATTATCCACTATGATGCCTAGATCTTTTTCCTGAGTGGTAGCTCCTAATATGGAACCTAACATCGTGTAACTACAGCAATGGTTATTTTTCCCCTATATGCAACACCTTGCACTTGTCCACATTAAATTTCATCTGCCATTTGGATGCCCAATCTTCAAGTCTTTTAACTTTTAACTTTCAGAAAAAGACTTAAAACCTGGCTATTTCACCAAGCCTTTCCTGATCCTCCAGACAATTACTAGTTGCCCTTCACTCCTACCCGGTCTGGCAATCATTTGCACGAAATGGACTCTGAGACTTTCAGGTCAAAGCACCGTTTAAGCTGTTAACTCGTACGTTCTATGGTAACACTACTTATTTATTACCGGCCTTTCTTCCTTCCAGCTTGTTGTAAGCTTCCAAGTTCTCTCTCCCTGTTGATTGTAACTTTGACTTATTCCTACCATTGTTATCTGTCATTTTACTTGAATTGCTACTCCAGTTATTCCCTTGTTATATTGTAAACCGATCCAATATGGTTATTTACTATGAAGGTCGGTATAAAAAACTGTTAAATAAATAAATAAGTCTTGCAAGGTCCTCCTGTAATGTAATCAGTCTGCTTGTCATTTAACTACTCTGAATAATTTTGTATCATCCGCAAATTTGATAACCTCACTTGTCATATTCCTTTCCAGATCATTTTCCTAACTCCAACTCCAACATTACTTAACTCCCTTCAATCAACATACTTCGCTAGGAATAGCATTAATAGCCACCCCTTATAATGTTATTATATATATATATAATTATCTGATCTTCATTTTCCTCCTTACTCCAAGTTATTGTTTCCCTGTTACATGTAACTGCTTTTCTGCACTATTGTTCAAATTGTAAAGTTTATTTTAATTGCACCCCTGTTTCTTGTGAACCTGCATGATGGGACTATCGTCTTGAATGTTGGTATATAAAAAAGCTTAAATAAATAAATAAATAAATAAATATTGAAAAGCACCAGTCCAAGTACAGATCCCTGAGGCACTCCACTGTTTACCCTTTTCCACTGAGAAAATTAACCATTTAATCCTACTCTGTTTCCTGTCTTTTAACCAGCTTGTAATCCACGAAAGGACATCGCCTCCTATCCAATTACTTTTTAGTTTTCATAGAAGCCTCTCATGAGGGTCTTTGTCAAACGCCTTCTGAAAATCCAAATACATTACATATACCGGTTCACCTTTATCCACATGTTTATTAACCTCTTCAAAAAAATGAAGCAGATTTGTTAGGCAAGACTTCCCTTGGGTAAATCCATGTTGACTATGGTTCATTAAATCATGTCTTTTTATATGCTCTACGATTTTGATCTTGAGAATAGTTTCCACTATTTTTCCCGGCACTGAAGTCAGGCTCACTGGTCTATAGTTATCCGGATCGCCCCTGGAGCATTTTTTAAATATTGGGGTTACATTGCCCACCCTCCAGTCTAGGCGTGATCTAGGTGTCACAGTGGATAACTCATTGAAATTATCAGCTCACTGTGCTGCGGCAGTCAAAAAAGCAAACAATGTTGGGAATTATTAGGAAAGGAATGGTGAATAGAACGGAAAATATCATAATGCCTCTGTATCGCTCCATGGTGAGACCCCACCTTGAACACTGTGTACAATTCTGGTCGCCGCATCTCAAAAAAGATATAGTTGCAATAGAGAAGGTACAGAGAAGGGTGACCAAAATGATAAAGGGGATGGAATAACTCCCATATGAGTAAAGACTAAAAAAGTTAGGACTTTTCAGCTTGGAGAAGAGACGGATGAGGGGGGGATATGATAGAGGTGTTTAAAATCATGAGAGGTCTAGAACAGGTAAATGTGAATTGGTTATTTACTCTTTTGGATAATAGAAGGACTAGTGGGCATTCCAAGAAGTTAGCATGTGGCACATTTAAAACTAATTGGAGAAAGCTCTTTTTCACTCAACGCACAATTAAACTCTGGAATTTGTTGCTAGGGGATGTGGTTAGTGCAGTTAGTGAAGCTGGGTTTAAAAAAGGATTGGATAAGTTCTTGGAGGAGAAGTCCATTTCCTGCTATTAATTAAGTTGACTTAGAAAATAGCCACTGCTATTACTAGCAGTGGTAACATGGAATAGATTTAGTTTTTGGGAACTTGCCAGGTTCTTATGGCCTGGATTGGCCACTGTTGGAAACAGGATGCTGGGCTTGATGGACCTTTGGTCTGACCCAGTATGGCATGCTCTTGTGTTCTTAAGGCGTGAAGGTCGCATACTCACTGCAATGGAAGGAACATTCCCTCCTCCAGGGATTTTATCCATGCCCCAATTAACTTGATTCTTTGGGTAGAAACAAGGTTCGATTTGTCAAAACTGATAATGAACTCTAGTGACTAACGGAGCTGGATTGTCTTCTGCAGTGAGTTAAACACCTGTGCTTGGGAAGGCCCTATCACCAGTTATCCAGGTAAGGAAAGACACAAATTCCCTGGCAATGAAGGTATGCCACTGCTACCGCTAGGCATTTTGTGAAGACTCTCAAGCCACAGAGAACCCAAAAAGGAGAACAGTGTTATTGGTAGTGAGAGGAATCCACTAAGAAATGGATGTATTTCCAATGGGAGTGATGAATGGGTATATGAGCATACACATCTTTCAGATCCAGGGCACACATTCAGTCTCCCGCTTGAATGAAGAGCCAGGATGGAGTGGAGGGAGCTCATTTTCAATTTCTTTGATAACAGGCTCTTGCTTGATTTTCATAAATCTGGGATGGGTCCCAATCCCTCATCTTCTTGGAAATAAGAAAATTGCAGGAGTGGAACCCCTTGCTAATCTCCATTTAGACAAGAAATGATTCCACCTCAAGAGAGCTGGGTCCAGTGAGAATTCAGATTGGAGGCCAAACAATAGTGCAGCACTGGAGGACAGGAGAAGCGAGAACTGTAACCAGACTACAATTTGGAGGATCCTTGGTAACCTTCAACCACTCCTCCAGGAAAAGCTGAATCTTTCCCCTACTAGAGGAGTCAAGTCCCATCAAAACTAGGCTAAAGCTTATGCTGGGTCTGTTGCAGCATCTTCAATTAATGTCTCTCGTGCTGATGTGGTAGCATATGTGGTGCATGATACCACTGAAATTGGTAGAAGAGGCTTCTCTGGAAGAAGGAACATTTAAATGCAAAGTAAGGAAACCTAGAAGAAGATGGTTGTTCAGGTCCTATCAAAAGAGTCTTGACAGCAGCATGCTGCTCTTTTAATTTGGGTGACTGTTTCCCTGACCTAGTCTCCAATGAGGTTGACCCCTGTCAAGTTGACCGATGTCCCCTGTTTATGAACATCTTTGCACAAGCTTCTGGCTTTTAAAACAAGCCATCTGGCATTCTCCAATGGCCACTGCAGAAGATCTCATTGCCGTATCAAATGATTTGTACACAGAGTGGAAAAGATGTCATTCGTACTCATCCCTGTCAAGAATAACCAGCTGATAGTTTTCCTGTTCTCTGACTAGTGGCTCAACAGGAGCTTCAGCTCGTCAATACAACTGTCTAAGTATTGCACCATGTAGAATTGGTGGGACATGACGCAGGCATTGAGCTCTGGAAAACCTTCTTCAATTATCTAAGCCTTGTGTCCTTGCCCAACTTCTATTGGAGTGTTGGAGAAGATTTTAGTCTTCTTAGCCCATTTTAACACGGACGCCTCTATCACTGACTGATGTGATAGCTGTATTACTCCAAACCTTAGATTTGTTTTACTCTATATTTCAGAGTTTCCTAGCTATTAGTGAACAGGATGCCAGATTCTCCTAAATTCTCATTTGTAAATCCCACAGGATCAAGAACTCTGATTGCTGCAGGCTCACATGGAGTTTCCAGGATTCAGAGAAGGCCAAAGACATCAGTGTAGGTGTCTTTGTCCTTACAGATGTTGACTCCCATCACCTCTCTCAGCTCATCCAAGAACAATTCTCTGGCAGATCAGGTAGGGAATCTGAGGAAATCCCCATAGACCCTTCCTTAGAACCAATGTGACAGGACACTAACATCCAAACCCAATGATGATGAAGGAAAATGGAGCAAGGTCCTTGGTCTTCTTCGAGGGAAATATTCCCAGGACATGTTCCAGATGGTGGCATCCTGTGCTCCTTTTTCAGACTCACTAGTTTCCTCTGGAACTTCTGATGGGAGCTCCTAAGGAATGGAGGTGAGTTGAAAGGTGCTCTCTTTGTCACTTTCTGCCAGTGAGGTAAAGAAAACCTTCACCAATTCTACTAACCATCCTTTTGAGAAGCTCCTACTGGATTCCAGAAGGGAGCCCCCTCCCGGGTCAACTGAACTGGCCGATGCATGGAGACCAGAGGCAACATTGTGTATATCAGATCTGGCATCTCCAAACAAAGTCCTCAATCAAGGAGACAGGACAGAGACAAGGACATCAAGATAGGAGGCGGCAAGTGCTATGACTCACCCTCGGGCTCTCTCAATGATAGTTCTTGCCTCAAATGCATCGAGTGCACAGAGCCGAGTACCGGTAGTTCAACTGCATCAGGGCATGGTCAATGCTTTTGAGGCTGGATGCATCGACACAGCGCATAGCTGTGTTGGCCCAATGCATTGATGGGGATGTAGGGTCCAAGGGCTTGTTCGTTGACTGTGTCAACAGGATGTTCCCGACCTTAACTTCAGCGACGCCAACTGCACTGCCCACTCCAAAGCATACTGCTGCTTCTTTATTAATCGACGAGACCTGTGAGGCCAGTGAAGGGCTCACAGACCCTTGTTTATAACGCTTTCACTCCCTGCTCAACCCTACAGGAGTGGCGGATTCAGGAACTGGTGCTGCAAAAGGGGAAGCTTTGTTCAAAGACATGCTGTTCAACTCAGCATGGAGGGAGCCTGAGGAGGCCCCTCCCACAGAAGAGGAATGACTGTGGCTTTTCACCAACCTGCAAAGTTCTTCCATCTTCCAGGAATCTCTGGGACTTCGATGACATCCAGCCAGTCATAGCAGTTAGCTGTGTCATAGTCTGGCCCCAGACAATTGTGGTAGACACCAGTGATGCATAACTTTCAGCCATACACACAATGCCTGAAGCCACTGGGGGTGACCTTGGAGCCAAACATCTCTCATAATTCTTTTAATTATTCAATTAATTAAAAAAAAAAGTTTTGAGTAGCACAGAAAAGTGCTGTTGAGGGGCTGCCAAGGCAGTGAGGCAATTTGAAGCAAGCTTAAAGAAAAGAAACTATGAATCACCAGTTAGAGAAGTGGGGGGGGGGGGGGGGGGGGAACATGACCACGCCAAAGCTTGGACAAAGAAAGTATGGGCTCATGAGGTTACATGTGCGTAGGAACGCTATGAACTAGGACACAAGGGTTCGTTTGGCATAGTTAGATGATGCCAACCACATACTCAGGCAGATGCAATAGAGCTCACTCAGGCTAGCACACCAAGTAACACTGTATTGGACGCAAGTTTTGGATGCGCTAAAATAACACCCCGGTGGAATACGTGAATTAGCGCATCCAAAACTCTCATCCAATCGAGCGCATAGCTAATAGAATTTGCATGAAATGAGCGCTATGTAGATGAGGCTATTAGCTATTACCCTGCAATGGCAAAAATTGCTGCACAGCCAAGGCGTCCATTTTTAACGTGGCAAATTTAACGCCTGTTTGGGAGCTGACATTAAAGCATGCCACGCTCAAGGGCTCACTGAAAAAATCCCAAAATCCTACTTTCTGTGGTTCCTCATAGGGTGAACTACAGAATGCAGCATGCCCAAGGTCTGGCCCAACTGGAACCCCTGCTGGTACTAAGTGAAGGAGTGAATAAATTAATATTAAGTGTCATGCACTTAATTTATTAACTCCTTAACTTACTGTGATTGGTCCTTTCACAGACAAGTGTCAACAAAAAGGACCAATCAGGAACAGTCTTGGGGGGAAGAGAGCTCTGGCCAGGCTGTTGTGGGTGCACAGCCAAGTCTCCTGGGCACCTGATGCTAAGTGCTAGTGATGCACAAATTATCCATTGTGAGATCCTTTTACCGCAACAGCTCATTTTCCTATTGCATCGAGCACCCAGGAAAAGTGGATGTGTGCATGGTTTTTTTTTTACACGATAATATTGCATCGGCCTGATTATGGCTAACTCAGCCCTGCTTATCGATGGAAAAAGTGAATTACAAATGAAATCAAATTAGTTTAATGCTTAATTAAATTACAATATCCTGCATGCTCTGAAAAAAATATCTTGAATTTTATACCTCTTTGAAATAAGAGTTTAACTTCTGTTTTTCTGTGAAGTGCAGCAGCAAACCAAACAGACCCAACCATGAGTAGCTGCTAATTCTCTGACAGAAATGTTCTGTCAAACATTCTCATTTTATGAGCCCTGATGGAACTCCTTTTACCACCTTCTCCTTGCAACCTGAAGATCACTCCTGCTAGCTTGCTCCATCACAACTGCTCACATCCAAAGCCACACTTACTTCTTTGGCTGAAGCTGAGCAGCATATGCCTTCATATGACACCAGTCTGACAGCACTCTTGCACAGGGGAAGATACATCTCAGTGACATCATTTAGGCATGATTAAGAAACTAGAGAATAATTGTAGGAACAGCATTGACAGTCTGAATAAGATACATCTAGGGAGAGGAGTGCTGAGTGTTTGATTACATATGGTTATTTACCCACAATGAACTACAGAGGGAAGTCAACAAACCTAATTGAGATGGATAGGACACCATATTCTGCAGGTAATTAAGCTTGTATGGCTGACAATTATATCCTTAGCTAGAGTAGATAGGAACAACTGGACAGACCGCGTGGGCCAACTGGTCCTTAACTGTCATCCATTTATTTATTTGATTTATATTCTGCTTTTCGGCATTTCAAAGCAGATTACATTCAGGTAGTGTAGATATTTCCCTATCCCCAAAAGGCTTACATTTGTACTGAGGCAATGGAGGGTAAAGTGACTTGCCTAAGATCACAAGAAGCAGCAGTAGGATTTGAACTCTAGTTTCCTTGGTTCATAGCCTGCTTTCTAACCACTAGGTTACTCCTACCACTCAAAATACAGCACCTGATAGTGGATATTCCCGAATACTTATATCATGAGACCAGAGATGGGGTTCCTAACTAAAACAGAGTTCATATATTAGCTAAAACCCAACATTTACAAATATTTTTTTGTCTTAGCCAAAATGCAAGCTTGTCTCAGACCCAACCTTTCAGTTATCCGATCACACAGTTCACATGCTAGCAAATTAGAGATTCAGCGGTTTATCAAATAGGGAATATTTGGTAAAGTTGTGCTGTTTAAATTTTGGCAATGTTACAATTACAAAAAAAATCTTAGAAAAAAAAAATACAAAGGACCTGGGAAACAAATCTGCATGTCTTAACTTTCCATAGTCAGGATAGAGATTGGCCGGTTCCTAAACAACCTAAAAGCCTGAAATCCAGCAGCACATCTAAAGAATGCAAGGCTTGAGCTCAGATTCTGAGTATTCCTTCATCTGCACCACAGGAAAACTTCACAATTACTCCTACAGTCTCTGCGGGTTGTTAAACCTTTCACTGGATCAATATAATTATCCAAAAGAGGGATGTACATGACGTTTTAAGACCACTCAGGTCCCTTCAAATTGTGATTTGGAAGACTCACATCAGCTTTGGAGAATTGTTTGGCTAGCTTTCTCCAGGACCTATACAATTACTAAAACTTTATATGGCAAATCACTCCTACAAACTGCCATCTGAGTCCTCAGAAACAACCCAAATAACTTAACAGTAAAATACAGATAAGAATTATAAAATTGTGGTGTCAACTACCATTCAAAAAAAATCAAGATTTGACTAGAGCATAGAACAGAGTCAGTACTCCTGACAGTTAAACTGCAGCAAATACCAGTCTTCTATTACCTGAGCTTCCAAGTGTGGCATACTCGATAGATGAACTCAAAGCTGAAATAATTCACTTGCAGAATGGCAAAACAGCTAAACATATTCACACAGAATATGTTGATCAAGCACAACCAAGAACATTGGTCCCACAACCAAGCTGTGAACGTTACGCCTTTTTAACTATTGCCCATCAATACTTAGAATACCTACAACAGGGTGACAATACTATGTAATAGTTCACTGAAGCCAAGGAATGATGACTGACCCAAAAACTTCAGGTCAATATCTTTATTCCACCTCTATAAACATAGAGATTTAGACCAAGCACTGGCCAAAAGCTAAATATTACAGAGCATATAGAGGATGGATTCGAGAAAAGGACGATCACAGGTGCTGGGTTACTTTAATGACACGAACACACGACTGTGGTGAAGTGCAGATCATGGAGCACCTACTTGTTTGTGGACTCTTTGGGGAGACCTGTATAAAGGAGGACCTCGCTGCAGCAACAGAAAGAGCCATCACTTGTGCACGCCTCTGGAAAATCGTCTGGTTTGTGAGAAGAACATGAGAAGAATAAGCATCTACATGTACTTCCCTACAATTTCTACAATCACAAGTACAAAGAGGGGCTTAAACTCAGAATATCTTTTTCTCTAGAAGAGAAAGAAGCAGGTAGATGACAAACACTTTAACTAGAAGACTTCAATAACAGGGAGGTAACATTTTCCATAAGGAAAAAAAGTACAAGGGGCCATGATATGAAGCTGCAAGGACAGAGTCTTAGAGAAAAGGCAAGGAAAAAACTTTACTGAAAGGTTGATGGGTTCTTAAATCCACCTACCAGAGGAGGTGGCAATAGACAAACCCATGACAGAATTCACACATGCTTGAGATAGAAAGAGAGTGAGAGAGATGACCGAGGATGGAGTAAGGTCTCTGGGGGAGCTGCAGGTAGGAGCAACTGAGCAGAACCAGCAGTCATTATCTGCTGCCAACAGATATTGTGTTACTATGTAAATAGGAACCTAGAATATTATGCACTTATGTCTATATTCACAAACATTCTCCCCAAGTAATACAAGCACATTTAAACTACAAGCCCAGTTTATAAAACAGCCCTGATCTCTTTGGGAAGGAAGGGGGGTTTCGAATTCAGCTTCCACAACATCCTTAAAATTCAGCTGGCCACAGAAGCAGAAGCCCAGCCTGGGAAACAAGTCCAGGCTGCCTGCCACTAGGCTGTTGAGAGAGCCTCCACGCTTCTTCATGTCCAGGACTAAAATTCTTTTATGGCATTATTAGAACATATGTAATTCAAACCTTTAAATGCAAACTTACCACAATGAAATCAGTTTTCGAGTTACAGTAAGGTAAACCAGAGAAGGGTTTACCCAGGAAGGCCACTCAGAATATGTAAATACCTTTATGTTGCATTCACTTGGGGGCAAGACATTTTTTCATATAGATTTCTCCAATTCACAACAGCATACCAAAAGCCTTTCAATTGGAAAACCCATGTTACAAAGCCAGATAAAAAGACATATTGCAATACAGCCAATACAGCACGGATCAAGTCTGCATATACACACATTTCCCCCCCTTCCTAGAGGAGAGCCCAGCATCCTGTGCCCTCTTCACTTCCGTAACCCTTCCTGTCTTATGGCCCCACTCGACTCTGCAGGCGAGACGCAGGAAGCGGGCTCCCGGCGGCAGGGATGCGACAGGAGAACGCCGGCTCCGGCCCTGCCGAGGCCTGCACAAGCCCCCTGAGCCCCAGCATAAGGGGGCAGCAGAGCCAGACCAAACTGAATTGGGCAGGGCTAAGGTACGGAGGGCCAGCGGCCTGGGCGCTATCCAGTTGAAGAAGCCGAGAATCCCGACGGCATAAAAACAACAAAACCGAAGACACTCGTCCTCTCTCCTCACACTCACCTGCACAGGATCCGCCATTTTCCTCCATTCATGCTCCTCTCTTACCGCCGCTTGCCATGGCGCATGCGCGCGTAGCCTCTTCCTGCACACTCTGCGTAACACCGCTGCCCACTGCCTGCCTCAGCGGCCGCCCACCGCCTTCCAGAATACGCAAGCAGCGTAAATCACACGTAACGTGAGCGAGCTGCGAACGGGAGGGGGGACAGGGCTTTGTTTACATGATCCTTAAAGGAGCCGCACAGCTGGGGGAGGGTATTGAAGACGGGTGGTGGAGAGCAACAGGGGAGAGGGGTGAGTATCAGAGTGGTGGAAAGAAAGAGTTCCAGTATGGGAGGAGAACACTTACCAGGTGCTGTCAGTAAGAGTAATAGGTACGGAGAAGACTGCAAGCCAGGGGCTGGAAGAAAGTATCCGTGTTTAAGTGGCAAATATCAGAGGAGGCGAGAGAGAGTGCTAGGAGTCAAGAGAATCGGGGATTGGAGAAAAGAGAGATGACCTGAATCTTAAACTACTGTAAATTGGAATTGGGAAGTTGAGGGGATGGGGGAACTTATGAAATAATTATTCCATGCAAGGAGTGAGGCAGGAATGCAGCTAAACCCCTTTCAGGGCCTGTGCAAGAGTGTTCGATGCCTTAGGTAATGCATCCTCTCTCCCAATTTACCTTCAGCACAGCACTTCCTCCTACCAGTGGCAGTGGTTCCAGCATAGTGCTCCCTTCTCTGGGCCTTGTGCTGGTGGGTTTTGCCACCCCCCAAAAATTTAGGCATTGTAAGCCACCATCTAATTTGTCTAATGGAAGCGCTGGCCTTGACTTCACCTGTATCAGTGACCTTCCCATACTACCTCTAAAAAAAGCCTACGAACTAATGTAAAGAATTATCAAACAAGCCACTTACTGAACATTATTTTTCCAGAAATATTGCTTCTCAGCACAGCAAATAATATTTGACTAAAATCTATTCAAAACTGAAAAAGTAAATATCAATATTAGATTGTTAACTTTGAATGTTTTGATTATTCAATAGTATTAAAATAGCTACAATCACTTTAAATAAGAACCTGTTAATACAATATTATACAATGTAATTTAATGCAATTTATGTGAACTGTTGTGACGGTATATAAAAAGCATAAATAAAATACTATTACTACTACTACTTGACTACTACTACATGACTTAAAACATGTATAGCACTACTTGACGTACACAGCACTGTATAAACAGCACACAAGAGACTAACAAGATGCTCAGTCCAGAACTAACTTAGCAGCAGGTTGAGAACTAGAGAGGTTAGGGTTCAGAGTATTCTGACACACTCCTTGTGATCTTGGGCAAGTCACTTCCCGTAGTGTCTCTAGACAGAAGTATTTGGAGTGGTAACAGGGGGGTAAGCCAAGTATAGCGGAGAGCAAGCCAAAGTTAAATCTGCATACATTGCACCCCTCCCCCACCATAACATTGGCTCTAAAAGTTACAATAAGAAAATGTCACAAAGTCCTACTGTGCATTTTCTTTTAAAACCCATCCAGTTTCAACCTCCCAATAAAGCAACCATTAAATTAGTTGCTAGCTGCATTCAACAAATTCTTCTATATAGATATGAGAGTGAAGTCTAAGGTCTACACAAAAAGGAACAATCTAAATATAAATCCTGCATCTTCAATTCTATAACACAATTTGCATCCACAGGAAGTACCCCAACAATGGACATAGGACATTGACTCTGTAACAGGACAGCCTGGAGCTTCACCTTAACCAACCGCCTCCTCCGCAGGTGGCTGGCAGGACTTAGGCGGGTCCCTAGTCCAGAGACACATCAGAGACAAAATAGACAGCAAGCTTACGGAAGTCAGAGGAGAGCCAAGGTCAGGGCAGGCAGCAAGCAAGAGTATTCAGGTCCAGATGGCAGGCAATTTAGTCAGGTCTAGGCAGGAAGTCAAGATCCGAAGTGGCAATCCGAGTGAGACATGGACACTCAGGAAACACGAAGAGAATGAGAAAGGCAGACTGGACTGGAAGGCGAGTTAAGGCATAAGAATGCTGGCAACACACACTACAAGGAATGCAGGAGACCCATTGCTGAGGCAAAGTAGAGGCATCCCAGGGGCCCTTTTATAGGGTAGCGGCGATGATGTCATCTAAGAGCGCCATGGCCTTTTCCTGCTGTGGCACTTTTAAATCCAGCAATATCGGGCGCACATGCACCTAGAGGCAGCGGTCCCGGAGGCATCTTGCTGTATCTGCGAGGGCCGACGGGGTCTCATTGGAGAGAGGGGTCCCAGCATTTTGTGGTTTCGGAGGTGAGTGTGGTGGCCTGCAGGGACAATCCACAGTCACACAGACAAGCTCCCTCTCTCTCACTAATACACAGATAGGCATGCAGGCAGGCTCTCTCACACACACAGGCATGCAGACAGGCTCCCTCTTTCACATGCACACACAGGTACAAAGGTAGGCTCCCTCTCTCTCTCTCATACACATGCATGCAGGCAGGATCTCTCTCTTTCACTCACACTCAGAGGCACTGTTACATTTGGCAGTTTGTGGTATGCCCCCACAAGCCGCCGCACTCAGCCCAATGCCACCGGCATCTTTCTTCATTGCACATGCTGCCAACTTTCCCGTTCGTATCAGGATGCCACCAGCTCCTGCCCCTGCTAGGCACACATGCACCTAATGACTTACCATCTAAAGGGCCTGCAATGCCCAGAGGTGATGTCATTCTCTTCAGCTCTATAAAAGGCCCTGCAGACATCTCTACTGTGCATCAGCAATAGATCCCTTTCTTTGTCCAGCCTGTCTTCCAGCTTTGCCTCATCCAACCTGCCTTCCAGCCTTACCTCGTCCACCCTGCCTTCCAGCCTTGCCTCGCCCAACCTACCTTTCAGCCTTGCCCCATCCAAACTGCCTTCCAGCCTGTTTCCTTATCTTGTTTGTCTGTGTTACCTTTGTCTAGGGAGTCTTGCCATGCCTTGTCTTATCTATCCTGTCCTGTCCTGTCTGTCCTTCTCTGTTTTGTCTGTCTTGGCCAATCTCTCCGATTCTGACCTCAGCCTTGAACTTAGTCCTACCCCTTACTTGCCGTCTGAACTTGACCTTAGCCTCGATCTTGGGCCACGCCTTATCTGTCACTAGTCTCGACTCTTGAACTGCCTCTGGACTCTGGCTTTCTCTTGAATTTCCTAAGTCCTGCCGGCTGCTGGAATCCCAAGGGCCCAACCTGCTGGGGAGGCATCCAGTTCAGGTAAAGCCTTAGTCTAGCTCGTGTCAAAGCATGTTCTCCAGCTATCAGAATAGGCTTTGTGGGCCCGCCCGTGAGGCAGTATCAACTGCACTATAGCACAAAGGAGTCACCTCACGCCATTCCTTCCATATTGCTAAGGCCATGAGTTTGGCAAATGCGTTTCCACGATGGGCCGTTGCCAGATTTGCCGCTCAAGAGCAGGAGCAAAAAGCCAGGTTGAATTTCTTGGGTGGCCTCATGCAAGGGTTTACCCAGCAAGTCCAGAAGCAACTTGATCACAAGACCGGGTTACTTCAGCCTCTGACCCAGCAATTGGACACCGTACAGGCCCAACTTTCAGCTCCAGTCCCAGCACCAGCCCTGGTGAACCCTGCACCATTCAGACCATGGAAACCGTGATACAGCTTCCACCATCTCCTAGGTACAATGGCAACCCCAGAAGATACAGAAGGTTCCTCAATGTCTGTAAAATGAACTTTGAGTTACAGGAGGCTCTTTTTTTTTTTTAAGACCACCTCAAGATAACATATACTCTCCTTGTTGGATGGTCTTGCTTTTCTTGTCTGTGCCTCTCCTTTGTGGGAACGAGATGATCTGTTCCTTGGAAGTTTGGACAGCTTCGTATGACAGTTTCGCCTGGTTTTTGAAAATAGAGTTCTTTATTCTGGCCTCTGAGCTTGGCTAGCCGCTTCTCTGAAAAGCCAGGAAATCCTAGGAATGGGGCCATGATTGGGAGGACAATGTTAAACCATCTGGCTCCCTCCCCACAGCCAGTGGTACTGGTATGTCTCATCTTTGTGAAACACACCATGAGGGCCAAGGCCCTACTTGATTCCGGAGCTGGGGGCAATTTTATAAAGGAGTCACTGGTGCGCCAGTATGGCTGGCCTAACACCACCTTGAATGCACCTTGCACCATTTCTTGAGTCTATGGCTACCTTCTGTCTGGCTATGTGACCTTGGCTACTTTGCCTGTTACCATGCAGACTGGTTCACATCTAGAAAGCATCGAGTTGTATGTGCTACCTAAAGCAGTCAACTCTGTCATTCTTGGATTATCCTGGCTCAGATTCCACCAGCCTTTGATTGATTGGTCTACAATGCAGATTACATATTGTGGCTCCTCTTGCCAAGAGCGTTGCACCACTCTGGTTACAATGGCACAGACTACTTTGCCTGATCTATCCGATCTGCCACTTCAGGCTTACCAGCCTATGCTGTGAGCAATAACCTAGAGCCTTGGCACTTTGCAAATCTACTGACTGTTCAAAATTCTTGAAGCCCTTCATCATGGAGCTAAAAGCCACTGCCAAGAATACAGGGGCCGTCCTCATTCAACATGAAGATCCTAGAACCCAGGAGTCCCGCTCTTCTTTCTCCAAAGGATCCTTACTTACAGAAGATAATCAGTCAGTTGATGCTCCTTCATATCCGCAAAAAAAAATAAAAGAATTACTGGAATTCATGTCAAACTCCCTAAGGCTCCAGGTGGTAAAGGTGTACTATCGATGTTTCCCCCAGAAGCCGAAGACAAGCAGTTTGGGGGTGACTTAGAAGGGGGTCCTGTTATGTTTGTGGCTTGCGGGACCGTCCTGCAGCCTGCCACATTCACCCCAATGCTGCCAGCATCCTTCTTTGCGGCACATGCCACCGACTTTCCTGTGCACAGCAGGATGCGCACCTAACAACTCAAAATTTAAAGGGCCTGCAGCGGGAAAACATTATGGTACAGAGAGGTGACGTCATTCTCTTTAGCCCTATAAAAGGGCCCAGAAGACATTTATTTATTTATTTATTTATTTAAAGCTTTTCTATACCGGCATTCATGATACAATCATATCATGCCGGTTTACATATAACAAGGGGTGCAATAACTTTCTTTTAACCAGTGTCGAGGAAGTAAAAAGTTACAATATAACAAGGTTGTTGAAACTGGGAAGGAAAGAGACAGGGAAAGACAAGAATTATATAATCTTTACAGAGGTAGCTTATTTACATCTCTATCTTGCCTCAGCAATGGGTCCCTTGCATTTTCCAGCCAGCCTTGCCTCATCCAGCCTGCCCTCCAGCTTTGCCTTGTCCAGCCTGCCTTCCAGCCTTGCCCTATTTCTGTTTCCTAGTCTTGTTTGTCTATGTTACCCTTGTCTTGAGAATCTTGCTGTGCCTTGTCTTATCTGTCCTGTCCTGTCTGTCCCTCTGTATCTTGTTTGTCTTGGCCAGCCTCTCTGGTTCTGACCTCAGCCTTGGATTTAGATCTACCCCTTGCTTGTCACCTGAACCTGACCATAGCTTTGAACTTGGGCCGTGCCTTGTCTGCCATCAGTCTCAACCCTGGACTGCCACTGGACTCTGCCTTGCCCTTTGAAACTCCTAAGTCCTGCTGGCCACCAAGGGTCCAATCCGCAGGGGAGGTGGTTGGTTCAGCCTGGCTTGAGTCAAAATACGTTCTCCAGCTGTTAGAGCAGGCCTCATGGACTGCCATCTGTGAGGCAGCGTCAACTGCGCTACAGTACGAAAGGCTCATGCTCATGCTATTCCTTACAGGCACACAAACAAACTCCCTTTCTCTCACACATACATAGGCACAGAGGCAGGCTCCCTCTATCACACTCACATGCACACATAGGCCCACAGACAGGCTCCCTCTCTCCATCAGCAGGGCCCTCAATGGGCCTCGCGCTGCCCTGCTCTAGTTACCACCTTGAAGCTGCATGATGCAGCAAAGCCATCCCTATAAGAACCTCCCTCCCAGATTTCTAGGTGCCTCTTTGAGTCACCTCAGCTCTTTGCTCTGACTAATCTTGTGCTTGTTCTTGTTACTGTGTGGCCTTTGCGGCCTTCTTGCTGCTTTGTTTCCATGTGGCCTTAGTGGCCTTTTTGCCTTAACTTGTTCCCAATATGGCCTGTTTAGGCCTTCTTGTCTGGACCTGTCTTGTCCCTCTTCTTTTCTCTAGTTCCTGTCTGGGTCTTCCGGTGGCCCTTCGTGCCTGTCTTGACTTATCTTATATTTACCTTGTGTTACCATTGGATCCTGTTTGCCTGTGTCTGGTATACTTTGCCTTGTTCTTGTGTTCCTGTCCTGTCTGTGGCCCTCTTGCTTCCTTTTGGTCTCCTGCTGGACCTTCTTGCCTGTGGGTCTAGGTCTCTCTGCGGCCTAGCCCATCTGTGTATTTCTGCCTTGTCCATGTTCCCAGTGTGGCCTATTTTGGTCTTCCTGCGTTGATCTATTTGTTCCTGTGTTCCTTGCCTATTGTTTATTTGTCCTGTTCCCTATGGACGCCAGTGGCTCTCCTGTTTCTATAGGCCTCCCAGTGGCCTTCCAGTGTCATGCCTAGGTCTGTCAGTGGCCTAGCCTTTCCATGCCTTGTTCCTGTGCCTTGCCTAAGCCCCCTAGTTGCCTACTCTGTTTCTGTGCTCCCTGTCTTGCCCTTATCTCCCGGTGGCCTATCTAGCCTGTCTGAACCCTGCTTTGCACCCCTGTTACACCATGATTTACCCTGTTCCTACCTGTGTGATTTACCCTGGTTCTGCCTTATCTCTTCATGCTCCTGCCCATCCTTGCCTCTCCATCCAGCCTTGTTCTCATGTCCTGCTTTGCCTTGTCTTCTCAGTCAGCCTTCCTCAAACTGATTTTCATTGCTGACTCAGATTGCCTTTGGCCCTTGCCTCTCTGTTTGATCTCTGCTTGCCTCGACCTCTGCCTGGATTCTGATCCTGTTTGATCTCCGCCTGTCCTGACCTCTGCCTGGACACTGACCTTGCTTGAACATTGCCTAACCTGACCACAGCCTGCCATACACCCTGCCAGAGAAGTCCTGCCAACCAACAGAACCTCCAGGCTCAACCCAAGGAGGATATGATCGGCCAAGTAGAAGACATAAGAACATAAGAAATGCATTCTGGGTTAGACCAAGGGTCCATCAAGCCCAGTATCCTGTGTCCAACAATAGCCAACCAATTCACAGGTACCTGGTACGTACTCAAATATTAAATGAATAGATCTCAAGCTACTAATTCTTATTGATTAATAGTTTATGAACTTGTGCTCTAGGAACTTATCCAAACTTTTTTTTAAGCCCAGCTATACTCACTGCTAACATTCTTTGGCAATGAATTCTAGAGCTTAATTATGTGTTGAATGATAAATCATTTTCTCTGATTTGTTTTAAATGAGCTACTTGCTAACTTCATGGAGTGCACCCTAGTCCTTGTATTATCCAAAAGAGTAAATAATCAATTCACATCTACCTGTTCAAGTCCTTTCATGATTTTTAGACCTCTATCATATCCCCCTCAGGCGTCTGTTCTCTAAGCTGAGCAACCCTAACCTCTTTAGCCTTTTCTCATAGGGGAGCCATTCTATCCCCTTTATCATTTTGGTAGCCCTTATCTGTACTTTCTCCAGTGCAACTATATCTTTTTTGAGATGCGGCGATCAGAACTGCACATAGTATTCAATGTGCGGTCTCACCATGGAGCAATACAGAAGTATTATGACATCCAACATTTTATTCGTCATTCCCTTCCTAATAATTCCTAACATTCTGTTTGCTTTTTTGACCGCCACAGCACACTGAGCCGATGATTTAAATGTGTTATCCACCATGGTTGTTATCGATCAGCTCCCCCGAGGGGAGGAGTTAGCAATCTGTTAGAGATCAGCTCCCTCGAGGGGAGGAGTTAGCAATCTGATGTCGATCAACTCCCCCAAAGGGCGGAGTTAGCAATCTGTTACTTCTCCGGTTAAGGAGTTAGCAATCTGTTAATGATCAGCTCCTCCAGAAGGGAGGAGTAGCAATCTGATTAATGCTGTACCCTGAAGGGGAGGAGCTGGCAATTTATAATACTCTGTAGGCGGAGTTATCAATCTGTAGTGGGTTGGCTCCCCACAGAGTGACAGCCTGTACAATACAACTCTTGTAGTGTGGGGAAGAGCACCCAATGTAAGTTGGTGAATCCCTGGGCCGATGGCAGATGACAACGCCCCCAAGAGGATATCCTAAGAGGGACCACCAGCTAGGCTGGAGTATGGAGACAGACACAGATAGTTCTTTATTTTGACAGGTAGTAGAACCACCAGAGGTGGCAGTAGTGAGCTGATGAACCCGGCAGGGCTGAAGTCCCTCAGATACTGGAACTGCGATCTCTGGGTTTGCTGAGCTGTAGAGAGAGACTATAGGTAGTGAGTAGACAGGGTATGCTGGATACATAACCAGTAGATGATACACTCACAATTGTAGATATATCTGTAATGGCTCCTATGCAACAGATAGTCTTCAGTATATTCAGGATCAGGAGCCTTTAGGCGAGTACTGGTTCCTAAATGCAATCTGGATTAAGAACTCACAATATCTGTGTATGCGATGGCTTCTGAACTAGAAGAGAGTCTTTGGAGGGTTATAGAAGAGAGTCTTTGAAGAGTTTTAGGAACATGGGCCCTCGTGGAGCGAGTACCGGTTCCTATCTGCAATATGAAATAGTAATTCACAAGATATAGGTAGGTGATAACTTTTGAGATAGAAGAGAGTCTTTGAAGGGTTTTACGAACATGGGCCCTCGTGGAGCGAGTACCGGTTCCTATCTGCAATCTGCAATAATCACTCACGATCTCCGTACCTGCGATAACGTCTTAGACAGAAGAGAGTCTTCAGTGCTAGGAACATGGGCCCTCGTGGGGCGAGTACCGGTTCCTATCTGCAATAGAACTCACAGTGTTCACGTCTGTGATTGCTTCCAGGCAATAGGGAGTCTTCTGAGCATTCAGGGACTCAGGCCCTCGAGGAGCGAATACCGGATCCTGTCTTAGAATCTGAAATCTAGAAGAGAGAGCGGGGCCCCCGAGGAGCGGGTACCCCTTGGTACGTTTGTGGAGGCAGAGCAGCAGAGAAAAAATTCCCCTTGCTAATTCGATTCATAGTTGCAAACAAAGACCTTTTAAGGTGGAAGTGGATGATGTCACTACAGGGGGACGCCCCCGAGGTTTGCGCCCTTGCTGTTACAAACTCTGTAGCGCGCGCACACCCTTACGTCATCAGGAACATGGCGGCTCCGCAGCATCAGGCCAGTCCGGGGACTCCGGGAAGAAGTGGCGAGGAGAAGCCGTGGCAGCATCTGTCCGTCAGACCCGAAGGGAGTCACCACAGAGGTAGAGAGGGTGGAGCGAGGGCGAAAACAGGCACAAACGCAACAGTACCCCCCCTTCAAAGGGCGGTCTCCTCTTCGGTTTCCAGGTGACGTAATCTAAGTGACGTAATCTAAGTGAATTGGGTGTGTCTCAGGCCTTGAGGAAGGTAATCAGAGTAGGAGAAGCCATTGTCCTGTGCACACGCTGGAGTGATTTCCCTTGGAGGACGTGTATATTCATTGTGCAACCTGCATTGTGGCTTAAGTATTTCTGCTTATTGCTTTGAACCTGCATCGTGGCTAAGTATTTCTGATTATTCTTGAAGTTGTGTAGAAAGCTTCTGTGCCTATTTATAGTAAGAAATTATTCCAGTAAGTTCATTTGCTGTTTGCTTGCACAGGGCTTACTGCTTTGTATTTGTGCAGAAAGCCTCTGTGCCTAATTCCTGACTGTTTTAATTTTCTTTATAGTAAGATAATAATTTTCTAGTAAGTTAAATTGCTGTTTGTTGCACAAAGTTAGAACCCCCTCCCCCCAACAAAAACTCTCTCCAGCTTGTAAACTGTTATAATCTCTCTGATTTGGGGTTAGCTGGCAGAAATAATCTATTCAAACTAAAATATTGGGGCATAAAGACTGTTTTTTAAAACAATTGACCAAAAAGCAAAGATAACCGTCCAGAAGTGCCCTGCTTTACCCAGCTTGTCCCAGGCTTAACTGTTTAACTCCCACCCACCCTACCCCTCTACCCACCCACCCCTGGGGCTTGTTTTCTAATAAAGACTGCCTAACTTGCCATTGGCAGCAACATAAATTAGTACATTGGTAACAGTCAAGGACATACAAATCATAAATTACCAGGATGAGGACTATCCAATGTAACTGCTGTGGAGCCTTTATTCTGAGGGAAAGCATCTGGAAACTTAGAGCTTGCCCAATTTGTACACAACTCTCTTCCCTGAAAAAGGAGTTGACTGACATTAAAAATCAATTAGCTTCAATTAAAAATAATACACCCACATTGCATTACTCAGAATATAATTCCCCAATATCACAGAAAAACCAGGAGTCAAGAAAAGGAAATTCATTAGGCTCAGGAAGGACCCACAGTCACCCATTCTTGACAGAAGAGCAGTCAACAGGTATACCCCCCCACTCAAACAGGTCATTAAGAAACTCTTTAAAATCCAGGAATACAGTGGGCTCTGGTAGAATTAGACCTGTGATGAGGAGACACACCATGTACCAAATGCAAAAAGAACAAGCCTTCTCTATATTAAAAACTGAAGAAGTTCATGAGAAAAACATTGAAGTGTTACCAGAAAAGAGGGAAAAAACACAATGCATGCAGTATTTCAGGATCCATAACCAAAAGAAAAATCTAATTGAGAGGAATAACTCTGTCAACAGTGGCACAACTACAAAAAGAAAGAGTGAAGTGAATAACAAATCTCAACTAATATCTTATAAGGAGTCCAGGAAATGCAATAACCTTAAAGAGAGTACCTGGAAGGTAATGACCACAAATGCTCATAGTTTGGGAAATAAAATCCCAGATCTGCAGGCCCTAATGGCTGAGGCAGAATTAGACATTGTTGCTATAACAGAAACATGGTTCACAGAATCTCATGAATGGGATACAACAATACCAGGCTACAACTTGTTAAGGAAGGACAGAAAGGATAGAAAAGGGGGAGGTGTGGCTCTTTATGTCAGACAAAACATCCAAGCAACTGAGCTACAAGGAAGTTGGGGTAAGGAAGAAGCTCTATGGCTCGACCTAAAAAAAGATGACGGAGCATACATTTATATTGGAGTGGTTTACAGGCCTCCAAACCAAAAGGAAGAGCTGGACAGAGAGCTGGTTGAAGACATCCATAAGATAGGTAAGAAGGGAGAAGTGGTGATCGTGGGTGACTTTAATATGCCAGATGTAGACTGGAAAATCCCATCTACAGAAACTAAAAATAGTAGAGCGATAGTGGATGCCATGCAAGTATCTTTGTTCAAACAAATGGTGTTGGAACCTACGAGAGAAGGAGCTATACTCGACTTAGTGCTCACTAATGCAGATAATGTCTCAGATGTCCAGGTGGGAGCCCACCTCAGCAGCAGTGACCATCAAACGGTATGGTTTAATATCAATAAAAGAATAGGGAAAAGAACCACAAAGACCCGAGTTTTACAGTTCAAAAACACAGACTTTGAGGAAATGGGTAAGTACCTGGAGGAAGAACTAAAAGGATGGGAGAACGAGAGAGATGTGGATCAGCAGTGGACCTATCTAAAAGGAGCAATCACCAAGGCAACTGCTCTATATGTTAGAAATGTAAAGAAAAGCAAAAGGAAACTGAAACCTATCTGGTTCTCAAAGGAGGTGGCTGACAAAATTAAAGCTAAAAGAACAGCATTCAAGATATATAAAAGATCCCAAAGGGAGGAGCACAAAGAAGCATATTTGAATCAACTGAGGGAGACAAAGAAATTAATCAAGTTGGCAAAAAGTCAAGCGGAAGAGAGGATTGCCAAGGAGATAAAAAAATGGTGACAAAACATTTTTCAGATACATCAGCGAAAAGAGAAAGGTCCAAAGTGGTATAGCAAAATTGAAAGGTGGTAATGATCAATGTGTGGAGAGTGACGAAGAAATGGCAGAAATATTAAACGAATACTTCAGCTCTGTGTTCACTAAAGAAGACCCTGGAGAAGGACCATCTCTACACAACAAGAAACTGGAGGGAAGTGGAATAGATGAAAATCCTTTCACAGTAGAAAATGTGTGGGAAGAGCTAAAGAACCTGAAAGTGGACAAAGCCATGGGGCCTGATGGTATTCATCCAAGGATATTGAGGGAGCTCAGAGATGTTCTGGCAGCTCCACTGTGTGACCTGTTCAATAGATCCCTAGAAACGGGAGTGGTGCCGAGTGATTGGAGAAGAGCGGTGGTGGTCCTGCTTCACAAGAGTGGCAACAGGGAGGAGGCTGGAAACTACAGACCAGTTAGCCTCACTTCGGTGGTGGGAAAAGTAATGGAGTCACTGCTGAAAGAGAGAATAGTGAACAATCTACAGTCCGGAGAATCGATGGACCAGAGGCAACATGGATTCACCAGGGGAAGATCCTGTCAGACAAATCTGATTGACTTTTTTGACTGGGTAACCAAGGAATTGGATCAAGGAAGAGCACTCGATATCATATACTTGGATTTCAGCAAAGCTTTTGATACGGTTCCGCACAGGAGACTGGTGAATAAAACGAGAAGCTTGGGAGTGAGTGCCGATGTGGTGACCTGGATTGCAAATTGGTTGACGGACAGAAGACAATGTGTGATGGTAAATGGAACCTTCTCTGAGGAGAGAGCAGTTATAAGTGGTGTACCGCAAGGATCGGTGTTGGGACCGGTCCTGTTCAATATCTTTGTGAGCGACATTGCGGACGGGATTGAAGGTAAGGTTTGTCTTTTTGCGGATGACACTAAGATCTGCAACAGAGTGGACACGCCGGAAGGAGTGGAGAGAATGAGACGGGATCTAAGGAAACTGGAAGAGTGGTCGAAGACATGGCAGCTGAGATTCAATGCAAAGAAATGCAAAGTCATGCATATGGGGAGTGGAAATCCGAATGAAATGTATTCGATGGGGGGGGGAAGGCTGATGTGCACGGAGCAGGAGAGGGACCTTGGGGTGATAGTATCTAATGATATGAAGTCTGCGAAACAATGCGACAAGGCGATAGCAAAAGCCAGAAGAATGCTGGGCTGCATAGAGAGAGGAATATCGAGTAAGAAAAGGGAAGTGATTATTCCCCTGTACAGGTCCTTGGTGAGGCCTCACCTGGAGTACTGTGTTCAGTTCTGGAGACCGTATCTTCAAAAAGACAAAGACAAGATGGAAGCGGTACAGAGAAGGGCGACCAGGAAGGTGGAGGATCTTCATCGGATGACGTACGAGGAGAGATTGAAGAATCTAAATATGTACACCCTGGAGGAGAGGAGGAGCAGAGGTGATATGATACAGACTTTCAGATACTTGAAAGGTTTTAATGATCCAAAGACAACGACAAACCTTTTCCGTAGGAAGAAAATCAGCAGAACCAGGGGTCACGATTTGAAGCTCCAGGGAGGAAGATTCAGAACCAATGTCAGGAAGTATTTCTTCACGGAGAGGGTGGTGGATGCCTGGAATGCCCTTCCGGAGGAAGTGGTGAAGACCAGAACTGTGAGGGACTTCAAAGGGGCGTGGGATAAACACTGTGGATCCATAAAGTCAAGAGACCGCCAATGTAGAGTGGGTGGCTCACCAGAACGATGGCTACTGCCCGGAGACAATACCCTTATTAAATAAACATACAGATGCTTACTGTGACTCCAACATCGCTCTAAGCTTCAACGGCAAGAGGAAATGTGGAAAAAAGGATTTGCTATCACAAAGAGGGGAGTAGCTGGCTTGTTACGGCGGTTACTACCCCAAACCAAATAAGCCTAATACTTCACTTTCCAAGCATATACAGCATAGTTCTCTGCTTCAACGGCAGGGGAGAAGAAAAGAGGGTTCGCACTCACAAAGCGGGGAGTAGCTGGCTTATTACGGCGGTTACTACCCCAAACCAAATGTGCCTGATACTTCGCTTTCGATGCATATCCAGCATGGCTCTCTGCTTCATGGCATGGGAGAGGCTGATACATCAAGCATTTCCAGCATAGCTCTCTGCTTCAACAGCAGGGGAATAAGAAAAGCTGAGGCTTCACGCATATCCAGAATAACTTCAACTGCAGGGGAGAAGAAAAAAAAAAAATAGGATTCGCACTCACAAAGCAGGGAGTAGCTGGCTTGTTACGGCGGTTACTACCCTAAACCAAAAGGGCCTGATACTTCACTTTCAATGCATAACCAGCATGGCTCTCCGCTTCAACGGCAGGAGAGAAGAAAAACAACCAATAGGGGCTGTATGACATAGTCTGGGTAAAGGGAATAAACATGGGTGTAGCTTGCTTATTGCAGCAGTTACTACCCCTACTACCCCTAACTAATCAAGCTAGGTATTTCACTTGGATGCAGCTCCATCACTGCTCTCTACATTAATGGTGGGGGTGGAAGGGAAATAGAACCAAGAGTTAAGAGAAAATGATAAGTATGAGAGAAAAAAATGTGTGAAGCTTGCTGGGCAGACTAGATGGGCCATTTGGTCTTCTTCTGCCGTCATTTCTATGTTTCTATGTTTCTATAAAGTATCAAGGATGCGCGAGGTGGAACTGATGAAGCATCTTTTTATCCAGTAGGTCTGAGGCTCCCAATGATGATTTCGGGGCCAAAGCCCATTCAGGCATTCAAAACTCAGCCTCTTTACAAACATCCAGGATCTCTAAATTCTTGAGTTCAATTTTGTATTACACGATGACAGATGGATGTTGAGATTTGAAGAATCTTGCAGAGTGTAAGATGATATCAGCAGCAATGAGAGGAGCTGCTGTAGACATCACTGAGGTATCAGTGGAAGTGGTGATTTAGAAACTTGTCCAAAATCCACTTCTGAATAGCTCTTCCGCATTTAAGACTAATCGGAGAAAATTCTTTTTCACTCAATGCACAATAAAGCTCTGGAATTTGTTGCCAGAGAAGGTAGTTAGTGCAGTTAGTGTAGCTGGGTTTAAAAAAGGTTTGGATAAGTTCTTGGAGGAGAAGTCCATTAATGGCTATTAATCAATTATACTTAGGGAATAGCCACTGCTATTAATTGCATCAGTAGCATGGGTTCTTCTTAGTGTTTGGGTAATTGCCAGGTTCTTGTGGCCTGGTTTTTGGCCTCTGTTGGAAACAGGATGCTGGGCTTGATGGACCCTTGGTCTGTCCCAGCATGGCAATTTCTTATGTTCTTAGGATGCTGGAAGAGAGATGATGGCAATACCAGTAAAACGATCAGGTTGATGGGTGGAGATATCTTCATCCTCGGAATCAACAGTGCTGTACACCTCCAGCACGACTTCCGATTAAACCAAACGTAAGTTGATAGCTAGAGATATCTTCTTCTTTGGAATCAACAGTGCTGTACACCTCCAGCACGACTTACGATTGGACCAATCGCAAACACTGGTAGCTAGAGATGTCTTCTTCGGAATCAACAGTGCTGTACATCTCTAGCACAACTTCCGAGTGGACCAAACACAAAAGCTGGTAGATAGGGATATCTTCTTCTTCAGAATCAACAGTGCTGTATACCTCCAGCACGACTTCTGAGTGGATAGATCATAGCGGATATTTCAATTTTTTAGTCCAGGAAGACATTAAAGATGTAGAGCGCCATCTAGCTATGGCGCACATAACAACTGCTATGAAAAACAGCAGGTAATAGAAAAACTGCTGGTGAAGTTGATAAGATCCTCAAGAGAAGTGGTGGTGTAAAGAATCGTCCAAGGCCCACTTCAAATTGTGATGCAATAGTGGATCTTCAAATTTGCTGAATGGACTCCTCAGGTCTTCCACAAGACGACTGAGAATAAAGTTGCCTTCTACCCCTGAGTCCTTCAGGGCAGTGGTTTGAACCGTCACTGGTTCAGGGATCACAGAGACTGAACGAGAGAGTGGAGGAGATAATCCTGTACAGCCCAAGAACAGTCCTCCCACGGGACTCAGGCTTGTCCGTTTCCCGGACGAATAGGGCAAGCAGAAACATCATGGCCTGGCTGACCACAGTACCTGCACAGGCCGTTCTTCCTCCTAAATCTTCTCTCTTTAGAGGTTAAGTGACCATTACCAGGTTCCTTCGGTTCCTTCTTCTCCTCAGCAGGAGGTGCTGTACCCCTTTGTAGCGCAGGAGCACTGGTTTGCTTTAACCCAGGTAACACCCTAGGCCGGAGTTCCTTCACCTTGTCTCGGAGCCGCCAGTCAATCCGAGTAGCTAAGGCTATTAATTCTTCCAGCGAGTCAGGTGTCTGACGAGCAGCCAGCTTGTCCTTTACGCGGGTGTCCAGGCCTCTGCAAAAGAGTGTCTTCAGACATCTGGGGTCCCAACAAAGTACTGCTGCCAGGGTTTTAAATTCTAGGGCAAATTCAGCCAGAGATCTGTTGCCTTGCTTCAAGTCCACCAAAGCAAATCCAGAATCAGATATATGAGCAGGGTCATCAAAAACAGATTTAAACAAGTCCATAAATCCTTCTATGTCCTGCAAGATAGCCTGGGAATCCAGCCTTTAGCTGGATCCCCAGGAGTACTGCTTCACCAAATACTGCTTCTCCAATACTTTTAGCCAGATTCACTGGAGTTAGCAATCTGTTATCGACAGCTCCCCCGAGGGGAGGAGTTAGCAGTCTGTTAGAGATCAGCTCCCCCGAGGGGAGGAGTTAGCAATCTGATGTCGATCAGCTCCCCTGAGTGGCGGAGTTAGCAATCTGTTACTTCTCCGGTTAAGGAGTGTTGGATATCTGCTAAGGAGTTAGCAATCTGTTGTGGATCTGCTCCCCCAAAGGGGTGGAGCTAGCAATCTGATATCGATTAGCTCCTCCCGAGGGGAGGATTAGCAATCTGTTATGGATCTGCTTCCCCAGAGGGGAGGAGTTAGCAGAGTGTTAGTAATCAGCTCCTCCAGAGGAGAGGGGTTAGCAACCTGATGTAGATCTGTTCCTCCAGAGAGGAGGAGTAGCAGTCTGTAATAGAATCTGCTCCCCCGAGGAGAGTAGTCAGCAGTCCGATGTACTCCATAGATGGAGTTAATAATCTGTTGTGGGTTGGCTCCCCACAGAGTGGCAATCTGTTATGATACCACTCTAATAGTGTAAGGAACGAACACTTAATGTAAATTGGTGAATCCTTGGGCCGATGGCAGATGACAGTGCCCCCAGGAGGATATCCTGAGAGGGACCACTGGCTAGGCTGGAGTATGGAGTATGGAGACACAGATAGTTCTTTATTATTTAGGAAGTAGAACCACCAGAGGTGGCAGTAGTGAGCTGATGTCCACAGCAGGGCTGAAGTCCTTCAGATACTGGAATTGCGATCTCTGGATTGCTGAGCTGTAGAGAGAGACTATAGGTAGTGAGTAGACAGGGTATGCTGGATACATAACCAGTAGTAGATGATACACTCACAATTGTATATGTCTGTAATGGCTTCTATGCAACAGAGAGTCTTCAGTATATTCAGGAACAGGAGCCGTAGGCGAGTACTGGTTCCTATATGCAGTCTGGAATAAGAACTCACAATATCTGTGTATGAGATGGCTTCTGGAATAGAAGAGAGTCTTTGAAGGGTTTTAGGAACATGGGTCCTTGTGGAGCAAGAACCGGTTCCTATCTGCAATAGAATTCACAGTGTTCACGTCTGCAATAGGGAGTCTTCTGAGCATTCAGGAATGTAGGCCCTCGAGGAGCGAGTACCAGATCCCGTCTTAGAATCTGAAATCAAGAAGAGAGTGCGGGGCCCCCGAGGAGCGGGTACCCCTTGGTAAGTTTGTGGAGGCAGAGCAGCGGAGAAAGAATTCCCCTTGCTAACTCGATTCATAGTTGCAAACAAAGACCTTTTAAGGTGGAAGCGGATGACGTCACTACGGGGGATGAACCCCGAGGTTCGTGCCCTTGCCGGTACAAACTCTGGAGCGCGCACGCGCCCTTACGTCATCAGTAACATGGCGGATCCGCAGCATCAGGCCAGCCCGGGGATTCCGGGAAGAAGTGGCGAGGAGAAGCCGCGGCAGCATCTTTCCATCAGACCCGAAGGGAGTCGCCACAGAGGTAGAGAGGGTGGAGCGAGGGCGAAAACAGGCACGAACGCAACAATGGTGCCTAGATCTTTTTCCTGTGTGGTAACTCCTAATGTGGAACCTAACATTGTGTAACCACACAAGGGTTATTTTTCCCTATATGCATCACCTTGCACTTGTTCAATTAAATTTCATCTGCCATTTAGACGCCCAATCTTCCAGTTTCAAAAGGTCCTTTTTATTCCTTATTCCAGAAGGTTGCAAATGACCCTAAACCTACTAGAGACCTACTGGAAATCATAGGTGTTTGGGTACTTGCCAGGTTCTTGTGGCCTGGTTTGGCCTCTGTTGGAAACAGGATGCTGGGCTTGATGGACCCTTGGTCTGACCCAGCATGGCAATTTCTTATGTTCTTATGGGCCCTACAGGTGAATCTGGAAATGACAAAAAATATGATTTTCTAGAAAAAGTCAAAAACTCTCCAATAGAAATTCACATTTTACATAATTAACTAGGAAAAAAAGAGCACAGGCTAAGCATATCTTGGCATGACATTAAGTATCTATAAGCTTTGCACTGGTTGTAAAAACACTAAAATAAAAAAAATTTAAGAGCCTTGTATAATCTCCCAGTAAAATTACTATTGAAATTATTCAATAGCATCATTCAACCAATTTTCCTTTATGAAGGTGAATTCTGGGATGTATCATTAACCCACACCATAGTGAATAGGGAAGAACCCTGCATCTGCTCCTGTTCTGCAACAAACACTCTGCATCCACACAAACTCCCCCATCAGTGGGTGCAGAGCAGAGCTAGGACATTTCCATATAAAAACAATATTTAAATTCTGACATCACCTCATTAACAGTGCTGCAAAGTCCCTCCACCACCAAGCACAAAACCCTGCAAAAACGCTACTCGGCACCTATGTAGCAACACCTGCCAGACCAGAACAGCAAAAACCCAATCTATGAAAAAGATTGCACTGCAAATATTATTATACTGGGATGAAGAACCCCAATACACATTCTATTGTGAAAACAGAACAAGCAAGACTGCTATCAATGAGGGAGAGAGTTTTAGCTAAGACAGGGTAAGTATTATTTGTACTTGTTATATGCATGTTTGAATTATTGTCACTACAAGGGTAAAATGACTTTGAAGGATCAGTATCTCCTTTAGACAACAGATTGTGCTGTTTTCTGGGATTAATCACTCCTTGTACAAGATTCTTAAGGCCCAGCAGGCTTCTCCCTGCAGCTGTGACAGACAAAGCCTTATTTACATATTGCTTTAATTTAATTTAACTTATTTGTAAAACACCAGTCAGGGTTAATTTAACCCACTCAGAGCTGCATACAAACATAACTGTACACATAATTATGTGCATTCATATAAGAACATAAGGCTTGCCATAGTGGGTAGGACCAAGGGTCCATCAAGCCCAGTATCCTGTTTCCAACAGTGGCCAATCCAGGCTACAAGTACCTGGCAGGATCCCAAGGGGTAGACAGATTCCAAGGAGAGTTGCAGAAATCCACTGCTTATTTTTGGGATAAGCAGCTTGGAATCTGTCTTCCCCTTAGGATCCTGCCAGGTATTTGTGACCTGGCTTGGCCACTGTTGGAAACAGGATACTGGGCTTGATGGACCCTTGGTCTGACCCAGTATGGCAAGCCTTTATGTTCTTATGCTCTTATATGCACACATATAGAAACATAGAAATGATGGCAGAAAAAGACCAAATAGTCCATCCATTCTGCCCAGCAAGCCCAGAGCAGCACCCACCGCGCTGTACAAGTCACCCCCATATTTATCATTTTCTTCAATTGTAAAAGTTATTGCTGTCTGAGTCCAGTTCCCTGTTACCTCTTGCTGCTGAAGCAGAGAGCAATGTTGGAATTACATCAGAAGTATCAGGCTTATTGGTTAAGGGTAGTAACAGCCACAACAGCAAGTTACCCCCATGCTTATTTGTTTCCTCAAACTGTAAAAGTCAGCTCCAATTCCCCTTTTCCTCTTTTCCCTCTGCCATTGAAACAGAGAGCAATGATGGCGTTAAATCAACCGTATGAAGGCTTATTGGTTAAGGGTAGTAACCGCTGGACCAGCAAGTTATCTCCATGCACACTTTTCTTCATTCCCATCCTCTAGCAGCCTTTAGGGACCCACAGTGTTTATCACATGCCCCTTTGAAATCTTTCACTGTTTTTGTCTTCACCACCTCCTCCGGAAGGGCATTCCAGGCATCCACCACTCTCTCTGTGAAGAAATATTTCCTGATGTTGGTTCTGAATCATCCTCCTGGAGTTTCATTTCGTGACCCTAGTTCTACTGATTTCTTTCCAATGGAAAAGGTTTGTTGATTGTGCATCATTAAAACCTTTCAGGTACCTAAAGGTCTGCATCGTATCTCCCCTGCTCCTCCTCTTCAAGAGTTTACATATTTAGTTCCTTCAACCTCTCCTCATAAGTCATTTGATGGAGACCCGCCCCCCCCCCCCCCCCCCCAACATTTTGGTCGCCCTTCTCTGTCCCTTTTGAGATACGGACTCCAGAACTGAACACAGTACTCCAGGTGAGGCCTCACCAAGGACCTGCACAAAGGGATTATCATCTCCGTTTTCTTACTGGTTATTCCTCTCTCTATTCAGCCCAGCATTCTTCTGGCTTTAGCTATCACCTTGTCACATTGCTTCACTGTCTTCAGATCATCAGACACTATCACCTTAAGGTCTCTCTCCTGCTCCGTGCACATCAGCCCTTCACTCCCCATCACATACGGCTCTTTTAGATTACCACACCCCAGATGCATGACTCTGCACCTCTTGGCATTGAATCCCAGCTGCCATATCTTCGACCACTGGTTCAAGCTTCCTTAAATCACGTCTCATTCTCTCTACTCCTTCCGGCTTGTTCACTCTGTTGCAGATCATTAGTATCATCCGCAAATAGACAAACTTTACATTCTATCCCTTCTGCAATGTAGCTCACAAAGATATTGAACAGAACTGGTCCCAACACCGATCCTTGTGGCACTCCATTTAACACTGTTCTCACTTCAGAGTGTGTTGGCTTCGTGGACCCTTGGGCCGATTGGAACCGATGGCAGAGCTGCAGTCAGGGTTCGCAGCGGTGGTTCCGACCGGGAGGCGGCAGATGCAGGCCCGAGGATGGCTGGCGGAAGGTACCACGAAGAGCCCTATGCGACCAAGGGCTTTGGCGAGGAGGAAGGGGACGGTGGAACTGGCGCAGTGTTGTGAAGATCTTCGCCCTGGAAGCCGATCCTCCCCCGAGAGGAGCTCGTAGGAGTCCGGCCGCTGGGACTTAGGAGATTCACCCTGGAAGCCGGAGTCCCCCCAGGAGGAGCCCGTAGGAACCCGGCCGCTGGGACTTAGGAGAGCCCGCGGGGGCCGAGTCAGACGGAGTCCAAGGTCGAGTGCTAGAGGGGCGTCGCTCACCAGTCCAGAGTCATGTGCCAAAGAATCGTCGCTTGCCAATCCAGAGTCGTGTGCCAGAGAATCGTCGCTTGCCAGTCCAGAGCCAGGAACCAAGGGATCACCGTAAGCCAGTCCGAGGTCAAAAGCCAGAGAGTCACCGTAAGCCAGTCCAGGGTCAGGAGCCAGAGGATTCTACAAGCCAGTCCGAAGTCAAAAGCCAAGCGGAGAACAAGACGACACAGGAACGCAGCAACTGGAGACAGGAACACCTGGGAACCTCGTTGCAAGGCCCTGAGAGCAGGGACTGCAGGGCTTAAGTAGCCCTGCAGCTTCTGACGTCACCCGAGGGAGGAACCAAGTTCCCCCGCGCTTGGCCCTTTAAATTAGAAGCCGGGACGCGCGCGTGCGCCTAGGGGGCGGAGCCAGCCGCGGCGAGACGCCAGCTGCTCCGCCGGAGCGGGAGCGTGGCGGCAGGAGAGGATGCAGGCCCGGGCGAGGTACACAAGCATCGGGAGTGCGGCGGCAAGAGTCCCCGGAGGCCCGGGGAGGGCAGAGCGGGCCCGGAAGCCCGACGAGGTAGGCGGCGCTCCCGGGGCTGACCCGGGACCGCAACAGAGTGGGTTCCATTTACCATCACACTCTGCCTTCTATCCATCAACCAGTTTGTAATCCATGCCACCACCTTGGCACTCCCTCCCAAGCTTCTCATTTTATTCACAAGCCTCCTATGCGGGCCCGAATCAAAAGCTTTGCTGAAATCCAAATAGATTACAATGAGTACTCTTCCTCGATCCATTTCTTTATTCACCCCATCAAAAAAATCAATCAGATTTGTCTGACAGGACCTTCCCCTGGTGAATCCATGCTGCCTCGGGTCCAGCAATCCTCCTGACTGTAGATAATTCACTATCCTTTCCTTCAGCAGAGTCTCCATTAATTTTCCCACCACTGAGGTGAGGCTAACCAGCCTGCAGTTTTCAGCCTCCTCTCTGCTCCCACTCTTTTGAAGCAGGACCACCATCGCTCTTCTCCAGTCACTCGGCACCACTCCCGTTTCCAGGGATCTATTGAATAGGTCATGCAGCAGACCTGACAGCACATCTCTGAGCTCCCTCAGTATCCTGGGATAAAGTTCATCTGGCCCCATGGCCTTGTCCACTTTAAGTTTTCCTAGCTCTTCCCATACATTCTCTTCTGTGAACAGAGTTTCATCTATCCTATCTCCATCTATGGTCTTGTCAACCAGCAACGGTCCTTCTCCAGGGTCTTCTTTGGTGAATACTGAACTGAAGTATTTGTTTACTATTTCTACCATTTCTTCATCTCTCTCTATATAGTGCTCCTTGTCACCTTTCAATTTCACTCTACCACTTTGGGCTTCTCTTCTTTCTCTGATAAATCTGAAAAATGTTTTGTCTCCTCTCTTTACCTCTTTGGCCATCCTTTCTTCCACTTGACTTTTTGCTTTCCTGATTTCTTTCTTCATCTCCCTCATTTTTAACAGATATTCTTCCTTGTGTTCCTTTTTTTGAGATCATATATAGAACTCGAATTCTGTTCTTTTTGCCTTCATTTTTTCAGCCACCTCCTTAGAGAACAAGATTGGTTTCTTTTTCCTCTTACTCTTCTTTACGTTCCTAACATATACATTTGTTGCCTTTGTAATAGCTCCTTTTAATTTGGCCAAATGTTGTTCCACCTCACCCTTTTTCTCCCACTCTTCCAGTTGTTCCTCCAGGTACACCCCCATTTTGACAAAGTCCAGTATTTGTGAAATTCAAAATTCGGGTCTTTGTGCGACTTCTCTGTATTCTGTAGCAATATTGAACAATACTGTCTGATGATTACTAGTGCTCAGGTGAGCCCCTACCCAAACATCAGAGACATTATCCCCATTAGTGAGCACTAGATCGAGGATCATAACCTCCCTCGTGGGTTCCATTACCATTTGTTTGAGCAGAGCATCTTGAAAGGCATCCACTATCTCTCTACTTTTTGCAGATTCCGCAGAAGGGATGCTCCAATCCGCATCCAGATGATTAAAATCTCCAACAAGTAACACTTCTCCCTTCTTTTCCACCTTTTGGATTTCCTCGATTAGGTCTCTGTCCAGTTCATCCATTTGGGTAGGAGGCCTATAGATCACACCAGTAAAAATGGAAGCACAATCTTCCCTTTTTAGGACGGTCCATAATGCTTCTTTACCCCATGTCCCTTGCAATTCAGTTGCTTGGATATTGTTTTTGACATAAAGAGCTACTCCTTCCCCTTTTCTGTCCTATCTGTCCTTCCTTAACAAGTTATAGCTCGGGATGGCTACATCCTATTCATGAGACTCAGTGAACCATGTCTCCATAACAGCAATAATGTCTAATTCCGCCTCTACCATTAGGGCCTGCAGGTCTGGGATTTTATTGCTCAAACTACCAGCATTTGTGGTCATTTCTTTCCGGCTGCTCTTCCTAGTAATACTTCCTGTATTACTTGGGGGTGACATTCCAGTTTCACTGGCCACCTCCTGCCACCCCCACTCCCTAGTTTAAATGCCTGTTAATGTATGATATGAATTTTTCACTTAGCATTCTCTTTCCTGCCACAGACACATGTAGGCCACTCTTACCATATAATCTTTTATTGTTCCATACACAGCCCCAGCCTCCAATGTATCGAAAACCATTTTCTTTATACCAGGTTTTGAGCCAGACATTGAAATTATCTATATGGCATAGCCTTTATTTGTACAATTATGTTGTAGTTATACAGTATGTACACACACACAAATACCAATTCCTGTTTCTTGAAATCCAAAGAGATATTCCGGTGTAAATTCCATTCCTGCTAGATTCTGACATAAGAACATAAGATTTGCTATACTGGGTCAGACCAAACGTCCATCTAACCCAGTATCCTGTATCCATTAGTGGCCAATCCAGGTCACGTACCTGGTAGGATCCCAAGGGGTAGACAGATTCCAAGTTGCTTTTCCTCCAGGAACTTGTCCAAACCTTTTTTTAAACAGAAGCTACACTAATATCTTTCACCACATCCTCTGGCAATGAATTCCAGAGCTTAATTATGCGTTGAGTAAAAAAAAAAAATTATCTTATTAGTTTTAAATGTAAAACCTAGTAACCTCATTGTGTGTCCTCTGTACTTTTTGAAAGAGTAAACACTTGATTAACGTTTACTTGTTCCATTCCACGCATTATTTTATAAACCTCTGCCATATCTCTGACCTTAGACTTGATACCCTTAGACTTAGACTTGATACCCTTAAACCTTAGACTTCATACCGACTGACCTTAGACTTGAACCCTGCCTTCATACCTTTCGAAGGAAACTTAAGACGTGGCTTTTCCTCCAAGCCTTCCCCTAAGTCAAAATTTCACGTCAGACTCAGCACGCCGGACTCAGCCCAAGGAATGGGATGTTCACTAATCTCTTAACCCGTCTCATTTTATTTATATGTTGTTAATTTCTGATCTGCCTACTTCCTGGCTACTATAGCCCCCAAGTTCCATGTCCCTGTTATATGTAACTTTGCTTGCTTCGGCCTTCTTGTTTGGTTAATCCCAAGTTCCATGTAAACCGGCCTGATGTGAATTTTATTCATGAAGTCCGGTATAGAAATATATTAAATAAATAAATAAATATCTCCTCTCAGCCATCTCTTCTCCAAGCGGAAGAGTCTTAACCTCTTTATCCTTCCTTTGTATGAGAATTGTACCATCTTCTTTATCATTTTGGTCACCCTTCTCTCTACCTTTTCTAATTCTGCTATATCTTTTTTGAGATGCGGTGACCAGAACTGCACCTAATATTCAAGATGAGGTCGCACCATGGAGCGATACAAAGGCATTATGATATTCTCTGTTGTATTCTCCATTCCTTTCCTAAAAATCCCTAGCATTCTATTTGTTTTTGTGGCTGCTATTGCACACTGAAAAAAGATTTCAACGTATTTTCAACAATGACACCTAGATCCTTTTCCTGAGTGGTGGAACCTTGCATTATATAGCTATAATTTGGGTTACTTTTCCCTAAGTGCATCATTTTGCACTTGTCCACATTAAATTTCATTTTTCATTTGCATGCCCAGATTCCGTTTTGCAATGTCCTCTTGCAATTTCTCACAATCTTCTTGCAATTTAACAACTTTGAATAATTGTGTGTCATCAGCAAATTTGATCACCTCACTTGTTGTTCCCTTTTCCAGGTCATTTATAAATATTTTAAAAAGCAGTGGTCCCAGAACAGATCCCTGGGGCATTACACTAGTCACCTTTTTCCATTGGGAAAATTTACTATTTAGCCCTACTATCTGTTTACTATCTTTTAACCAGTTGGCAATCCACAATAGGTCATTGCCCCTTGTCCCCGTATACCCTCAAAAAAATGTAGCAGATTTGTGAGGCAAGACTTCCCTTGGCTAAATCCATGTTGTCTTTGTTCCATTAAACTTTGCTTATATATATGTTCAGCAATTTTGTTCTTTATAATAGTTTCTACCATTTTGCCTAGCAGATGTCAGACTCACTTGTCTGTAGTTTCCTGGATCACACCTTGATCCTTTTTTAAAAACTGGCATTACATTGGCATCCCTCCAATCTTGAGGTACCAAAGATGCTGTTACTGATAATTTACTAATTTCCAATAGCAGGTCTGCAATTTCATTTCTCAGTTCTTTCAGCACTCTGGGATGTATACCTTTGGGTCCAGGTGATTTGCTACTTTTTAGTTTGTCAATTTGCCCTAGTACATCTTCCAGATTCCTGAGATTTGTTTCAGTTCCTCTGAATCATCACTGAGGTAGAGAGTCCATCAAACTAGGTTGAGAGAACATTGTACAAATCTCATCTCTGTGTGAGTTTCCTCACTCCGAAAGACATCAAATCTTCACAAGCGTGTACTGTTCTGTTCGTACGTCTCACTCTGCATGTAAAAGTGGCCCCTAACCCCTACAGTACTACCTAAACCTCAGCTCAAGTTACTAGGTGGGCCTCCTATAGTAGCATAAATAGCTGCTTACTATGGTGCCACCTCCAGAGGCAGTCTCTCTTTATCTCTGTCATCAACAAATTACCATAAAACAAGCCCCTTTTTCTACTGCATGGAATATTTACAGCAATTTGATAAAGCTAGGCCTTAGATGATAAACCTTCTGGAGATAGGAAAATACCTACAGTAACTGAATGTAATCTGCTCTGATGCGCCAAAAGCGGAATAAAAAAATAAATTAGTAATGAAAGTCAGCATGGGGCCTATGAGTCAATGCAAGCTCGCAGGCCCTTCATCAGACCCAATCCCTCCTCATGCAGGACGTCCAGTTAGCACAGAAACTCATGCAAGGGCGGGGTCTCTGCAAGGTGTGCTGCCTCACAGGGCTCATACTGCCTTCTACTACTAATGCTGCTGCTGCTTCTGGTACCTGAAGAGTGCTGATATGTGAGACATTTGTGACCCCAGCTGAAGGGTTTGCAACCCCATTTGGGGTCTCACCACAGTTTGGGAAGCTCTGTCTTAGAGAGCATTGCTTACAGGAGGAAATTACTCAGACAGTCTCAGTCAGATGAGGAGGTGTCTCAAATACAGTGTCTGGCTGAGTTCCATGGGGTTTTTTCCCCCCTCTTTTCTTGCACATATTGAACATGTTGAGAGAAATGTGAATACCGGACTTGCAATAATTTCATTTACTTTAATTTTCAATTTCTATTCTGCCTTCCATGACTGGCCAGCCACTTCAAAGTAGATTACAATAAGGCTAGGAGAGCTGCTGGCTGCAGATTACAGTGGAGATACAATTAAAGGCGGATTTCAGTAGAGTTACAGTTGAATTAAGAGGTTGAGGGGTCATACCTAGAGACATTGAATACTGAAAATCTATGCATGTAGTTGCTTTGGAAAATAGTACGTCTCATGCTTTTCAGTAATATCAGTATGATAATTTTATTTATTTATTTTAAAACATTTGTATTCCACCAATCCATAAATCTTGGTGGATGACAAGAAAAGTCATTAGACTGACATAATTACGGTAACATAAAACAAACATCCACTCCATGCTCCTGATAACCACCTTCCTTAAGCTGGTACAGGCCCATCCCCACATCCTCTAGGGCAACTCATTAATAAAGGACCTAGAGAAAAGTTGTGTTTCCGGAGACTTCCGAAACCTCAGATAGTCGTTTTCTGCCCTAATCTCTTCTGGTAGACTCTTCCACTATATTCACTTCTTTACATGATGTCATGCACCATACAAGAACCGAAATCATGCCCTGGAGGTGGCTGCATGCGTGCTCCTGTAGCCTGTGTTGGGTGTTGTGACTAAATTATGTGGGCTCTGGTGCCCTCTGCTGCTTTCTGAGTAACATTAAGCCCAGCCTGGGTGTTACCTATGAACCTAGGGGTGGATTTGGTTTGAATGTTCAAGAATGCACACTATGAAGCAAAAGCAGCTTTTCCGAATTTGTTGGTTTACTGGGGCTTCTCAGAGCATTAATTCAGATTCTCATATGTAGCGAGTTATCATCCCAGGTCCATGCTGAAGTTTCTCCAGCTCCCACACTCAGGATTAGATTAAATTAGCCTCCAGTACCTGAACCAAGTGTCTCCCACCCCCCCCTCCCCGTAAAAGGCCCTATGTAAAAATGAAACTTTTCTATAGGAAGTGGCTCTGAATTTAATTTCCTTTTCACACATGGCAGGAACTGTCAAGCCCCCCATTCCTTTCTCCAAGTCTTCCTGGAGGAAGATGGGGGGGGGGGGGGGGGCGCAGAGGAAGTGGAGTCACCTTCTGCAGAGCCCCTTCCAGTGCTCCCAGTACTTCACGTTATGTCAGTGAGACTGAGGATTGTGGCAATGGCCCTGGCCTGAGGTCCCATCTCTGCATGGACATATTGATCTTAATTAGCATCCCCCCCCCCTCCAGAGCGACAGACAGACTGTCCAGTCCTAAGAAGGTCAGGATAGGGGCAGGAGGCAGCACGTGCAGCTCTTACACAGGGAGCCGATTCCTTCCTCGGAGACCTGCAGAGCCAGAAATATCCAAGCAAGAGGCGAGAAAGGAAGAAAAAGCGAGGACCCAAGGACAGGGCGTCTAGCCAAGAGCGAGAGCGGGTGGGGACATTCCCTGCTGTATTCAAACCCTGGAGCTGTGCCCATCATGCTGGGTCATCCTGTACAAGCCTCGTTCCTCTGCACCCTCCCCCACTCTGATAGGTACACACCTGATCCTCCTGCACTTGCCCAACCCTTGTACACACATCTTATCCTCCCCCCACCCCCGCCAATGCAGCGCATGCGGGCTCCCTGAGTCTCAGCACTGTACCCCCCATAATACAGCACATGTGGGCTCCTGGGACGTCTCTCTTGTTTTTGTGCTGCTGCTCTGTCTTTTTCATGTTTAAGTCTGGTAATGTTAAAACAGGAATAACAATGTATTTCATGCTGTCATGGGGGTCGGGCAGGGGAATTTGGGAGAAGATGTGGAAAGGATATTACACATTCTATTCTATTTTTACATTTACCTACCAACTTATTCCCCAAAAAGGGGGACCCAGAGTGGTTTTCATCCAAAAAAAAAAACAACTTCAGGAAAATATATTGTAAATCCAATTATCAAAGTCCTTAATACAGACATACCATGTCCAAAATCCTACTAGGGTAGTGATAGGCCATAGCACAATAACACGCCTGCTTAATCAATACAATACAACCAATTCCAGATATACAACATCATATAAATACAGCATCATGACAGAACAAAAAGCATCACTATATCATTAGTCATAACATAACATAAGAACATAAGACTTGCCATACTGGGTCAGACCAAGGGTCCATGAAGCCCAGTATCCTGTCTCCAACAGTGGCCAATCCAAGTCACAAGAACCTGGCAAGATCCCAAACATTAAGCAGATCCCAGCAGACTTTATACCACCGGCACTTTCAAAGGCAAACACTCCGACCAATCTCAAGTGGTCCCAAGTAGCTCCTGAAGGGAGACCCAAAGAGGCGAACCTCACCCCTCCCCCCTCCCCAACTTGGATCACGCCTTTAGAGGCAACCTACTAGCATGACCCACCACCCACAACCTACTAGCATGACCCACCACCCCTGGTCGGCATTGGTCTTATGGCCTGCGGCAGGTGATATCACTAGAGGGCAAAACTTAAGCATGGATCACGGCTATAACAGCAGGAAGACAGGAGGGCTCGGAGGGAAGAGAGCAGTCCTTACCAGGGGGCCATGTAGACGGTCTTCCTGGCCTGTGCCTTCTGCAGTCTCTTGTCCTTCTGGTGTGAAGTGAATTGAAATACAGGATCCCTGTGCTAGAATACAATCTCCAAACACCTGGATTTGGGAGATCCATGTGGTGAGTTAGATCCTCTGTTAAACTGAACTCATCTGACATGTCTCAAAAACAGCAGCCACCTGCTCTGATGACTGGGGAGCAGGGCAGCCCCCTCCTCTGCACAGCACAGAGCTGATTCTGGCGCACCTGCACCCTACTGCTCCACTTCTGCTGTTCTAACTGTCACCCCCGGGCCATCCTGCTGCGTGACAGACAGTAACTGCAAGCTTATTCCCTAAACTGTAGGCTCCCAGCATGAGGAAAGTCCTGAGCCCTGTCTGGGGTGCACAGCCTCCCTGACTCTTCCCTTTGATGATCCAGTAATGCCGGAAACATCCCGTCAAACTCTGTTCTTAATGAAACAAAAAAAAAACAAGAAGGTTTGGTTTGAGACAATTTGTCTTGAGGTTGCATGAGACCCCGGTCCTGACTATGAGATGCTGGTGAGGGTGAGCTATAGGACAGGCAGCTGAGAGGCATGTGGGGTCTCGCAGGGCCGTTGCTTCCTTGAAGGCAAACTAGGCCGTCGCCTACAGTGCCAAAATGCTGGGGGCAGCAAACTCCTGCCAGCAAAGGGTCAGAGCGAAAACTGCCAAAGATGAGTGCATTGTGCTGTAGCCACTGCCCCCGGCAGGAGGGAACGTTGTGCTGGAATTGCCGCCAATAGGTATATTGGGGGGTGGGGGCTAGGAGTAAATGGGTAAATGACGAAATGTGTGCCTAGGGCGCTAAATGCTCTTGCACTGGCCCTAGGGTCTCATGGACTTGAACAGCAGGAGGCGCTGTAATTCAGGAGTGAGGTGCATTGACATAGTTGGGTTTTTTTTTTTTTTTTTGTGAGGGTCTCAATACTAGAAGAGAAACGGGTGCTACAGAACAGGATTGTTCATCTCTGGCTCCACCTCATTTGTGCCCTGTACTAGAATGAACTCTGTCTGTATAACAGACAGAGGACGTTCCCCTTTTATCTCCTGCCTACGCATCACCCTCAGTTCACATGGCTGGGAAAAGTGAAACCATCACCACGACAGAAGACCCAACTCCATCCACCCACGCATGAGCAATCCTGGATTCTGATTCCTCGGTTTGCACCTGAGTAAAAAAAAAAAACAAAAACCCAGATGTGGCTGATTCCCCGTTTTCGAATGGCTGCTAGTCCCAGTGAGACAGTGACCGGGGACTGTCCGAGTTCCCCTGTCACGCCAGAGTGATGGCAGAATTCAGAGACACTCTGTGCTGTGTGATGGGGGGCCCAGGAGGCTGTCTGCAGCCCACGCCTGGACTTCGGATGTTTCTTATCTGCAGCTGTGGCACCTGCTCCCCTCCGCTGCTTCCGCCTGCTGTGATGCCTGTCTTTCTGGGTCAGCCTTCCTGTGAGTTACACAGGAAGCCAAGCGCGGTCGAAAAGATGTGGCAGTGAGAGAGCTTGCTTTTGTTCTCTCTCTCTTTTTTTTTATTTTTGAAATACCACATAGAGTATATCACCTCTAAGAGACTGGTGCAGGAGGAGGAGGAGGAGGCAGCGGAAGAAAGTTTGAGCCAGCAGGAGGTGAGAATGCCCAGGAGTGGGTCATGGAGGACGCTATAGTGAAGCAGGGATTACTGATGTTTCAACAGCAGCACAAGTTTGGGAAGGTAAGGGGAGGCTCTGTGCCTGTGGGCCTGGGATGGGACCGACCCTCGCACGTTTTACCCAAGGTGGGAGAGGAGGGAGGAGGCACTGGTTGGGTGGGTGGTGAAAGTGTTGGGCCGAGAAGGGGCAGAGGAGACGGCAGCAGAGGTAGGAAGCCTGCGAGGTGAGGAGGTGGAAGGGGAGCAGGCAGAGAAGGATCGTGCATGAGAAGCGAGTCCTTGGAGTTTGTAAGTAGCATCTGTAGGTGCTTGGGCAGCTATTCAAGGGAAAGGAAATGGGACAGGAGCTGAATCCTTGACTGCAGTGTTAACATGGGCTATTCGCAAAGACCTCCTGAGTGAGAGTCTGGTTTTGGAGAGGCAGGACAGAGTTTCACGCGTTGCACACTCTCAGGCCTATGCAATAACCCAGGGCTTCCCAAACTCATCCAGAAGAAGACCCCACAGTCAGTCTGGTTTTCAGGATATCCTACAATGAATGTGCATGAGAAGAATTTGCATAGCATGGAGACTCAGTATGTGCAAATTTATCTCATACATACATATTGTGGGAATCTTGAAAACCTGACTGGCCGTGAGGTCCCCAGGACAGGTTTGGGAGCCCCTGAAATAACCTGTGCATTAAGAGCCTGTTTTAAATTTATTTATTAACTTCCGATGCAGTAAGCTAATGCTATGCTCATGCATCGGGAATTAAGATGTACATACACCGAGTCAATATGTGCGGTCAGCATAGGCTGAATCCTCATTTCAACTCAGGAAGGGAGGGGCTGAACAGGAGAGCGACTATAGGAGCCCACCTTTTGCTGTGAGTCCAATTTAGGAGTCCATTTTTCTTGTGCTCCTGGCCGGCTATCGTGGTTAGGCTTAAAAACATAAACCCACTGTCGAGCCGCCGCCACCACCATCCTCACGAGTAGTGGGGGAGCCCTGGCGGCGAATCCAGCGTTAGAAACTTTACTCCACCTCTGACCAGGAGCAAAGTTTCTAGCGCTAAGAAATTGTGACTCAGCCAGCGCCCCTCTTTGCATTGGGAGGGAATGCTTAATGCCCTCATTTGCAGGGGATTTCCATGTGAGGGTGCTGAGCTGTGCGCATGTTTTTAAACACATATTTTGTGCAATTAAAACTCCTTCCTGCATTGGGAGTAATGTTTACCTGCACAAAATGTGCACCCAAGTGTGGGCAAACCATGCATTTGGCTGAACACGCTGTATTGCATGGACCTGACTGAATGTTATTTTTTTCTTGGGGGCTGGGGGATGGGCAGGGGAAGGTTTAAGCCTTCCAATTTGGCCAGGGTCCAGTTTTGAACTGAATGGGGTCAGGTGGCAGAGGGTTAACACTTCTCCACCTCCCTCCCCAATCCCCCTGTTACCCAGGTTCTTAGTCTCAATCAAAATGCCAAGAAGGAACAATCCTTAGCTCCTGGCTCAGACCTTGCAATTAATCTTCACCAAAAAGGCCGAGAAGCTGGATACCAATGTCTGCTGCATCCCTGCTCGCTCTCCAAGATGGCCTCACTCTCTGCTAGAATCAGGGCTGGGGCTTCCATTAGGTAAACTAAGTGGACACCTAGAGCACCACCACCACCAGCATGAAGCCAGGAGGTGCTGTGCCAGAACCAATACCGAAGAAGAGAGATGTTGGAGCCACTGCTGCTGATAGAAGGGAGCACTATGCTGGAAGTGGAGGGAGGTGCATGACACCTAGGGGTGCCAAATACTCTTGCACCAACAGGTTCTGCTTCAGGCCATGCATGGAGCAGAGTCAGAGTCCATATCCTTGGATAGTCTCTGAAGGGAAGCAGAGGCCAGCATTGCTTGGAAAGTCATTAGCAGAAGCACATCTTGCAGCAATGCTGGAGAACTTCCGATGATAAATACCTGTCTGGAGATCCTTGACACAAGCGAGTAATAGGGGTGTGTAGGGTTTCATTTTGATTTCTGTTTTGTTTCATTTCATGCCCACTAAAGCCATTTAACACACTGTAAAAATGTTTTAGAGCAGTTAAATGGATTTAGTGTGAGCTAAACAAAATAAAACGAAAGGGAAGCACATCATTAGTGAGCAAGGGGCTGCCGAAGAAACCCAAGTCTAATGTCATTAACGGTAGCCATATTGTGGTGACAAACTCTTCAAAATGTCAGCTCTTTTGTTTGCTTGATTCGATTCGTTCCTCTGTCTCCATTTTCATGTCTTGGTATGACACCTGCATGGAGCTCTGACGAAGCTCTGCTCTCACTTGTCCGTGCTGTATTCATGCCTTATTTATATCAGTGTGAGGCCTTCATGGGGCTCTGATGGAGATGCACCCATCAGCTGTGTGTCCTGTACTCATGTTTTGCATGCATCACTGTGAATTTGAAGGGACTTAGCACAGCATCACCTGATTTACAGAGATTCATAAAGGGAGAGACTATGTAGGAGGCACGTTCAAAAGTGTTATCAGGAATGAAAGAAGAAGTAGGATGAGAAGAGAAAGTTTAGGGCTTTATATATTAAGCATTTTCCACACAGACACAAAATGAGAAAAAGCCTTTCCTACCACAGAGTCTTAATATTTTTGTTAATTTTAAGTGGCACCCAAATTATTAAAACATCTCTTTGCTAGGAAAGCTGCTTTAAGCTTATCTAGTGCAGGCAGGCCGGTCGGCCTGCCTGCACTAGATAAGGTCCTCTACGGTATGTCCCAGGGAAGGCCACAGACACCCATCTGCCCCTGATGTGCTGCTTGTGATTTCCTGCTGTCATCCTGTTTCTAATTCTAAGTAGAAATCGAGAAAGCCATAACGACAATCCTCCACTCCCCACATTCAGTGACCATGTATTATATACATCAACCCTCAATCTCGTACCTACAGAGTCCCTGTCCTCAAAGCGATGTTACACCCTACCCCATGCTGTACCATGGCAACCCCCTAAGCATATTGTAACCTGCTCTGAAGCGGAAGAGAAATCCTAAATTCAATTATGAAAGCCACATCAGTAGGGCTGGTAAATGGAAGGAGCTCCTGTATTTACAACCACTGATGAAGCAGCAAAAATGTGTAAATTAGAACAACAGAGGCTCGGCAGGATGGACCGATGACTGTTACTTGTTTTTTCTAATTTATTTAAAAACAATCATTATCCACCCTTCCTACGTTCAGAGCAGAGTACAGTAAGAACATGCACAGTCAAGTGAAGGGAATAGAACAAGGTGATGCATCAGTCATACGAAGAAGGGGAATTACATGATTCTTCAGGAGGGGGGGGGGGGGGGGGGGGAGACAAATAATTAGTTAGTGGGTACATTATTGAGATTGTAGCCAGAGGTGAGGGCAGTAATCTGCTATGTAGTACAATCCGAGGGGGGACACATTGGGGGTCTTCCATTATCATTTGGGATTGGGAACGCTTTCTTGAAGAGAAAAGTTTTTAGGGCTTTTTTTTTAAAGAAGGACTGCTATTTTTAATACTTTTTAGGGGTAGGTGCAGGTCAGCAGGGTCTTCCAATCCTGTAATTTGAGTTTGCATATCTTTGCTGCTGCATCACAATGGAAAGTAACACCAGAGATTCATGGGAAGGCAAAAATAGGAAATGCCTTGATTTGATTCTTGCATAGTTTAATTTAGTTTGTTTGAATGTTAGACCACCGTAGATACATAGAAATAAAGGTGAAAACAATGAAATTGTAGATGAGATCTTTTCACTGGTCTGATTTAATACATTTTTTATGAGCTATTGAGGGATTTGCTCCCTTCATCAGGTCAATGCAGAATGAGCTATGGATGATGCTGCCGGAATATATTTCTGGTTGAATTTGGATAGGCCACTGTTGGAAACAGGATGCTGGGCTTGATGGACCCTTGGTCTGACCCAGTATGGCATGTTCTTATGTTCTTATGTACAATGGCAGTGTTGGTCTTCAAAGCTATATTCTAGTCCAGTGGTTCTCAACCTTTTTTTGGCCAGGACACACCTGACAGATGGTTCTCACATGCCTGACACACTGAACATGTGACCGTCACGGGGCTAAATGTAAATATACATTCTGCATACTCAGGAACCCCCTCGACCCCCAAAAATGGGTGCAGAGCAGAACTAGGGCATTATCCGTACAGCTCACCATACAAAAAAAGATATTCTGGATCTGATGACATCTCAGTAAAAGCAAAACAAACTCTCTTTACTAGCAGGCACAATACCCCTCCTTATGAAAAGACAGTAATTTACCACTATAAATATTTAACCAGGCCCTAAACACTAATACAAGCCTTCCCATAACACTTGTCCTTGCCTCATCCTCCACGGACCTTCTCTTCCTAAGCTCAGATGCCTAAGCACTTTTTCTTCCACTGCCTAAGCTATTTAATATATGCATATTAGTTTCATTAAATCTATGGTAACCCTCAGCTACCCTCCCCCCCACCTTCCAACCCCCCTTCCAACCCCCTTCCAATCCCTCATTCCTACCCCCTCCCTCGGAATACCTTGTAACCCCAAAAAGCCAACTCATCAGTTCTTACCAGTTTTGACAAGTTACTCCCCATGCTTAAGCTGTATCTAAGTTTTTCTCTCCTCCTGTTCTATGTAAGACAACTTTGTCACTGTTGTTTATGGTTGCAATGTAAACCGGAGTGATAATTAACTCTGTTATTTGAACTTCGGTATAGAAAAGTTATAAATAAATAAATAAATTATACACCTCCTATTAGGAAAACAGAGCAAGCCAAGCTGCTATAGATACCCACTTAGAAATAATTGTAAAACTATACTAATAAATGTTACAAAACAGCTGATGAAATCCAATTGAAAACTCATAACAATTATTAAAAATTGTCCAAATATCAATTAAATATTTCAAAACAGCAGACACATCACATAATACCCAATAATTAAAATGGCAGTCAATCAAGAAAAATAAACTTAAAAAGCTGCCTTTACTTACCCTCTCCAGCAACTCTCCTACTCCTTTCCCTTGCAGGCCAATAGCACTCACCAGAAGCAGCAGTGGCTGCTGAAGCTCTGTCCTCACAGTCCTCTTCCTTAGGGCCCACAACCAGTCTCTGTCTCACACAGACCAGTAACTTCCCTAACTAGTATCTCTTCCTCACACACATATCAGTCACCTCCCTGACCAGTCTCTGTCTCTCCCACACACACATCAGTCACCTCCCTGACCAGTCTCTGTCTCTCACACACCAGTCACCTCCCTGACCGGTCTCTGTCTCTCTCTCTCTCTCTCTCACACACACACACACACACCAGTCACCTCCCTGACCATACACACACACACATACCCCAGTCACCTCCCTGACCAGTCTCTGTCTCTCATACACACAAAAGTCACCTCCCTGACCAGTCTCTGTCTCTCTCACACAGACACTAGTCACCTTGCTGACCAGTCTCTAGCTCTCTCTCACGCACACACACACCCTCACACCAGTCACCTCCCTGACCAGTCTCTATCTCTCACACACACACACACACCCCAGTCACCTCCCTGACCAGTCTCTGTCTCTCTCACACACACACACACACACCAGTCATCTCCCTGACCTGTCTCTGTCTCTCACACACACACTCCAGTCACCTCCCTGACCAGTCTCTGTCTCTCATACACACACCAGTCACTTCCCTAACCAGTCTATCTCTCTTACAAAGACTTCTGTCACCTCGCTGACCAGTCTGGCTCTCTCACACAGACACCAGTCACCTCCCTGACCAGTCTGTCTTTCTCATACAGACACCAGTCACCTCCCTGACCAGTCTCTGACTCTCACACATACACATACACACACCAGTCATCTTCATGGCCAGTCTGTCTCACAGAAACACATCACCTCTGACCAGTCTCTCTCTCTCAATCACACACATGCTCTGTCACTTACATACAAGCTCACATATACTCTGTCACTTACAACCACACACACACACACTGCCACACACACACTGCCACTCATGCACCCATTGTACCACACACACACAAGCTCTCACTCACACACCCAGGCACCCATTCTACCACACACACACACACACACACACACAAAGCTGCCACTCACACACCCAGGCACCCATTCTACCCTCCCTCCCCCCCCCACACACACACACACAAGCTCACATGGAGCCTCTTCTCATTGTTTGGCCCAATAAGCCTGGCCTCTGCTTATCAGCCGCCGCTGGCCTGACCTCCGGTGGCATGCAATGTCTCTCCAGCCGCCTCCGGTGGTGCGCAGGGTCTCTCTGCTCTTCGGCCCTGCCGGCCTGGCGTCCAGTGGCGGTGCACATGCCTCTCCACTCTTCAGCCGCCGGCGGCAGCACGCAGCATTTCACCATTCTTTGGCCCCGCCAGCGGCGGCGCACAGTTCTCTCTACTCTTTGGCCCTGCCGGCCTGGCTTCCAGCGGTGGCTCGCAGCGTCTCTCCATTCTTCAGCCCCGTCCCTAGGGAGAAGGGAAGCACAAGCGGGGCAGTGGAACACTGGGAGCCATGACACACTGGCCGGTGCTTGGTGACTCACTGGTTGAGAACCCCTGTTCTAGTCTACAATTCTCTTAGGGTCAGTTCTCACCATCAGCAGGCAGACCCAGATGAAGCAGAAATTGGACAGGACCTTCACCTATACCAGCTCTCATTCCCCTCAGGCTCAGCCTTTGGGTGCTGGGGCCAGCAGGACATAGGAGAGGGTCTCTGCTATGGAGACATGGTCCGAGGCCAGGCAAAGGTCGTAGGCAGGTGGCGAATAGATGTGTTGAGCTCCGGGCAAGGGTCAGAGTCAGGCAGCGGTCAGGCATATCTGGAGTCCAGGCAGAGGTCAAAGGCAGGCAGCGGTCAGGCATATCTGAAGTCCAGGTATCCGTCCGAAGGGTAGGGAGAGGGATGAATAGGCTGAGGCAGGCAGGCAAGGGTTGGCACAATCAGGCAACAAAGAATGGCACAGGTTGGAATAAAGACAGGAATACTGGAATGCAACACGCACTACTATGCAGTAGCTGGACCTGTTGCTGAAGCAGTGAGGGAAGGTCAGAGGGGGGGCCCTTTATAGGGCTAGGAGTGTAAGGTCATCAGGAGGTGCCACTGTGGGCCTTTTAAATATACTGATGTCGGGCATGCACGTGCCTAAGGAGGAGCATGGCAGTTTAGGGCCGGCGGCATCCTGTCACATTGAGAGTCGACAGCACCTTGCCAGGTCAGAGAGTAGCGTCCTGCCGCATGGAGAGCTGACTGCGTCGGGCCACATTGGGAGCCAGTGGGAACAGACTGGCTGGGGAGGTGAGTGCTGCGGTTCACAGGAGCAGCCCGCGGACTGCCAAACACAACACATTTTCACTATTGAATGATGCTGGTGCCTGGTTTAGTAAGAGATAGTAAGGTTTTGCTCCATGGCCTGGGAGGCCTTCGAAGTCCTCGGGGCCTGTCTGAGGCCTGCTTCAGTCTTCGCCTGGACTTCCTGGTTTGGGCCCCGCCCTTCTCCCTAGGGGTCGGCCCGCAGCTCTTCTCTCCAGTTATAGGGCCTGCCAGGTGTGGCCCATCTGAGCTCCTCCCAGGGAGTTGCTTGTATCCTGTCCTGTAAAAGGACTTCCGCTTCTCTCAGTCCTTGCTTCGGCAAAGGGCTAGTCTACCTAGGCTATGTCTCCCTTGGACTTCCTGTGTGTTCCAGTGTTCCTGTTGTGTCTGATCCAGACGCCAGAATGTGGGACCCTTGCCTCCGAGAGTCTCCTCCTGTGTTCTGAGTCTGCAGATTCCTCATTGTCTTGCCTAGTTCTGATTCAGGAGGATCCGAGGGGTTTCCACTACCCTGTGCTAAGTGACTTTCTGAGCTTCTCCCACTCTTCTCGTGGTCCGCGACCAGCCTCCTGGCTGTGTAGGGCGTGTAGGAGACAGCGTGGTCCATGACTAGCCCACTGGGTCCGCCCATTTACGGTGGGCTGTGTAGGGCGCCTGAGGGTCCAGCTCACCCCTCTTGTTCCTGTCTTCTTCCTGAACTCCACTTGTGCCTTGCTCCAAGTTCCAAGACCTTGCTCTGACCGCTTCAGTCCTGTGCCCACCTGACCTCTGTCTGGCATGCCACCTCTGCTGCTCTCTGCGGCAGGTCCGAAAGGGCTGGGAACGGTTGGAGGACCGTTCAGAGACCACCATAATGTTGTGGTCTCCCGGGGCATGTAGGTCGGCAGAGTGGCCAAGACTTGGACCGCCTTCACCACCGCAAGGGCACACCTCACTTCTCTTCCACTTAGAGAGCCCTGGTATGCCAAGCCTCGAGTGCTTGCTCGAGACTGACACTAGCCATAACAGAACCACTACTCTAGGGTATACATGTTTAGATGTTTAAGTCTATCCCCATATGCTTAACAACTGACCATTTTAGTAGCAACTCTATGGACTGACTCCAACTGGTTTATATCCTTTTGAAAGTGCAGTCTACAGAATTGTACACAGTATTACAAATGAGGTCTCATCGAGGACTTATACAGGGGGCAATATCACCTCCATTTTTTTCTTCTGACCATTCTACTCCCTATGCAGCCAAGCATCTTTCTGTCTTTTGCCATCACCTTATCCACTTGTTTGGCCACCTTTAAAATCATCAGAATCGACCACTCCCTTTTGTGCTTAGAAGAATTTCACTCCATATACTGTACCTCGCCCTTGAGGTTTTGCATTCTACATGCATTTTTTAGCATTAAATCTTAGCTATAAGACACTTGCCCATTCCTTGGGCTTTACTAGATCTCTTTTCATGTTTCACACATCTTTCTGGCTGTCTACACTAGTGTTTTCCTACTTTCTCCTGGAGGCACATCTAACCAATTGGGTTTTCAGAATATCCATAATGAATATGCAAGAGATAAATGTGCATGCATTGGAAACCCAGGGTATGCAAATCTATCTCATGCATATTCATTGTGGAAATCCTGAAAACCCAAGTGTTTAGGTGTGCCTCCAGGGGATGGTTGAGAAACACTGGTCTACCCTGTTGCAGATTTTGATATCATTCAAAAAAAACAAACATTTCCTGATAATTGTTCTGCAATGTCTTTCACAAAAATGTTGAATAGAACTGGTCCAAGAATTAAACACTGCGGCACATTGCTCGTAAAATCCCTTGCCTCAGAGTGAACTTCATTTATCACTCCTTGTGTTACCTCCCACTCAACCAGTTTCTAACCCAATCAGTCATTTTAGGGCCCCTCCCAAGGGCCCTCAATTTATTTATTTACTGAAATCTATGTATACTACATCTAGTGCTATCTCCTGATCCTACTCTCTGGTCACCCAGTCAAAGAAATTGATCAGATGTGTCTGGCAAGACCTATCTCTGGTAAAACCATGCTGCTTCTGATCTTGCAATCCATTGGATTCCAGACCTTGCACTATCCTCTTTCAGAGCAGCAATTCTATTAATTTCCTCATCCCAGCTGGTAGCTCCTAGCCTCTTCCTTACTTCCACTTTTGTGAAGAGGAACCATATCCACCTGTCTCCAGTCCTCTGGAACTGCTCCTGACTTTAAAGAAGCATTGAAAAGGTCAGCCGCGGAGCTGCCAGAAGTTTTCCAAGTTCCCTTAAAATACTAGAAATGTATCCCATCCAGCCCCATTGCTTTATTTACTTCAAATTTAATTAGCTCATCACAAACACACTTTTCTGAAAATCAATTAGATTTACTTCACTTTCAATCCTATTTATGTTTGTTTTATGAGGCCCTGCTCCTGGACCTTCCACAGCGAACACCAACCAAACATTTGTTTAAACAATTTTACTTTTTTTCTCGTCAGCCTGCACATATTCATTCCCTTCATCTCGGAGTCTGTCAATGCCACTGTTGCACATGTTTCTGTCACTCAAATATCTAATAAAAAGTCTTGCCCCAGTTTTTCTAAATTTGCTATTTTTCTTCCAATTGCATCTTTTCATTCATGACTACTTTCCCAGCTTCTCTTAGCTTTTTCAGATATTGTCATGTCTCCCACTTTCTGAGATCCCTTATAGTTTATGAACTGTAACCTTTTTTCCTTATCTTTTCAGCTACTTCTTTAGAAAACTGTAGCAGCTTCATTTTCCTCTTTCCTTTATTTACTTTCCTAAAAATAGGTTAGTTGCCTTATATTATATCATTTTAGTTTTGCTCACTGCTCTTCTACTTCCCCTAGATTTTCCCAACCAGTTAATGACTCCTTGAGGTTCTTCCCTGAAGCCTAATCCCCTCACCTTTGAATGAACCTTTATCTCTTGCACTCTGATACTGAACCTCACCATCTGGTGATCACTGGATCCCAGATGATTGCCCATTGCAACATCAGAAACACTGTCTCCATTGGTAAGCACCAGGTCTAGTATTGCCCCCTCCTATGTAGGTTCCATTACCAGTTTATGGAATAATTTTCCCTGCACAGAATCCAGAATCTCCCTGTTTCTATATGACAACCACAGTCGGGATGTCCCAGTCAGTATCCAGTAGATTGAGATCCCCTAGCAGTAACACCTTTCCTTTCATAGCAATTTTGTGAATATGCTCCATTAAATCTCTTTTTCTTCTGTCTGTGATGGAGGTCTGTATATTACAAAGAGAAAATTTGTGAATAAATATTAATTGTTCAGGCTTTAAATACTCCAAATAAACAGGTAACATTTTCAAAGACACTGGCTGTTTATTTAAAGACTAGCTGTTAAGCCCGTAACAACGGGCTACATTTAAAAAAAATTTTCGGTCCATTTCCTTCCCACTTCCTCCCCCCTCTAGTCTCCCTCCCCCCACCTCACTCTCTCCTCCCCCCCTCCCCTCACTCTCTCCTCCCCCCTCCCCCCTCCCCCCTCCACTCTCTCCCCCCTCCCCCCACTCTCTCCTTCCCCCACTCTCTCCCCCCTCCCCCCACTCTCTCCTCCCTCCCCCACCTCACTCTCACCTCCCTCCCTCTCCTCCCTCCCTCACCTCCCTCTCACCTCCCTCCCTCTCCTCCCTCCCCCCACCTCACTCTCACCTCCCTCCCCCCTCTCCTTCCCCCACCTCACTTTCACCTCCCTCCCTCCCCTCCCCCCACCTCTCTCCCCTCCCTCCCTCTCCTCCCTCCCCCCACCTCCCTCTCACCTCTCCCCCCACCTACCTCTCACCTCCCTCCCTCTCCTCCCTCCCCCCACCTCACTCTCACCCCCCTCCCCCACTCTCTCCTCCCTCCCCTCCCCCCTCCTCTCAGCTCACTCTCTCCTTCCACCCCCTCACTCACTCCCCCTCTCTCAATCCCCTCCCCTTTCAGCTCATCCACACCCGGCAGACAGGGGGGTGTCCCTCCCTCGCGCGCGCGCTGCCGCCGCTACTGCTCCTCCCTCCCTTGCGCGCGTCGCCGCCGCTGCTCCTCCCGCTCCTGCTTGTTGTCGTCGTCGTTGCCGCCACGGCTACTGCTCCTCCTGCTCGTTGCTGCTGCTGCCGCCGCTCCTGGTCCTAAGGAGCAGGCGCCATTTTTTTTTTCAGGCACGCTCCGCTCTGGCTGACGTGCTGCCCGCGCATGCGCGGTAAAGTTGCTCTCTACTGCGCATTTGCAGCACGTTGGTCAGGGCTCCCTTATCTAGTAGATAGTTCACATTGGTGGACTGTACATGTTTAGTCGGCAGAAGGATGCCTATGTGCCCCTCAGAAGTGAGTCACAATTACCACTACCCTCTGCCTCCTAGATGCAGTGGTTGTTGAGCCCACAGCTTTGGGGCTTGCATGTTTTGGTTCTTCCTCATCCTGGGATGGTTTCTTGTCCTCCGCTTCCAGGACTGCATATCGGTTCTTAAGCTCGAGGGAAATAGGAGTTGGGGGGTATTGTCTATAGCTGTAGTAATCTAGGTCCAACTGTCATCTTGTGGTCCAGTGGCCCTCTGCTCAAGTTTTACATCTCTGACGCCTCAATAAGCATTTCATCCATGTAGCCTCATTCTCCCAGATGCTTCTCAGTGTTGTCGCCTCCTCTGTGAGTTCTGCCACCTGTTTACTGAATGAGTTGATTTGCAGACATCTTTCATACTGAATTGGTTCTTCCCTGTGTATCAGGACATCTGTGTGCACAGCAGTAGAAGAAGTAATAGTGGAGACAGTTTTGGTGATACAGTGTTTTCTGGCCATCCTTCAGCTATTGGGAGCTTCTGGTATATGTTTAAAGCAAACGAGAAAGACCTACCAAAGTCCTTACCTTTTCCTCAAGTAATATTAGCTAGTCTGTGGAATTTAACTTTCACCTGCAGACTTAAAATCCATGTTTGTAGTTCTTCTTGCTTGCTTACTTGTTGGAAGTATAAAGTGTCTTATCTTATTCTTTCAGATTAAGGTATGTTTTTATTGTAATGGTTTGTGGGTTTGTGGACCCTTGGCCCAAGGTGAGAGTTGTTATCACCTGTGGGGAGGAGAGATCGGGCACAGTGGGGAGCTCTGGGTGAAACTGTGGAGAGGTCCCGAGGAACGGGGTAAGCGACACAGCAAGGAAGGATCCCCACAGTAAGTAGGCAGGCTGGAGATCAGTACCTGGGCAGAGACCTCCAAAGGGGGTGGTGCTAGGCAGGCCCGTGGAGCGGGAAGCGCGACACAGGATGTGCAGGAGGTATACTGTAGAGGCAACCCCGAGGGGTGGAACTGCGCGGCGAGGGAAGTACTGATGCTATGACATAGGCTAACCCGCGGAGTGGGGAAGCCCAAGTCAGGTCTCCAGATGATGACGTAGACCAGCCCGAGGAGCGGGAGGTGCCGGTAGTGACCGGTGGTTGAATCAAGGGTACTGCCCTGAGGAGCAGGGAAGCACAATGTTCCCTGGTATCGAACATAGGCACGACCCCAAGGAGCAGAGAAGCACTGACAGTCCCAAGTGTAGAACGAAGGCACTACCCTGAGGAGTGGGGAAGCACTGACAGTCTCTGTATAGAACATAGGCACTGCCCCAAGGAGCGGGGAAGCACAGGCAGTCTCTGTATAGAACGTAGGCACTGCCCCAAGGAGCAGGGAAGCACTGACAGTCTCTGTATGGAACATAGGCACTGCCTCGAGGAGCAGGGAAGCCAGAAAGATATCTCCCAAGTGGTGAAGGCATTCCCAGAGGCAGCCTCGAGGATCAGGGAGCCTGCAAGATAGGACTTCTGGAAGGCGCAGGGCCAGCCCGAGGAGTGGGGAAAGCCAAGAGATGAAGTCTTCATAGAGCACGCACCCTGGCACCCAAGAAGCGGGTACCAGGCAGGGTCCAGAGTCTAAGAAGGGTCCGGTAGCATCACCACAGGTCCAGCGGAGACAGGAGCTCGTAGAGTAGCGATGGAATTCATTGCCAAGTCGGCTAGCTGGGGGCGACGGTGGAAGTTAAGAACCCTGATCCAATGACATCATCAATCAGGGACGCCCCCGAGGTTCCTGCCATAGAAGCTTCAAAAGAGGGCCCGGTGGCGCGCGCACACGCGCATCTAGGAAGGCCCAGAGTTGGCGTGGGTGGCAGCGGCATCCTGACCGCTACGAGGAACCATGCGGTACGCGGCGGCAGAGACTAGCTCCCGCTGCGAGCAGGACCGGAGAAGGAAGGAGGATGGTGCAGGACGTGAGTAGACGCGGTCGCAGCTGTCTGCGACCAATGGTCATAATATTTATAAATCTCTGAGATGTGTGGTTTAGTTTGTTGTTAAGAGTATAAAAGTAAACCAGAGCAATTAGAAATAATTACCACAAAGGTCTGATATAATGCTACCAATTAAGCTCTCTCAGAAATGTATTTATTTTGTTCTATTTGTAGGTGGCAAAATTTTGACCTAAATTGTGAGCTGTCCATCTGCTTCCTAGTAAAAACAGTACTTTCCCCAGCTGATGACTAATAGTATATCCTAATCTATGACCTTAATGTATGTACCTATGATTTCTAATAGACCTCTTTATTTTAATTTTGGTCAAGATTAATCTGTCTAAGGACACTAATAAATATTATTACACTCAATTATTATCCTAAACCCCCTCTCAGTTTATAAAATGTGTTTTTGTATCTATCTGGTGTGTATGTTATAAAGAATCCTATAGTCTTGGTTACAAAACATTAGATCAACTAAAAGTGATTTACTATGATATTAGTAATTCAATTCCCTTGAACTTTACATAAGTGCTTTCTTTTCACTAAGGACTAAACTTACCTAAATTATTTCCTTATGTTTGTCTGCCGATCAATGTCAAGTTATTCTGTATAGTCCAGCCCCCTAATTAATGGGCTAGTCTATATGGTTAGAATGGAAGGTAGGGGTGGGAGGAGAGAACTAAAGGCAGAAGAAGAAGAAGAAGAGCAAAGCAGCCCTTTCCCTTCTAGAAATCCTCTAAGCAGGGGGGATCCAAGATGGCGGCCGCTTGAGAGGGACGGGAAGGCAGCTTTAAACCTTTTTCCTCGTTAATGAGCTTTTTTGCCTGAAAAACTGCTTTAAAATGCCTCACACTAAGAGGAAAGCACGGCTTCGTGAAAGCACGGCGACTCCTGGTTCAGGAGATTTAGCTCAGGCTACAATACCTGCCTTCTTTACCTCGACACCCCAACCGAGAGAGACGGGACGGCAGGCCGCGGTGGACAGGGACGCGGAGCGTACGTCCAGGTCCCAGGCCGATGAAATCTCGTTAAGTCCCGGCGCACCCGAGACTCCCTCCCAACCACAGCGTCTGGAGAGCCGCGAGATGACGCTGGCTCCCTCGCAGGGGAACCTCGTGGGGCCTGGTGCCCAGGAAGAGAGAGACCCGGAGGGAACATCATTGCTGGGTACATCGTTACCCGGCCCGACGCTGTTTGAAGGAAGAGAGACTGTTACTGGAGCCGCTAATGTTGGTGAGTCTCGACATTTAACCTCCTTCCTAGTAAGGCCTGAAGTGATAACGATGGACTCTATATGGGACGCTTTAGCTGCCGTTGAGAACGCTGTTATCAATTTATCTAAGATGTGTGTGGATTCACATAAACGCAGCATTGAAAATGAAAAGAGAGCTGACCAGCAAGAACAAAAAATTCAAGTTATTGAAGAGAAAGTTAAAAAACTGGAAAGTTTCCAATATCACTCAATTCAAAGAGAGACAGTGATCGATAAAAAAAATAGAAAATATGGAGAATACGATCAGGAGTACAAATATCAGAGTATTAAATTTCCCTGTGATCTCTCATATAATGCCGCAAGAATTGTTTAAAAAATATTTAAATGTGATATTGAAAGTTCCCTTAGAGGCTGCTCCTTTAATTACAAAGGTATATTACATGCCGTCAAAGAGAGAAGAACAGCAAAATCCAGAGCAGCAGCAACGGCAGCAGCAGCAGGCTTCATTGAACATCACTGATATATTGGAACTCTCACATGAGGATATGGTTCAAGAAAGGGGAACCTTGTTTGTATCTTTTGCGTTCTTGTCTGAGAAGAACAATATATTAAAGTTATTCTTTCGAAATAGATCTACAGAATTTTTTGGCCAAAAGGTTTGGCTTTTTCCTGATATCACGAGGTCTACTCAGGAAAGGAGGAAAAAATTTCTGCAAATGAAGGAAGAAGTGATGGCTATTTGTTCTAAATTTTTGCTTCGTTATCCCTGTAAATGCGTAGTCAAGTACAGGGACTCTGTATATGTTTTTTTTGAACCATCACAATTGCGTTTTTTCATAGATTCTCATCAGTTATCTGCGACATAGATAGTGACAGTGGGTGCTAAGTAGTAATGAATCGGTGGGAAATCGGCCTCCTTAATATTTCTTTTTTCTCGTTACTTTGATATGCGCTCTAAGGTTTCCAACTCCCCCAAAATTACTTAATTACTGTTGATGGTTATTGTTATATTATATTGAGTGTATATTTGCTTAACAGGGGATACCATGTAACCACTTTTTCAATCACAATGATTATTTGTGTATTAGTGTAAAATTTAATAAATAAAAAATTTAAAAAAAAAAAAAAAAGAAATCCTCTAAGCAGCAATAACCCAGCAAAAAATAAAAGTTATGTAAACAATTACCCTTTCTTCAAAAGCAAAAAACAAATCAATGAAGAAAAAAAATATCCCTTTTTCAAAACAAGATCACAGCACTTGAATAAAACCAGAAAGTAATTGTGCTCCTCCAAGAATTCCTCCCTCTAACCTAAGCAATAATAACCTAGCAAAAAGAAAAGCAATGTAAACAATTACCCCTTTTTCAAAAGCAAAAAAAAAAACAAAGCAATGAATAAACAAAGCTAGTATCATTGGTCTCAACAGATCCTGCCTTTGTCACGCAGTGATGTCAGTGTAAATAGGCATGAAAGGAGGTTATGCCACTTCCAACTGGGAAGAGTCTTAGTCTAAATAATACTCTTGCACTCATGTGAGGCAGGGGGCATTAGGAATTAGAATTCTAGGATTTGGAGCCTGAGGTAGCCATTTCTTTACAGAAGAACTAGAATAATTCCTGCCTAGGGACGGTGGCTAGAGCCCAGCGACCGAATTGGCCAGGCCTTACAGGGAGGAATGAGTTTCAGAGTTCCCAAGGAGTGAGTGCCCAGGAGACTGACAAAATGAAATCTTGGGAAGAGAGGTCATATATTCCTCAGGGAGTTCTTGGAGAAAAGGAAGTTACCCAACAGAGAAGAGGTCTTCTGGGTGTTCCTGTGTGACATATGCATTCATCCGAAAGCTTAGCGGAGTGCAAGAAGCTAGTGAAAGAAAGAAGGATAGCCGCACTACTGAACAGATACTGAGGAAGTTACCCAGGGAGTAGATGTGAAAGAGAGGGTGGATTTTGCTGCAGAAGTCTGAGTTTGGTCTTGTTGCAGGTTGGTGCACTATTTTCTGGGGCGCCTATGATTTGGACTTTGTGTTGCTCATCTTCAGTGCCAGTAGAATAGCTTATTTTTTGAACAGCAGTCGTGGAATCTGAGTGGTGATTTGGGACTGGACAGTTGAGTGGAGGAGCCTCAGAGAGGAGAAACCCTAAGGGCCTTGAAAAGATGAAGTTTTCCTCTCTGTGTGGGAACCCCAGGAGGTCATTGGGCCTGTCCTAGGCCATGATTCCCTATGCCCAGGGCTAGATTGGGGAAGGAGTTACACTGTAATTTCTATTTGCCTCTGTCGAGTTTCCCCGCCCCTCTGTAAACACACTAGGCCCCATTTTCCCCCATTCTTTTCCTTTACAACCCTTAAACGTTTTGAAAATAAATAAATGCTACCACATATCAACAAGGGCTCACCTACAACTTGTTGGCTGACTTTTCTTTCTACATTTAGGACCTGATTCACCAGTCTTTCTATCGTGAATCAGCTCCTTCATCGTACAGAAATTAAATATGCTTTTGCTCATGAAAAGCTTTTGCATCACTTCTTGCACATTTATAAACTTTCCTCTCTTCTCTGAGGTGTAGCAGGAAATGTATGCAAATTAAAGCAACAGGATTGGCTGATCCTGCTGTGCAGGAGCGATGCTCTGAAACGGGAAATTAAAATCGACCACCATGATGTGACACAACCAGGCCCAACCTCCTTCAGCTTTACAAAAAAACAAAATAAAAACCCACAAAAGCTTTCAGCCTGGAGCTTGTCCTTTCAAAAATAAGAATAAAAACTTTTATAATTTCAATGAAAATAATTTGATGACGCTAACACTAAAGGAGAAATCCTAAAATCCCAGATAGAGAGGCCAGCTTCAAGGTAGAAAGCTGGGCAGAGGTACCCGAGGGGCTAGAATTTCTGCATGCAGGAGCCGGGCTGTAACCTGGGCGCCAGGCTCTAACTATGCGGGCCGAGCTTTAACATAGGACCTGGGTTCTCACCAAGCAGAGCTCTAACATGAGGAGCTGGGCTCTAACACAGGGCCTAGGGGAAGATATTTTTATCTCAGGAGCAGGAAGTTCTAGCTGTCTTTCGGTTGCAGCAGTGCTAAGTTTAGCAGAGACCACAAGCTCCTTACTTCTTTTAACTTTCACAGCATTTGGGCCTGGTTACTGTGTGATGTCAGGATTGCAGAGGACAGCACTCGGTGTTGAGATGTCATCTGCAATCCCATGCAAAGAAGACAACCAGAGGGCTCCAGGTCAGAATGGCCAGACTGAGCCAGTCCTGGTTTTGTCCCATTGCATCTAGGCACTTGTAGTTTCTGCTTTTCCTAGCATGCCCAAATTTACCCATAGGCAAGGCAAGGCAAGCTGTTGTTTCTCTTGCCTCTGGTACCAATTTTTTAAGGCATCATCCAGTTCCCATACTTGGGAACTCTCAGGTTTTACCAGACTCTTAGTACACTGGAAAGATAATTTTTATAGTGTGTGTGTTTGTCTAAAATAAAGGAAAGATAGATATTTTTTTAGTGCATCTTTCTTTTCTTCCCACCCATCCCTAGGCACATTCTTTGATTTATAGACTCTTACCCATATAAGAGGAAAAGAGAAATTTTCACTCCAAAAATCAAGCAGGGATTTATGATAACAAGGGGGTGATCCAGCCCTTATCAATAGATTATATTAATTATTGCCTCCTTGCAGGTCATTACCAAATTAACATTAAATACACCACATAAATTTAAAGAATGTTAAGCATCCCTACTCCCTTAGCAACCTAAATTAACTAAGCACTCAACAATATTAAGATGCGGTCAGCAGTCCAGCAGCGAGATGGCAGCCTTTCAGTCTTTTGCACTGACTGCCACATGTATGATTATCTGCCAGTTGGTGAGAGGGTGTATGTGTGCGCCCGGTACAAAGAACTCCTGGCTCTCAGAGAACAAGTCCAATCTCTGGAGCTAGAGTGGCAGAGCTGGAAGAGCTGAGGCAGACAGAGAGGTATATAGATGAGACCTTCAGGGACATAGTAGCCAAGTTCCAACTCCAATCTGTGCTGCCTTGGAAGAGCAAGGTCACCTGGACAGATAGCATCACCTTGGTGTAACAGGAAGTGATCCTGTAGTTAAGACCTGCTCTCCAGGTGATGCATTATGTTGTCATACCAAGGATGGGTCTCCAAGGGCTTGTGCCCAAGAAGGAAGGGTTAGATCAGCTGTTAAAGTTGGTAATTCAATTATTAGAAATTCAGATAGTTGGGTGACTGCTGGAGGTGAGGATCACTTGGTAACCTGTCTATCTGGTGCATAGATGGCAAACCTCACGCGTCACCTAGATAGGATTTTAGACAGTGCTGGGGAAGAGCCATCTGTCATGATACATGTGAGCACCAACAACATAGGAAGATGTGGGAAGGAGCTTCTGGAAGCCAAATTTAGGCTCTTTGTTAGAAAGTTGAAATCTAGAACCTCCAGGGTAGCATTCTCTGAAATGCCCCCGTTCCACTCGCAGGAGCCCAGAAGCAGGCAGAGCTCCAGAATCTCAATGCGTGGATGCGATGATGGTGCAGGGAAGAGGGCTTTAATTTTGTTAGGAACTGGGCAAAATTTTGGGGAAGGAGGATCCTATTGTGAAAGGCTGGGCTCCACCTTAATCAGGGTGGAACCAAGCTGCTGGCGCTAACCTTTATAAAGGAGATAGAGAAGTTTTTTTTTTAACTAGAACAAGGGGGAAAGCCGACAGTTGCTCAGCAGCGCATGGTTCAGAGAGAGGTATCTTCAAAGGATACTAAAGAAACAGGGGAGTTGGAGCATCCCAATAGAGAGGTCCCAATAAAAGCAAAAGTAGCCCCTGTCCTATAAGTAAAGAATAGATTGAGTTAAAAGATTCCATATTATCCCTGTTAACTGCTAGGAAAGTTGAATATATGTATAAAAAACGTATCTTGAAATGTTGTTATGCTAACGCCAGAAGTCTAAAAAGTACGGTAAGATGGGAGGGTTAGCATGTATAACACTGAAAGAAGAAGTAGACATAATTGGCATCTCAGAGACCTGGTGGAAAGAGGATAATCAATGGGACAGTGCTATTTCAGGGTGCAAATTATACTGCATTGAAAGGGTTGATCAACTTGGTGGGGGTGTGATGTTTTATGTTAGGGATGGGTGGCGTAGAGTCCAACAGGATAAAGATCCTTAAGGAAACTAAATGCACGTTTGAATCTTTATGGGTGGAAATTCCATGTGTGATGGGGAAGAGTATGGGGGTTATGCTACCTGGCCAAAATGAACAGACGGGTGATGGAATTCTAACAGAAATTAGGGAAGTTAACAGATTTGGCAACACAATAATAATGGGAGATTTAAAGTACCCCAGTATTGACTGGGTAAATGTCATATCGGGATATGCTAGGGAGGTAAAGTTTCTAGATGAAATAAATAACTGCTTCACGGAGCAGCTGGTCCAGTAACCAATAAGAGGCCTTTCCGGACCCTTACTGATTCTCCTACACTAAATACAACAAGACTGATCATCTTCCGTTAAACTAATATAGTCATTAACAACCTCCGCAAAGTTCTACCTCTTGTTAAACTTCTATCTTCCTCTTCTTTTACTCCCAGTTAGAATCATCCCTGTTTTATTGTAACTTCTTCTTCTGAGCACTTGTTATAATTTGTTATAATTTATTATAAGTTGTAATGTATACATTCAAGTTATAGTTTTGTATTGCTCACCCCTTGTTTTATGTAAACCGACATGATACGAACTCCGTGAATGCCGGTATAGAAAAATCACAAATAAATAAATAAATAAATAAATATTAGAACTAATTCTTAGTGGAACACAGAATTTGGTGTGAGAAGGAATGGTAGTGGCGCTGCTTGGCAACAATAGTCATAATGCAATCAAATTTGAATTAATGATTGGTGGGAAGACATGAAATACAGCTGCTGCTCTAGAATTTAACTTTCAAAAGGGAGACTTTGATAAAATGAGGAAAATAGTTAGAAAAAGACTTAAGGTTGCAGCTACAAAAATTAAGAGTTGCTTAAAAATCCCATCTTGGACGCCCAGACCAGATGCATTCCATGCATTGAAAAGGTGAAAGGAAGGGCAAATGACTGCCTGCATGGTTATAAGGTGAAGTGAAAAAGGCTATTATAGCCAAAAGGAAGTCTTTAAAAAATTGGAAAAAGGATCCATCTGAAGAAAACAGGAAAAAGCATAATCATGGGCAGGCAGCATGTGAGGAGAAATAGGAGGGGAGGGGTTGAAAAGGGATCAGAGCAATTTGTTTTCTGCTCTGCTGTATTTGCTCCAGCATCAATCCTCTCCCCTCCTGTATCACTAGACAGCAGGTGGGAAGAAACAAGAGCTGAGGAGCTGGTGGGGGTCAGAAAAGGGTGAAGGGGGAAGGTGCTGGGGTCAGGCCTAGGGAAAGGCCAGCAGTTCTAGGGTCATCCCTGGAGGTGGGAAGGAGAGAGAGAAAATGTGCATGAGAGAGTGTGGATTAGCAAGGGGGAGAGTGGGAGATGAAAGAGAGAAAATTGCTACACATTCTCTCATCCCCACCCTGCTAATCAACAGCAGTCCCAAGCTGGCCACAACTCAAAAGTTTCCCAGTCTCTGATGCTGGTCCAGAGTTTGAAACGTTCCAGTGGTGATCCAGATGTTACTGTGCCCCTCCCCTTCTTTCCTCTGGCCCACAGCAGCACTGGGGCTTGTGAGCACGTGCCCGCCCTGAGGCGGGCCTGCCCTTCGCCCAAGCTTCCCTAATAACTTGAAGCCCAGGTGGAGAAAGGAACAGGGCCGCTGCAGAGCCTGTGAGACTGCATCTGCTCAGCTCCATGCTACATTTCTTTCCACTGCTGCTCTGTGCTGGTGGAAGAGAGGAGGAGGGGAAGGGAGGAATGGTTTGTGTGCAGACCTGAACAGGGCTACCCCCCTTTTCCCCAGTTTTCAGGGCCCGGGTCATCCCTGCCGAGGGTGACTATGGGCCCAGAATCCTAAATCCAACCCTGTTCCCTAGAGAACTTGAAACTACTGGTCCAGTAATGCAGCAGGAGTAGAACCAGAACTTGATCTGCCTGTTCCTCCTGATCTGGAGCTGTCAGACCATGGGCACCAATGCTCTTTATGCAAGTGTAGGGGACGTATTTGTGCGTTACCTGAGTCCAGCCGTCCGTATCCCCTGGGGACTCTCTTCAGCGGAAAAGCCTTTATTTTCTGAATGAGCCCTGCGCTCTCCCAGACGTGAATCCGATCAAATACTTTGCATCTCTTCTCCTAAATCAGACTTTTCTGATCATTTCCTTGCCAGATGTAAGTCACTGGCACAGAGCCAGGGGAAGGTGGGTGTTTATACTGAGGAACTCTAATAAGATATACCCTTATTAAATAAACATACAGATGCTTACTGTGACTCCAACATCGCTCTAAGCTTCAACGGCAAGAGGAAATGTGGAAAAAAGGATTTGCTATCACAAAGAGGGGAGTAGCTGGCTTGTTACGGCGGTTACTACCCCAAACCAAATAAGCCTAATACTTCACTTTCCAAGCATATACAGCATAGTTCTCTGCTTCAACGGCAGGGGAGAAGAAAAGAGGGTTCGCACTCACAAAGCGGGGAGTAGCTGGCTTATTACGGCGGTTACTACCCCAAACCAAATGTGCCTGATACTTCGCTTTCGATGCATATCCAGCATGGCTCTCTGCTTCATGGCATGGGAGAGGCTGATACATCAAGCATTTCCAGCATAGCTCTCTGCTTCAACAGCAGGGGAATAAGAAAAGCTGAGGCTTCACGCATATCCAGAATAACTTCAACTGCAGGGGAGAAGAAAAAAAAAAAAAATAGGATTCGCACTCACAAAGCAGGGAGTAGCTGGCTTGTTACGGCGGTTACTACCCTAAACCAAAAGGGCCTGATACTTCACTTTCAATGCATAACCAGCATGGCTCTCCGCTTCAACGGCAGGAGAGAAGAAAAACAACCAATAGGGGCTGTATGACATAGTCTGGGTAAAGGGAATAAACATGGGTGTAGCTTGCTTATTGCAGCAGTTACTACCCCTACTACCCCTAACTAATCAAGCTAGGTATTTCACTTGGATGCAGCTCCATCACTGCTCTCTACATTAATGGTGGGGGTGGAAGGGAAATAGAACCAAGAGTTAAGAGAAAATGATAAGTATGAGAGAAAAAAATGTGTGAAGCTTGCTGGGCAGACTAGATGGGCCATTTGGTCTTCTTCTGCCGTCATTTCTATGTTTCTATGTTTCTATGTTTCTATCTGACAGTGCTAACACGGCACAGAGGAGCATCAGAAGGAGAGGAGGAGGACAGGCAGAAATAGAATGAAAAGGGGTTCAGGGGAAATGGGGGGAATCTCACCTAAGGGTAACAGGATGGGGGGTAGGAGGCAGGGAACGCTGAAGGCCTCATGGAAGGAGCAGAGTATGGGTAGAGAGGGGCACTGGACTCCAGAGTCAGTGGTACAATGCAGGGGGAGCTCTGAGCTTACCCTTATTGAGCTGCTTATAAATACAAAGGTCATTTCAGCCTTTCAGCTCACTGTAGGACAGATTTATTTTTATTTTATTTATTTATAACTTTTTTTATACCGAATTTCAAGTAACAGGGTTACTTATCATTCCTGTTTACATTACAACAGTAGAAACATACTGATAAAAATATGTCTTACAATGAACAAGGAAGTGAACAACTTGGAGAACATAACTGGGAAGAGAAAAATGTGAACATAACTGGGAAGAGAGCAATGTTAGCAATTACAGCGATTGGATAGGGTAAGGTTACAATAGGAGGGAATTAAGTAATGGAGGGAGGGGAAGAGCTACTGTGGCTGGGAGAATATAAGCTTAGGTCAGGGTAGTGAAAGTCTGAGACAGACTGTGGAAAGTCCGTGGCAGTCTGTGGAGGCTATAATCTGTGATTATATATATTATATAATCAGATACCAGCAGATTTTCTCAGGTTTCAGCCCGCAATCCGGTATCTGTGAAAGATGCTGAAAGTGAACGTGTAGGACCCCTGGCACGCCTTCAGGCATGGCTGTTGCCACAGGAACAGCATCTACAGCCTTTCTGAGGCCTTTCAGTGTCCTGGTCCCAGGACTGGACTGTCTGCAGGGTGTGCGACCCCCCCCCCCTCCCCCCTTTCTTACCCAATGGGATCCGTTCTGTTGATACAGCAGGCAGCTGGTGAAGAGTCTTGCAATGACCTAGCTTCGGTAAAGTTTAAAACCAAATTTCAAACCACATACCTGGCCCCGCTGGGCCCTGTACAACCCTTCCTGGTCCCGCCAGGCCCTGCTCTTGGACTGTGCCCTAGGAACCAAGAGTAGAGTCCGAAAGGCCCGCAAAGTGGGACAACAGTCCTTAAAAAAAGAAAGCAACAAGAGACCGATGATTATTTTAGTTTCCAAGTCTTACATTTTACAAATTAACACCTTCCAAAGTGAAACCCCAAAAAGAAAAAAAAAGTCAAAAACTGATATTTAAAGGGAAATACAGTGACAATATATGAAAGCTTTCTTCTCTTTTTTTTTTTTCCATCTCTCTCTCTCCAGAAATGGAAGAAATACTGGGCTATCCTTTACAGAGAAAGCATCTGCTCTATTGCCCGCCTGGAGTTGTTTGAGTGCTCCAGTCCACCCGAGAAGGTGAAGAAACAGGACAGCAAGAAACTGATAAAGATGAGTGACTGTGTGTGTGTGGCAGAGGCCAGCGAGGAGAGCAGCCCCAAGGACACATCAGCCTTCCTGTTGGAGACCACGGACAAGCTGTATCTGTTCGCTGCGGAGATTCCTGAACAGGACAGCTGGATCAGCAGCCTCTGCGAGCTGGCATTCCCCGTGAGTGCCTGCTGAGAATCTGGGGACCAAGGAGGTGCCCTGCAGGGCATCACCATAGGAATGACATACCATACTGTACCAAATGCACTGTACCTCTCTATAGTGTGCCAAATACAGAGCATCACCATAAGAACTCTATTGTCCACCTCTTGATGCAGAGACCTAGGCAGAGTAGGATTAAAGAATTGTGAGGCCAATATCAGATGTACAGATTTGGTAGATTGGGTTGCCATGTGTATATGAGTCACTGGAAACCTCTTCTGTTTCTGCTTTTTTTTTTTCAGATGCAGAGACAGGAGCAGAAGGGAAGGGGACAGGGCTCCTCACTCAGTATGGAAGATAACTTCTTGTACTGCACAGGATCAAAAGGTAGCGTGGGAGAGCCTGGTGCAAGCACTGTCTGTACAAGGCCAGGATTCCACCCATCTGTTGGAGGGGGGCAAGCCGTTGTACTAATATTTATTAAAAATGACACAGAGACTGATCGCATCTTATAGACTAATCGATTTACTGAGGCATAAGCTTTTGAGGACAAGAACATAAGAACATGCCATCCTGGCAACAAATTCCAGAGTTTAATTGTGCGTTGAGTGAAAAAGAACTTTCTCCAATTAGTTTTAAATGTGCCACATGCTAACTTCATGGAGTGCCCCCTAGTCCTTCTATTATCTGAAAGAGTAAATAATTGATTCACATTAACCCGTTCTAGACCTCTCATGATTTTAAAGACCTCTATCATATCCCCCCTCAGCCGTCTCTTCTCCAAGCTGAACAGCCCTAACCTTTTCAGCCTTTCCTCATAGGGGAGCTGTTCCATTCCCTTTTCATTTTGGTTGCCCTTCTCTGGACCACCTCCATCGCAACTATATCTTTTTTGAGATGCGGCCACCAGAATTGTACACAGTATTCAAGGTGCGGTCTCACCATGGAGCGATACAGAGGCATTATGATATTTTCCATTTTATTCACCATTCCCTGTCTAATAATTCCCAACATTCTGTTTGCTTTCTTGACTGCCGCAGCCCACTGAACCGACTATTTCAATCTGTTATCCACTATGACGTCTAGATCTCTTTCTTGGGTAGTAGCTCCTAATATGGAGCCTAACATCATGTAACTTCTGTATGGGTTATTTTTCCCTATATGCATCACCTTGCACTTATCCACATTAAATTTCATCTGCCATTTGGATGCCCAATTTTCCAGTCTTACAAGGTCCTCCTGCAATTTATCACAATCTGCTTGTGATTTACCTACTCTGAACAATTTTGTATCATCTGCAAATTTGATTACCTCACTTGCCGTATTTCTTTCCAGATTATTTATAAATATATTGAAAAGTACAGGTCCCAATACAGATCCCTGAGGTACTCCACTGCCCATTCCCTTTCACTGAGAATCCACTTTGCACCATATGTGGAGCTGTACAAGACTGCTCATATGGGTACAATTTCCCTGGCTATCTCTCTGTGAATAATAATGATAATAATAAAATGAGTTACCAGTTTAGCCCTTTTTCAGAAATGATTTTCTGCTTGGGAAGGTTCCTATATCATCTTTTTTGGGGGAGGATTTATTTATTAAATTTCTGCCCACTTCGTGAGCTGATAATTCTTTTCTCTATTGCCTTGTCTAGCTTGCCCCAGTGCTGTAGTGCACAAATAATCTCAATGCAGTGCTTGCGGTGATCAAAATTTGCAGTGATCACAGCATAGTATTTGCACTGCCCACATGATCTCAGTGCAGTACTTACAGTGATCTGTGTTGCAGTGTCTGCATGTTCTCGGCACAGTGCTTGCAGTGGTCTGTGCTACAGTGTCCCATGATCTCAGTGCAGTGCTTGCAGTGATCTGTGCTACAGTGATCTGTGCTACAGGGTCCACATGATTTCAGCACAATGCTTGCAGTGATCTGTGCTACAGTGTCCACATGATCTCAGTGCAGTGCTATGTGCTGTAGTGTCCACATGATCTCAGTGCAGTGCTTGCAGTGATCTGTGTTACAGTGATATGTACTACAGTGTCCACATGATCTCATGTGCTGCAGTGTCCACATGATCTCAGTGCAGTGCTTGCAGTGATCTGTGCTGCACTGTATTCTGTGCTCAGTACAGTACCACTGTTGGGGCAAAGAGAGCGAGTTGAGATGTTTGAGAATATCTGGAATGGTCTTGTTTTGCAGTCATGAAGGAATTTAAAGTGACAGTGAGGAAGACGGAAGCCTCAGAGCGTTGTGGGCTTTGGGGCTCCTATATCTTAAAGACAGAGGCTGATGCTCTTGAGCTCCAGGACACAAACACTGGGAACATCTCTGGCATGTGGCCCTACAGATTTCTACGCAGATTTGGACGTGACAAGGTAACATTCCCTTTCATGTGGTGGGATAAGTCTAGGGTCTGGGATTCTGAAAACAGGAGCAAAGACTTTCCATATAAAAGAGTAGCAGGACATACTGAAAGAGATGTCAATGCACCCAAAGCCAGTACCTCCTGCTGGGAAAGACTGGAACTGCAGGAGGTGTGAGCTCCTGCCAGGGGTAGATTTAACCCAGAGGCCCCTCCAAAATTGCACATTACAGCAGGCCTGGAGGGAGGGGGTCCTCCTCTGAAATTGCATCCTGCAGTTGGCCATTTGTAGTCAAGTCAGCTGGTCAATGCAAAATAATTATGGGGCCACACAGGATTGCCACTTCTGGTGACAGGGTGGACTTCTGGTAGCAGGGTGGCTGCCCATTGCCAGGTGCCCACTCTGCCTGTTGTGAGATCCGTTCCTGGCTCCTACACCATTCTTTTCAGCGTCTTTTGCTGAGAGAGGCTGAGACTGCAGGAGCTTTGAGCTCCCCCACAGCCAATGCTCCTATACCTTTCTTTACAATTGCACTTCCTGCTGGAAGAAGCTGGGACTGCAGGAGCTATAATGTCCCCCATAGCCAGAGCTCCTGCACCAGTACCCAGAGTACTTCTTACTGGGAGAAGTTGAGATTGCAGAAACTGTGAGGCCCCCCCTAGCCTTGCAGTATGTGTGAGTGCGTGTGAAAAGGGGATCTGTTATTTTCTGGATTTTTGCCCCACCAGGTGACCTTTTCGTTTGAGGCAGGGCGCAGATGTGCATCAGGAGAAGGGAACTTTGAGTTTGAGACCAGGCTGGGGAATGAGATCTTCCTGGCCATTGAGTCAGCAATCAGCGCCCAGAGATACAGTGGCAGGGAGTGCCCACAACATAACACATACAGCACTGTGGGTACATCTGTAACCACCAGGGAAGAAAGGACCAAGGAACCCAAAGAGAAATCCTCAGCCAGCAACTGGCTAGAAGCACCAGGAGGCAACAACCTTCACCTGGCTGGTAGCAGGTGTCTGTCCCTGGAATCTAGTCTGGAAGGCAGAATGACCTCTCTCAAGTCCTTCAACAGTTGCCCAATTTCCTCCGCCCAGACCCTTGCACCCAGGAGGAAATCCTCGCAACCCCAGGACACGAAGTGCCTCTATTCTGAACCACAGCTGCTGGTGCCCGGAAACAGCAAAACCTCAAAGCAGAAAACTGAGAAGCAAGACCAGGAGGCATATCTGGCAGAGTCGGAATATGCAGTGCCCTTTGACACCATTGCCAAATCCCTGATGGCTACTAGTTTTGCCACCTTTCTTTGTGACCAGGACAACCACCAACTTGCCCCTCAGCCTAGCACAAACTCTCTTCTGAGCCCAGATGCCCTGTATGACAGCATTGAAGAGCTGCTCACTAAAAGACTGCAGCTGCCCACAAGTCCTAAGGCCGAGAACATCTATGATGAGCCAGAGGGCGTGGCTGGTCACATGCTCTATGATGAACCCGAAGATATCAGAAGCGAGGCGTGGAAGCTTCAGGCCACCAATCAGGACTTTACAGGCCATGAATACCCCTATAACTCAGAAGTGGATGACTATGCTGTGCCAAAGCCTGGCACCAGCCAGGGCAGGCAAGCAGAGAAGGGAGGGCAAGGCTGGCTAGAGGAGCGAGAATATGACAATGTGGTGTTACAATCTTCGAAGAAAAAGACTGCACAGTGAAACAGATGAAGGATACATGTTGCTCCTGCTCTCTGTTCTCTGGACACTGCAGCAGATAGGGACACAGAACTACAAGAGGAAACAGGCCTCATCTCTGAGGCTGCAGGAACATGCTTTAATTTACCCTTGATGAATTTTTCCATTTTGAAATTATTATATTATATTTTCTTTCTACATGTTGCAAATAATTTCTTTTCTTTTCTTTTTTTGTTTTGAGAGTTTTGATGCATATAAGAGATAAAATACAGACGGAAATTGATACATCTTAGTCCTGTCTTACAGCACTCTACAGTTCCAGTACTGAGACCCACACTCATAGCCCTGCCATTCACCACGTTCCTGCCTTGCAGTCAGAGTTGTAGGTGCCATCTACAAGGGGGTGCCACAGCTTCTTTCCAATGCTGCAGCAATTAGATGCCTCTCTCTTTTCCTCATACTGTCCTCCACTGAAGAAGAAGTTGCTTCTACCCTCCCCCCAACTCTGCCCCTCCAAGACTGCTGCAAGGCCAATTGCTATGGTTCTGCTTCATTATGGTGCATAGGGTGAGAACCATTGCTACTCCTACTCCTGCAGCTACTGGGTTGGAAGGTGAAAGCGTGAGGGGAAGATTGTAAGCTGAAGGTGAATAGTAAAGAACACAGGTGAAGGGGGTTGGAAGGCGAAGATATGGGGGAAGGTTTAGGATTTTGCCTGCTTCACAGCCTCATCCTACCTTGCTGCCTTTTACAATGAAGCCTCCCCACCAGCAAAGGCCTCTAGTGAGCTTGGCTTCCAGCCTTGCCAAGCTCCTTTCCCGTGCCTGTACTACATGCAACGTCTAGTCCCATTTAACCCTGCCTTGTCAGAGCCTCCTTTTCTTCTCATGGAGTTACCTTAGGCTCCTTGACCTGTCTGCTGTTATTCGTGTTCCTTGCCTTGCCTTGTGGCCTCCAGACCTTCAAGTCTCTTGCTTTGTGAACTTTCCAGGCCTCCTCTTGCCTTGTGGCTTCTGAGCCTTCTAGTCTCTTGCCTTGTGGCTTATCTGGGCCTACCTCTTTCCTCATAGCCTCTGGGCCTTCTTGCTTCCTGCTTTGCTGCCTATCTTGGCCTAGCCTTGCCAGGCCTTCCTGCTCCTTGCCTTGCGGCCTCCAGGCCTTCTAGCTCACTTCCTTGTTATCTAGTGCCCTCTGGGGTTTCTTGCTTAGTGGTCTCCGGGCCTCCTACTACGCTGCCTTTGGGCCTTTATGTTTCTTGTTCTGTGTTCCTTGTCTCTGCCTAGTCTTCTCTAGTCTCATCTCTGTCTTGTTCATTCTTGTGTCTGTCCCGTTCAGTTCCAATCCTATCTACTGCACACAGTCCAGTATCCAGTCCTGTCTTTGGTCAGCTCTGGCTTGTCCCTGTCTATCCTGTCAGCAGCCCTTACTTGTCTCTGTCCACAGCCTCGCCTGGTCCAGCCTGACCATGGCTTTGCCTAGTCCAGCCTTTTCCAGCCTTGCCCAGTCTAGTCAGTCTACAGCCTTGCCTAAACCAGACTCACCATGTACTTCCATCGCACTGGCGTCCTACTGGTTCCCAGAAGCCAAAGGGCCAACCTGTAGAGGAGGGGCCTGGCTAGGTAGAAAACTGGCCCTTGTCCTGTCCAGCATCCTGCCTTGTTTTCCTGTACCGCTCCTGGGGTGGTATACCCTGGGTCCAGCCCTGCACCTTGTAACAGGAAGGATGGAGGGTGAGGGGCGGTTGGAAGGATGGAAAGTGGGAAAGGGTTGGAAAGTGTGGGAGAGGAGGTTGAAAGGCAAAGGAGAGAAGGGAGGACAGAAGGTGAGGGAGAAGAGCGGAGGGTGAAAAGCTTAAGGAAAGTGTGGGGAAGGATGGTGTTATGGATCTGTTGCTGAATGGATCTGTTGCTGAAGACTCCTGAAGAAGGGAGGAGTTAGCAATCTGTTATGAAACTGCTCCCGTGGTAGGAGGAGTTAGCAATCTTGTTATGAACTGCTCCTGTAGAGGGAGGAGTTAGCAATCTTGTTATGCCTCGACTCCTGTAGAAGGGAGGAGATAGCAATCTGTTAGAGACTCCGTGAGGAGTTAGCAATCTGTTACCAGCAGAGTGTTTGGAGAGAGCACTCGGCTGTAAAGGAAAGTAGATAGGTGGATACTTGGGCCGATGGCAGATGACAGCGCCCCCAGGAGGATATCCTGAGAGGGATAGGCTTGGGTATGGAGACAGACACAGATAGTTCTTTTATTAGACAGGTTAGTAGAACCACCAGAGGTGGCAGTAGTGAGCTGATATGCCCGGCAGGGCTGAAGTCCCTCAGGAACTGGAACAGCGATCCCAGGGTTGCTGAGCTGTAGAGAAACTATAGATAGTGAGTAGACAGGGTATGCTGTGTTCATAGCCAGAACTAGATGACAAAACTCACATAAGGTCTTCAAGAAGCTCAGTAGCTGGAAAGGGTTAGGCCCTCAAGGAGTGAGTACCTGGTTCCAGGGAAAGCTCTGAGAGAGTGGTGGTAACTCACAATTGTCTGTATCTGCGATAGCTTCCAGGCAGTAGAGAATCTTCAGTGTGTTCAGGAACATGGGCCCTTGAGGAGCGAGTACCGGTTCCTTTCTGCAATCTGAAATAGTAACTCACAAATGTCTGGATCTGCGATAGCTTCTAGACAGTAGAGAATCTTCAGAGTGTTCAGGAACATGGCCCTCGAAGAGCGAGAACCGGTTCCTATCTGCAATCTGAAATAGTAAATGTCTGTATCTGTGATAGCTTCCAGACAGTAGAGAAACTTCAGAGTGTTTAGGAACATGGGCCCTTAAGGAGTGAGTACCGGTTCCTATCTGCAATCTGAAATAGGAGCTCAAAATGTCTGTATCTGCGATTGCTTCCAGGCAGTAGAGAATCTTCAGAGTGTTCAGGAACATAGGCCCTCGAGGAGCGAGTACCGGTTCCTATCTGCAAACTGAAATAAAGAAAAGAGAGCGAGGACCCTGAGGAGCAGGTACCCCTGGTAAGTCCGAGGAGGCAGAGTAGCTTGGACGAATCCCGTATGCGATTTCTTATCCTTGTCCTTGTCCTTGCTAACTCGATTCGTTAGCAAATACTGAGACCTTTTATATTGGAAGAGGATGACGTCATCTCAGGGGACGCCCCAGAGGTTCGTGCACATGCTGGTACATCAATCGGAGCACGCATGCGCCCTATGTCAGCAGGAACATGGCGAATCCACAGAGTCGTGCCGGTCCGGGGACGCCGGAGAGAGATGGCATGAAGACGCCGTGGCAGCTAACTGTCCATCAGACCCGGAGGGAGTCGCCACAGAGGTAAAAAGGGTGGAGTGAGGGCGTCGAGCAGCGATGGACACAACAGATGGAAGGTGTGGGGAGTTGGAAAGGTATGAAAGATGAGGGTGAATTGGGGAAAGAAGAAGATTTCTAGAGCAAGAATGGAGGTAGCTCTTGATGGAAAGAACAAGAGAGTCAGATAGCTAGAGATGATAAAGGGAACAGCCCAACAAGGGGGAGATGGAGGGCTGACAGACGCAATAGAGGTGAGAGTTGTGGGGGTGTAGGGTGAGGAGTTGGAGGGCTGAGAAATACAATAGATGGGAGAGTTGTGGAGGTGTAGGGGGAGGAGATGGAGGGCTGAGAGATACAATAGAGGGGAGAGTTCTGGAGGTGTATGGTGGGGGTCTGGAGGGCTGAGAGATACAATAGAGGGAAGAGTTGTGGAGGTGTAGGGTCGGGAAATGGGGGGCTGAGAGATGCATTAGAGGGGAGAGTTGTGGAGGTGTAGGATGGGAAGATGCAGGGCTGAGAGATGCAATAAAGGGGAGAGTTGTGGAGGTGTAGGGTGAGGAGATGGAGGGCTGAGAGATGCAATAGAGGGGAGAGTTGTGGAGGTGTAGGATGGGGAGATGGAGGGCTGAGAGACGCATTAGAGGGGAGAGTTGTGGAGGTGTAGGATGGATGGTGAGAGATACAATAAAGGGAGAGTTGTGGAGATGTAGGATGGGGAGATGGAGGGCTGAGAGATGCAATAGAGGGGAGAGTTGCGGAAGTGTAGGGTGAGGAGATGGAGGGCTGAGAGATGCAATAGAGGGGAGAGTTGTGGAGGAGTAGGGTGGGGAGTTGGAAGGCTGAGAGATGCAAAAGAGGGGAGAGTTGTGGAGGTGTAGGATGGAGGGCTGAGAGATTTAATAGAGGGGAGCGTTGTGGAGGTGTAGGGTGATGAGATGGAGGGCTGTGAGATGCAATAGTGGAGAGAATTGTGTAGGTGTAGGATGGGGAGTTGGAGGACTGAGAGATGCAATAAAGGGGAGAGATGTGGAAGTGTAGGGTGAGGAGATGGAGGGCTGAGAAATGCAAGAGAGGGGAGAGTTGTGGAGTGTAGGATGGGGAGATGCAGGGCTGAGAGATTCAATAAAGGGGAGAGTTGTGGAAGTGTAGGGTGAAGAGATGGAGGGCTGAGCGATGCAATAGTGGGGAGAGTTGTGGAGGTGTAGGATGGGGAGATGGAGGGCTGAGAGATGCATTAGAGGGGAGAGTTGAGGAAGTGTAGGATGGAGGGGTGAGAGAATACAATAGAGTGTGAGTTGTGGAGGTGTAGGATGGGGAGATGGAGGGCTGAGAGATGCGTTAAAGGGGAGAGTTGTGGAGGTGTAGGATGGAGGGCTGAGAGATGCAATAGAGGGGAGAGTTGTGGAGGTGTAGGTATGGAGATGGAGGGCTGAGAGATACAATAAGAGGGTGAGTTGTGGAGGTGTAGGATGGGGAGATGGAGGGCTGAGAGATACAATAGAGGGTGTGTTGTGGAGGTGTAGGATGGGGAGATGGAGGGCTGAGAGATGCGTTAGAGGAAAGAGTTGTGGAGGTGTAGGATGGAGGTGTGAGAGACACAATAGAGGGGAGAGTTGGGAGATGTAGGATGGGGAGATGGAGGGCTGAGAGATTCAATAAAGGGGAGAGTTGTGGAAGTGTAGGGTGAAGAGATGGAGGGCTGAGCGATGCAATAGTGGGAAGAGTTGTGGAGGTGTAGGATTGGGAGATGGAGGGCTGAGAGATGCATTAGAGGGGAGAGTTGTGGAGGCGTAGGATGGAGGGGTGAGAGATACAATAGAGTGTGAGTTGTGGAGGTGTAGGATGGGGAGTTGGAGGGCTGAGAGATGCGTTAGAGGGGAGAGTTGTGGAGGTGTAGGATGGAGGGGTGAGAGATACAATAGAGGGGAAAGTTGTGGAGGTTAGGGTGGAAAGATGGAGGGTTGAGAGATGCAATAGAGGGGAGAGTTGTGGAGGTGTAGGTAAGGAGATGGAGGGCTGAGAGATACAATAGAGGGTGAGTTGTGGAGCTGTAGGATGGGGAGATGGAGGGCTGAGAGATACAATAGAGGGTGTGCTGTGGAGGTGTAGGATGGGAAGATGGAGGGCTGAGAGATGCGTTAAAGGGAAGAGTTGTGGAGGTGTAGGTTGGAGGTGTGAGAGACACAATAGAGGGGAGAGTTGGGAGATGTAGGATGGGGAGATGGAGGGCTGAGAGATACAATAGAGGGTGAGTTGTGGAGTATGGGGAGATGGAGGGCTGAGAGATGCATTAGAGGGAAGAGTTGTGGAGGTGTAGGATGGAGGTGTGAGAGATACAATAGAGGGAGAGTTGTGGATGTGTAGGATGGGGAGATGCAGGGCTGAGAGATTCAATAAAGGGGAGAGTTGTGGAGGTGTAGGGTGGGGAGATGGATGGCCGAGAGATGCAATAGAGGGGAGAGTTGTGGAGGTGTAGGGTGGGGAGATGGAGGGCTGAGAGATGCAATACAGGGGAGAGTTGTGGAGGTGTCGGATGGGGAGATGGAGGGCTGAGAGATGCAATAGAGGGCGAAAGTTGTGGAGGTTAGGTGGGGAGATGGAGGGCTGAGAGATGCAATAGAGGGGAGAGTTGTGGAGGTGTAGGGTGAGGAGATGGAGGGCTGAGAGATGCAATAGAGGGGAGAGTTGTGGAGGTTAGGGTGAGGAGATGCAGGGTTGAGAGATGCAATAGAGGAGAGAGTTGTGGACGTGTAGGGTGGGTAGATGGAGTGCTGAGAGATACAATAGAGGGAAGAGTTGGGGTGGTCTAGGGTGAGGAGATGGAGGGCTGAGAGACGCAATAGAGGGGAGAGTTGTGGAGGTGTAGGATGGGGAGATGGAGGGCTGAGAGATGCAATAGAGGGGAGAGTTGTGGAGGAGTAGGGTGGGGAGATGGAAGGCTGAGAGATGCAATAGAGGGGAGAGTTGCGGAGGTGTAGGTGTGGAGATGGAGGGCTGAGAGATGCAATAGAGGGGAGAGTGTGCAGTAGTAGGGTGAGGAGAAGGAGGGCTGAGAGATGAAATAGAGGGGAGAGTTGTGGACGTGTAGGATGGGGAGATGGAGGGCTGAGAGATGCAATAGAGGGGAGAGTTGTAGAGGTGTAGGGTGGGGAGATGGAGGGCTGAGAGATGCAATAGAGGGGAGAGTTGTGGAGGTGTAGGTTGGGGAGATGGAGGCCTGAGAGATGCAATAGAGGGGAGAGTTGTGGAGGTGTAGGTTGGGGAGATGGAGGCCTGAGAGATGCAATAGAGGGGAGCGTTGTGGAGGAGTACATTGGGGAGTTGGAGGGCTGAGAGATGCAATAGAGGGGAGAGTTGTGGAGGTGTAGGGTGCAGATATGGAGGGCTCAGAGATGCAATAGAGGGGAGAGTTGTGGAGGTGTAGGGTGAGGAGATGCAGGGCTGAGAGATGCAATAGAGGGAAGAGTTGTGGAGGTGTAGGATGGAGGTGTGAGAGACACAATAGAGGGGAGAGTTGGGAGATGTAGGATGGGGAGATGGAGGGCTGAGAGAGACAATAGAGGGGAGAGTTGTGGAGGTGTAGGGTGAGGAGATGGAGGACTGAGATTTACAATAGTGGGAAGAGTGGTGGAGGTGTAGGGTGGGGAGATGGAGGTCTGAGAGATGCAATAGAGGGGAGAGTTGTGGAGGTGTCGGATGGGGAGATGGAGGGCTGAGAGATGCAATAGAGGGGAGAGTTGTGGAGGTGTAGGATGGGGAGATGGAGGGCTGAGGGGTGCAATAGAGGGGAGAGTTGTGTAGGAGTAGGGTGGGGAGATGGAAGGCTGAGTGATGCAATAGAGGGGAGAGTTATGGAGGTGTAGGGTGAGGAGATGGAGGGCTGAGAAATGCAAAAGAAGGGAGAGTTGTGGAGGTTAGGGTGAGGAGATGGAGAGCTGAGAGATGCAATAAAGGGGAGAGTTGTGGAGGTGTAGGATGGGGAGATGGAGGGCTAAGGGTGCAATAGAGGGGAGAGTTGTATAGGAGTAGGGTGGGGAGATGGAAGGCTGAGTGATGCAATAGAGGGGAGAGTTATGGAGGTGTAGGGTGAGGAGATGGAGGGCTGAGAGATGCAAAAGAGGGGAGAGTTGTGGAGGTTAGGGTGAGGAGATGGAGAGCTGAGAGATGCAATAAAGGGGAGAGTTGTGGAGGTGTAGGATGGGGAGATGGAGGGCTAAGGGGTGCAATAGAGGGGAGAGTTGTGTAGGAGTAGGGTGGGGAGATGGAAGGCTGAGTGATGCAATAGAGGGGAGAGTTGTGGAGGTGTAGGTGTGGAGACGGAGGGCTGAGAGATGCAATAGAGGTGAGAGTTGTGGAATCGTAGGGTGAGGAGATGGAGGGCTGAGAGATGCAATAGAGGGGAGAGTTGTTGAGGTGTAGGATGGGGAGGAGGGCTGAGAGATATAATAGAGGGGAGAGTTGTGGCAGTTTATGTGGGGAGATGGAGGGCTGAGAGATGCAATAGAGGGGAGAGTTGTTGAGGTTAGGATGGGGAGATGGAGGGCTGAGAGATGCAATAGAGTGGAGAGTTGTGGAGGTGCATGGAGGTCTGAGAGATGCAATAGAGGTTAGGGTTGTGGAGGTGTAGGGTGGGGAGATGGAGGGCTGAGAGTTACAATGGAGGGGAGAGTTGAGGTGGTATAGGGTGAATTGATGGGGGGCTGAGAGATGCAATAGAGGGGAAAGTTGTGGAGGTTAGGTGCGGAGATGGAGGGCTGAGAGATGCAATAGAGGGGAGAGTTGTGGAGGTGTAGGGTGAGGAGATGGAGGGCTGAAAGTTGCAATAGAGGGGAGAGTTGGGGAGGTGTATGGTGAGATGGAGGGCTGAGAGTTGCAATAGAGGGGAGAGTTGTGGAGGTTAGGGTGAGGAGATGGAGGCCTGAGAGATGCAATAGAGGAGAGAGATGTGGACGTGTAGGGTGGGGAGATGGAGGGCTGAGAGATACAATAGAGGGGAGAGTTGTGGAGGTGTAGATTGGGGAGATGGAGGCCTGAGAGATGCAATAGAGGGGAGAGTTGTGGAAGTGTAGGTTGGGGAGATGGAGGCCTGAGAGATGCAATAGATGGGAGAGTTGTGGAGGTGTAGGGTGAGGAGATGGAGGGCTGAGAGATGCAATAGAGGGGAGAGTTGTGGAGGTGTAGGATGGAGGGCTGAGAGATGCAATAGAGGGGAGAGTTGTGGAGGTGTAGGTTGGGTAGATGGAGGGCTGAGAGATGCAATAGAGGGGAGAGTTGTAGAGGGGTAGGGTGGGGAGATGGAGGGCTGAGAGATGCATTAGAGGGCAGAGTTGTGAATGTGTAGGTTGGGGAGATGGAGGGCTGAGAGATGCAATAGAGGGGAGAGTTGTGGAGTCATAGGTGAGGAGATGGAGGGCTGTGAGATGCAATAGTGGGGAGAATTGTGGAGGTCTAGGATGGGGAGATGGAGGACAGAGAATTGCAATAGAGGGGAGAGTTGTGGAAGAGTAGGGTGAAGAGATGGAGGGCTCAGAGATGCAATAGAGGGGAGAGTTGTGGAGGTGTAGGATGGGAAGATACAGGGCTGAGAGATTTAATAAAGGGGAGAGTTTTGGAAGTGTAGGGTGAAGAGATGGAGGGCTGAGAGATGCAATAGTGGGGAGAGTTGTGGAGGTGTAAGTTGGGGAGATGGAGGGCTGAGAGATACATTAGAGGGGAGAGTTGTGGAGGTGTGGGATGGAGGACTGAGAGATACAATAGAGTGTGAGTTGTGGAGGTTAAGGATGGGGAGATGGAGGCCTGAGAGATGCAATAGATGGGAGAGTTGTGGAGGTGTAGGGTGAGGAGATGGAGGGCTCAGAGATGCAATAGAGGGGAGAGTTGTGGAGGTGTAGGATGGGGAGATACAGGGCTGAGAGATTTAATAAAGGGGAGAGTTTTGGAAGTGTAGGGTGAAGAGATGGAGGCCTGAGAGATGCAATAGAGGAGAGAGATGTGGACGTGTAGGGTGGGGAGATGGAGGGCTGAGAGATACAATAGAGGGGAGAGTTGTGGAGGTGTAGATTGGGGAGATGGAGGCCTGAGAGATGCAATAGAGGGGAGAGTTGTGGAAGTGTAGGTTGGGGAGATGGAGGCCTGAGAGATGCAATAGATGGGAGAGTTGTGGAGGTGTAGGGTGAGGAGATGGAGGGCTGAGAGATAAATAGAGGGGAGAGTTATGGAGGTTTAGGATGGGGAGATGGAGGGCTGAGAGATAAATAGAGGGGAGAGTTGTGGAGGTATAGGATGGGGGAGATGGAGGGCTGAGAGATAAATAGAGGGGAAAGTTGTGGAGGTGTAGGGTGGGGAGATGGAGGGCTGAGAGATAAATAGAGGGGAGAGTTATGGAGGTTTAGGATGGGGAGATGGAGGGCTGAGAGATAAATAGAGGGGAGAGTTGTGGAGGTATAGGATGGGGGAGATGGAGGGCTGAGAGATAAATAGAGGGGAGAGTTGTGGAGGTTAAGGATGCGGAGATGGAGGGCTGAGAGTTAAATAGAGGGGAGAGTTGTGGAGGTGTAGGGTGGGGAGATGGAGGGCTGAGAGATAAATAGAGGGGAGAGTTGTGGAGGTGTAGGATGCGGAGATGGAGGGCTGAGAGTTAAATAGAGGGGAGAGTTGTGGAGGTGTAGGGTGTGGAGATGGAGGCCTGAGAGATAAATAGAGGGGACAGTTGTGGAGGTGTAGGGTGAGGAGATGGAGGGCTGAGAGATGCAATAGAGGGGGGAGTTGTGGAGGTGTAGGGTGGGGAGATGGAGGGCTGAGAGATAAATAGAGGAGAGAGTTGTGGAGGTGTAGGATGGGGAGATGGAGGGCTGAGAGATAAATAGAGGGGAGAGTTGTGGAGGAGTAGGGTGGGGAGATTGAAGTCTGAGAGATGCAATAGAGGGGAGAGTTGTGGAGTCGTAGGGTGAGGAGATGGAGGGTTGAGAGATGCAATAGAGGGGGGGAGTTGTGGAGGTGTAGGGTGGGGAGATGGATGGAAGGATGAAACTTGCTAAGAGTTGATACTGAGGCAGAGAGAAATGGAGAAAAATGAGATGAAGGGAAAAGTCAATGAAAGCGAGGGATCTAGGGGAGGAAATGAAGAAGACAGAAGGCTCTGAAAAAGGAGATAGGAGACCAACAAGAGAAAAGTAGAAATATAGCAATGAGGACCGAAATTATTAAGAAAATAAAATGTCTAAACAATAAAAGTGGAAAAAAATATTTTATTTTCATTTAGCAAATGCGATATGTCAAATTTGGGAATGTCCAGCTCTTGATATCTTTGTATTTCGCACAGTACTAGAGTAAGTGCATTTATATTTCTATTTGTCTGGTGTTGCTCTGCATAGGACCCAATTTATTAAAGTTTTTTACCCCCCATTCTGTGTCTGTGGGAAAAAATGTTTAGTAAATCAGGTCCCAAGTCTGTCTTCTTGAGGTGTCTATTTATAGTTCTGTATTGGATGAGGGTCTGCCTGTGGATGACATCGTCATGGCTAAAAGGCGCACACTCCTTTTTCAACCCTTACTGCTTTATAGTGTAAAGTTGGGTAGAGGTTAAGTTCACTTCTGGTAACATGCCAACAAACCTAAAGGTCACGCTTTTGAAGCTAAGGTAAAACTTATAGATTATAAGTAATAATGTTATGTTTTAAATAAAAAGCCCCAAACATTATCTCCCAGCTTGTGGTGACATGTATTGTGTACAGGTGAGAGTGCACGTTTTCACTTGGCCTTAGGTGTCAAATTGCCTGGCTTCAGCTCTGCCTGCAGTATCCCCTGTTATTCCAGTACTGAATCTCCCTCTGCAGTATCCCTCTGCAGTATATCTTGCATTTCCAGTACTGAGACCTCCCCCCTACACACAGCTCTGTCAGTGCACCTCCCTCTTGCCCTACAGCACTGCCTTCTATTCCAGTGCTAATAGTCCTGCCAGTAAAGTGATCTGAGTCTGAATCATTTGAGCTGGGATTGCTGGTTCTGTGAATTTTTCATTGCCATAGTGTTATCTGGAGCTTCTGCAGGTCTGATTGTCCCCACTAGAGAGCAGCATTGATTTAAAGACACAGCGGTGGCAGCCAGCAGCGGGAGGCTGGGGTAAGTGGAGCAAGGCTGTTATTTCACTTCTGCTGACTTATAGATGGGGGCATCAGTGGCGTCTGGACTAAAAAATGTTTAATATAGATTTGAAAGTAATTTTATTGAGTCTTCTGTTAGTTACAGATCCTAGTTCCTGTTGTGAGCGTAACTAGCCAGAGCTCCTAATTGTTGAAGAATTGAAAGGGAAGGAAGTTAAAACTGGTGCAGGGTGTGTTGGGTAAATGGAGGCTGATGGCAGGTGCTGGGCTGTCTCAGGGCACATCAGGAGGATTTAAAGTCTTTAACTGGCGTCACCTGCTCTGGGCAGACCCTTTTCTGAAGGATTTATCAAATAATATAATGGCTTTGTCTCATGGTAACTGTGCGTGTGTTTATATGTGTGGCTGTGTGTGTGTGTCAGATTTGTTGTATGCGCATATAAGAACATAAGAACATGCCATACTGGGTCAGACCAAGGGTCCATCAAGCCCAGCATCCTGTTTCCAATAGAAGCCAATCCAGGCCATAAGAACCTGGCAAGTACCCAAAAACTAAGTCTATCCCATGTTACCGTTGCTAGTAATAGCAGTGGCTATTTTCTAAGTCATCCTAATTAATAGCAGGTAATGGACTTCTCCTCCAAGAACTTATCCAATCCTTTTTTAAACACAGCTATACTAACTGCACTAACCATATCCTCTGGCAACAAATTCCAGAGTTTAATTGTGCGTTGAGTGAAAAAGAACTTTCTCCGATTAGTTTTAAATGTGACACATGCTAACTTCATGGAGTGCTCCCTAGTCTTTCTATTATCTGAAAGACTAAATAACCGATTCACATCTACCCGTTCCAGACCTCTCATGATTTTAAATACCTCTATCATATACCCCCTCAGCCGTCTCTTCTCCAAGCTGAAAAGTCCTAACCTCTTTAGTCTTTCCTCATAGGGGAGATGTTCCATTCCCTTTATCATTTTGGTCGCCCTTCTCTGTACCTTCTCCTTCACAGCTATATCTTTTTTGAGATGTGGTAACCAGAATTGTACACAGTATTCAAGGTGCGGTCTCACCATGGAGTGATACAGAGACATTATGACATTTTCCGTTTTATTCACCATTCCCTTTCTAATAATTCCCAACATTCTGTTTGCTTTTTTGACTGCCGCAGCACACTGAACCGATGATTTCAATGTGTTATCCACTATGACGCCTAGATCTCTTTCTTGGGTGGTAGCTCCTAATATGGAACTTAACATTGTGTAACTATAGCATGGGTTATTTTTCCCTATATGCATCACCTTGCACTTATCCACATTAAATTTCATCTGCCATTTCAATGCCCAATTTTCAAGTCTCAGAAGTTCTTCCTGCAATTTATCACAATCTGCTTGTGATTTAACTACTCTGAACAATTTTGTATCATCTGCAAATTTGATTACCTCACTCGTATTTCTTTCCAGATCATTTATAGATATATTTAAAAGTATGGGTCCCAATACAGATCCCTGAGGCACTAAAATGTTTACCCTTTTCCACTGAGAGAATTGACCATTAAATCCTACTCTTTGTTTCCTGTCTTTTAACCAGTTTGTAATCCACGAAAGGACATCGCCACCTATCCCATGACTTTTTACTTTTCCTAGAAGCCTCTCATAAGGAACTTTGTCAAATGCCTTATCTATATGTTTATTAACTCCTTCAAAAAAGTGAAGCAGATTTGTGAGGCAAGTCTTGCCTTGGGTGAAGCCATGCTGACTTTGTTCCATTAAACCATGTCTTTCTATATGTCCTGTGATTTTGATATTTAGAACACTTTCCACTATTTTTCCTGGCACTGAGGTCAGGCTAACCGGTCTATAGTTTCCCTGATCGCCCCTGGAGCCCTTTTTAAATATTGGGATTATATTAGCCACCCTCCAGTCTTCAGGTACAATGGATGATTTTAATGATAGGTTACAAATGTTTACTAATAGGTCTGAAAGTTCATTTTTGAGTTCCTTCAGAACCCTGGGGTATATAGACCATCCGGTCCAGGTGATTTACTACTCTTCAGTTTGTCAGTCAGGCCTTCCACATCTTCTAGGTTCACCGTGATTTGGTTCAGTCCATCTGAATCATTACCCATGAAAACCTTCTCCATTACGGGTACCTCCCCAACATCCTCTTCAGTAAACACCGAAGCAAAGAAATCATTTAATCTTTCCGCGATGGCCTTATCTTCTCTAAGTGCCCCTTTAACCCCTCGATCATCTAACGGTCCAACTGACTCTCTCAGAGGCTTCTGCTTCAAATATATTTTAAAACGTTTTTACTGTGAGTTTTTGCCTCTACGGCCAACTTCTTTTCAAATTCTTTCTTTGCCTATTTTATCAATGTCTTACATTTAACTTGCCAATGCTTATGCATTATCCTATTTTCTTCTGTTGGATCCTTCTTCCAATTTTTGAATGAAGATCTTTTGGCTAAAATAGCCTCTTTCACCCCACCTTTTAACCATGCTGATAATTGTTTTGCCTTCTTTCCACCTTTCTTAATGTGTGGAATACATCTGGACTGTGCTTCTAGGATGGTATTTTTTAACAATGACCACGCCTCTTGCACACTTTTTACCTTTATAGCTGCTCCTTTCAGTTTTTTTCTAACTATTTTTCTCATTTTATCAAAGTTTCCCTTTTGAAAGTTTAGCATGAGAGCCGTGGATTTGCTTACTGTCCCCCTTCCAGTCATTAATTCAAATTTGATCATATTATGATCACAGTTGCCAAACAGCCCCACCACCGTTACCTCTCTCACCAAATCCTGTCCTCCACTGAGAATTAGATCTAAAATTGCTCCCTCTCTTGTCGGTTCCTGAACCAATTGCTCCATAAAACTCTCATTTATTCTATCCAAGAACTTTATCTCTCTAACATGTCCCGATGATACATTTACCCAGTCAATATTGGAGTAATTGAAATCTCGCATTATTACTGCACTACCAATTTGGTTAGCTTCCCTAATTTCTCTTAGCATTTCACTGTCCGTCTCACCATCTTGACCAGGTGGACGGTAGTATACTCCTATCACTATAGTCTTGCCCGACACACAAGGAATACAAACAGTCTAACTTCAGTTAGTCAGCCAGAGTGACTCACTGCTCTCTTGATTAACAAATGTTGGTACCTAATCAAACCAAATCACACTACCTCAACACTTTTCCAAGGTGAGTAACTGAACTGAACTTTTCAACCTTTTTACTTAGGTAGACACTGCTCCTAGCTTATTTCTAGCTTCTGGCTACTTTTTTTTTTTTTTTAATATACAAACACTCTAACTTCTGTTTACTAGCTGCCTTACAGACTATTAAAAATAAACACACTAACTACTGCTTACTAGCTGCCTTACTGACTGACTATTTAAGAATACAAACAGTCTAACTGCTGTTTATTCACTGCCTTACTGACTATTAAAAGCACAAACACACAAACACACTAAATAATATTCCTAAATAGTTAACTTCGCCCCAATACTTTTAAAAAAGACAATTTCCCAAGCAAAAACTTACTGATTCCTTTCAGCCACCAGCAAGGTGATCCTCTCCTCTCAGTGCTCCCACTGGATATTTTCAAAGACATTAGATACACTAAAGAATTTTTTAAAATTCCTGGTAAAGCTGTATGTCTGAGTGATTTGTATGTGTGTTAGTTAATTCCATTCAGTTCTTTAAAGAAAACTAAACTAAAATAATATAATGTCAAAATGCAGAGACCTCCACAATGCATTCAGACAAAAAAAAAATGAATACTTGAGTGTGCTATAATTGCTCATTTTGTCTTTCTCTTTGCACCATACCATTGCAAACCCTGCCTCATGGAACAGATGAAACCGGTAATACTGGAGTAGAAAGAGGCATCTTGGAATGATAAAGTCAAGCAATACATAAGGGTTCTAGGATTATAAAAATGGAAACAGTGATTCAGTGGTGACCTGTACATAGCTGCATCTGGTTACCTCTAGTATAATGACTGCAGGATTCTTTTGATGTGAGACCTGATGTATTGGATTTAATTGCTGGAAACACAAACATATTCTTTTAAACCTTTCTTTGGATCACTAGCAGAATACTTGTAATGTATCCCTCCTGTGCTTTTGCTTTGTTTGTGCCCGTAGATATGGCACTTTCTCCATGTGTTATTATATTAGTGTGGGCTGCCTATGTGTCTGTGATTACATTGGCAGTGTCCTTGTTGGTTGCAATGAAACAGAGGTACATGAGCTTTGGAGACCTCACTGGCCCCCTTTTCATCTTTTCTGTTACTGTTGTGTACCTTCATGTTCATTGAATATGTGGTACAGGGGGTTAATAATTAACATCTCTCATTCATCAGTGTCTGTGCATTAGATTTTGGAAGTATCCAGTATGATGGAGTTTGGGAGCTTCATGTAGAATGACATAAGAACATAAGAAATTGCCATACTGGGTCAGACCAAGGGTCCATCAAGCCCAGCATCCTGTTTCCAACAGTGGCCAATCCAGGCCATAAGAACCTGGCAATTACCCAAAGACCAAGAAGATCCCATTCTACTGATGCCAGTAATAGCAGAGGCCATTCCCTAAGACAACCTGATTAATAGCAGTTAATGGACTTCTCTTCCAAGAACTCAAGAACTTATCCAAACCTTTTTTAAACCCAGCTACACTAACTGCACTAACCACATCCTCTGGCAGCAAATTCCAGAGCTTAATTGTGTGTTGAGTGAAAAAGAATTTTCTCCGATTAGCCTTAAATGTGCTACTTGCTAACTTCATGGCATGCCCCCTAGTTCTTCTATTATCTGAAAGTGTAAATAACCGAGTCACATCTACTCATTCTAGACCTCTCATGATCTTAAAGACCTCTATCATATCCCCCCTCAGCCGTCTCTTCTCTAAGCTGAACAGCCCTAACCTCTTCAGTCTTTCCTCATAGGGGAGCTGTTCCATCCCCTTTATCATTTTGGTCGCCCTTCTCTGTACCTTCTCCATCACAACTATATCTTTTTTGAGATGCGGTGACCAGAATTGTACACAGTATTCAAGGTGTGGTCTCACCATGGAGCGATACAGAGGCATTATGACATTTTCTGTTTTATTAACCATTCCCTTCCTAATAATTCCTAACATTCTGTTTGCTTTTTTGACTGCTGCAGCACACTGAGCCGACGATTTCAATGTGTTATCCACTATGATTCCAAGAACTTTTTCCTGGGTGGTAGCTCCTAATATGGAACCTAACAGTTTTGTGAATGTGTAATATGTGAGTCTGGAAGCATGGAGTATGATGGAGTTTGGGAGCTTCATGTACTATGACAGTTTTGGGAATGTGTAATATGTGAGTTTGGAAGCATGGAGTATATTGGAGGGCACACAAGTCCCATCTTCAGTTGTCATCTGTGAGATCTGGACTAGCACATCTTTTTTGTTTTTGTTGGTCCTTTCCAAAGTCTCCTAAGAGATATAATTGTAGAGCAGTACAGGACTGCTTTCTCAGATTGTGTCTTTCTCAGCTTACAGTGTGAGGGCATTCCTCAGCCATGGCATGGCAGGGACAGTTTTCGGGACCCACAGGATGCCATGCATTATTGGGTGCTACTACTCCATCCTGATGTCCCTTCTTCCTCTCAATACAGCTGCTGGGGTCAAAGAGCCATTTGCGTCTTGCCTCCTGACTTGGCTGCAGGACTGAAGAACAGCTGATGTGGGACCCCAGTCAACAGGATGTCAAAGCCAGTGACCCAGATCACCCTCTCACCTCTTCCTCCTGACTCCAATTTCTACACCTTGTCCATGGTACAAACAGCTGATCTATCAACTGAACTGCACTGGAGGAAGAGAAAGTGAGGCAGGAGGAGGAGGTGATGAGGAGGGCTGTCCAGTCCGCCAGCTCCAACTCCTTGCAACAAGGGAGAGAAAAAGGTGAGGGAGACTTCCTGAGAGGAAGGAGGAGCCTTGAAGCTCCCAGGGAAGGGGAGAGCAGGGTCTTGGGGATCGGGGAACAGCAGGGACAGAAGAGGGGAGAGGCTCTGAAGGATAGGGATAAGAGGGCTGGGGTCACGGAAGGGGTGAGAGGGAGTGAAAAGGAACTGTAAGCTGTGCAAGCAGTGGAGAGATGGGGGAAGAGTGGAGAATGGATGAAAGGAAGGAGAAATGAAGGGGTGAGCAATGGGGAAGGAGCTGACGTTGATGAGGGGATAAGGGTTGTGGAGAAAGTGAGTACAGAAGGTGGAAATGGGGATCTGAGGAGTGAATGAAAGAGAAGGGGAGAAATAGCCTGGGGAAGAAGTAGGAGGAGGGAATGGAAGAGCGGGGAGGGAGCGAGAGTGGGAGGTGGAAAGCTGATCGGTAGGCAAGAGGTGAGGAGAGGGAGACTGAGGAAAATAGGCAAGAAAGAGAGAAGTGGAACTAAAGATGTGGATGGTGCAAGATAAATGATATGGAAGATGGCAAGGAGGTAAAGAGAGAGTGATAAGGGGTGGGAGATCAAGAGAGGAGCTGCCTGGAGGGGATAGGAAAGTTTCGGAGGGAGTGAGAGGGAAAAAGAATGGTTGGAGACTTGAGAGGGGATGACTGGACAGAGAGGGAGTGCTTGAGAGTGCCAGAAAGGGAGGTAGCTGTTAAGGACTTCTCTCTCTCTTTCTCCTTCCATCTCTCTCTCCCCCACCTCATCTCTTTCGCTCCTCCCACACTGATCAGTAGCAGGAGGAGGAGAGCAGTTGTACGATCATGGACCCTTGGCCCGAAGTGGTGTTGGCGCTACCTGTAGGGGGAACCCCCACAGGTCCCCACCGTTGGGTGGCGAGGCTGGATGGGAAGCAGAGGCCAGCAGGAGCTTCACCACTACCAGCCCACGTTCCTTGCAGGTTGAGCCCTTGGGTACCGGGGCCGGCTGGTCTTAGGTGGGCCTCTGCGTGGATGACCCCAGGAAGTTGGCGAGAGAGCACGGTGGCAGCTAGGAAAGAGCTGCCCGAGGTCGAAGCCAAGGGTGGAGGCAGATCCAGCCCCATGAACAAGGCGGGCGGCAGAGAGCGAGGACAGGTCGGTCCAGGGGTCAGAGGCAAGCAGCAGAAAGCGTGGTCAGGCCCGGTCCAGAGGTCAGGCAGGTGGAGCTCCGTCCGAGGAAGCAAGGAACAAGCAGGAACTAGAACGAGGGGAACTGGAGCAGAAGCAGGGGCCAGAGATGGAAGCAGGGACAGGAACACAGGAACTTGAACAGCAACGCTGGAACTCGAGCAAACAAGAGCGAGGAGACCCATTGCCAAGGCAAGCTTTGACTGTCAGAGATTGCCTTATATATACTCAAGGCTGGAAACGTCATCACTAGGGGCTGTGGGAGCTTTTCCTGCCGCGGCCCCTTTAAATCCTGGCCGCCGGTGCACGCCTAGCAGCAGGGGTCAAGCAGGGCGGCTGCGATGGCGTGGGTGGCATGGCATCGTTCCCTTGCCACGGCTGGGAGGCAGCCTGTATGGAGGTTGAAGCGGCAGCTCCCCTCTGCCGCGGAGGGGAGAGCGAGGAGTAGTCCTGGGCCGAGCTGGGGAGCTGGGAGGCGACAGGACCGCTGTGGCGGCCGCCAGGTGTGGCCGAAGAGAGAAGGGCCGCGGGCCAGGCCCAGTACTGGGAGGTAGGAAACAGGTTTCTTGAGACCGAAAATTGTAACAGCAGTGATATCTGGGGCTGCCTTCCTTCTCCTCCTCTGCTGCCTACCGACTGCTGCTTTGAATCATGTGGCTGTACAGAGTCCCATGCCCTGCAAAGTAGCAGTCGCGCCCAGCCCCAGAGCTGCAGCGGTGGAAGACGCTGTGGATGCACTGCTGCCCTACAGTTGTTGCCTGCCCTAGCCAGCCCTGGATCTCCCACAGTGATTCTGCAGAAAGAGCCCTCTGTGGGTCCCCTCCCTCATTCCGAGGCTTATGAGAGGCAGAGGTAGAGAAGAATGAGATGAAGGGTAAAGATCAGTGTCAGAGAGAGATGCAGAGGAGGACCTGAAGATAGGACAGGAGAGAAGAAATGGGAAAATGGACAGGCGACCGACAAGACAAAAGTGTAACAGAGATGAAGACCAATGCGATTAGAAAAATAGTGTCCAGACAACATATGTAACAAAAATAAATAAATAAATAAATAAATAAATAAAAAGGCTTTGCAGTTTTATTTTAAAGATTGAACTATGTCAGCTTTGGAAATGTGCTTCACTGATATCTTTGTATTTTGCTCAGAGAAGGAGGAAATGCTTTTCTGTTTCTGTTTCCCCAGTGTTGGCTTCTTGGGGGTTCTCTACTTCTAACGTGTGATCATTTATTTTGCATTTGAAGGATCTGTCTCTGTTCTGTGTATGTAGTACTGGTGAGATATTCTGCTTCTGTGTAGCAATTCTGCTTGCATTGTTTTCTCCATAGGAGGTGTATTGGTGTTTTAAGGCTTGGTGCAATATTTGCAATGTTGCCTTTTTATAGGTAGGGTTGTCACTGGTTGAGTCCTCAGAATTAGTGTTTTGTTTTGTTTTTTTTTTTATTTACTTTTGCCATATTAAGTATTAATAGAGCCAAGATAACCTTGAGATGAAATAACAAACGTACAAAATAGAAATTAAATATCAGACGAGAAAAGACTTATTTCCACATACATTTCAACACAGTCCCCAATATAAGACATACTTATATGAGCAGGCATTCAATGAATTTAATTAAAATACAGGTGTTAAGACAGATAAGATGCTTGAGAATGTATTATATTAATTAGTGTTGTAAGTGGTCAGATTAACATTTATATGTTATTTATTTAATATAGAATTTTATGTCTATTTGGTTTAGCTGTTTTTTATGTTTTATGGCTGTTTAATTTGTCATCTGCCTAGAATTGAAAATAGAGCGGGTTATAAATATTTAGATAAATAAATAAACTAACCAATATTGTGGTGATCCAAGAAAGTAAGCCCAGGAGCTAGGGAAACTACCCGTGGCCAATTATAGATGCAGAATGCAGAGAGCAAATCTGAGTCATCTGTTTTCCTCTACATGAAACGGCGGCTTCACTAGAACATAATCCACAGGCAGTACTGCTCTTGGACTTGGCCGCTGAGCCCAGAAAAATGTTTGGTTGGCAGGTTCATTAAATAAATAAATACCTAAATCTATTTCTATTTATTCTAAAAAGAGAGAGGCTGCATGTGAGCATTGTGGAGTGTCTGCACATGTGCTTGTGTAAGGGCGCTCACCTGGATCAGGCGCAGGAACCTCAAGCAGTGGAGTGAGGGGCAGTGGAGTTGGTACCCTGGAGTCACTATTGGTGCCTGCACTGGATAATGTTGGTGGGATTTCCCACCAGTGGAAAATTAAAGGAGGGCGGTAAGGCTGGTAGGGGGTGCCCAGGCTCCCCCAGCAGCAGGATGATGAGATCTGAGCCTGAGGGGGGAGGGGAGGGGAGGACAAGATGAGTAAGATGAGTGCTAGATTAGGTGGGAGATGGGAAGAAGACTGTGGGGGGGGGGGGGGGTGATAGGGCTAAGAGTAGTGGGAGAGGAGGTGAGTGAGGTGGAAGGGATGTCAGGGGAGGAAAGAGTGGGAGTGGGGTGGGGAGGAGAGGAGAGGAAGTGTGAGTGAGGGAGAGAGGGGCAAAGGGGGAGAGATAGGGGAACAAATGGGAGGGACAAGGTGAGGAGAGTGCAAAGGGAAAAGAGTGTGCACAAACACCCCCCACATGCCCCTCCACCCCACCCCCACCCCCACATTCCCCCAACCCCAATCACACACAACACATACTCCCCTTCCATACCCACTCTCAATCCACATCTATCCCCTACAAATACACTGTCCCTCTCACACCACCAACCCCAACCCCCCCCCTCTACACACAGTGCCTCCCACCCACCGTACACCCCCAAATCTACACCCAGATAGGGGTAAGGGAAGGAGATGGAGAGGGTGTCCCCCCGCACCCAACTCATCCCTCATCACTTTCTCCTGATACACACACACCCCCACTCCAATCTCACAACACATATGGCCCCACACCGACGCACCCCCCCCCCCCCACACACACACAAGAGGGAGAAAGTGGAGCGTGCAAGAGGGAAAGAGTGCAAACACACACACACACACACACTAGCAACTCCCCCTTTCTACACATGTCTCCCAACTCACCCCCACACCACTCTCATCAACCCTACAACAAATACCCCTCTACACACACACAGGGGAAGGGGAGAATGTGGAAAGTGTGAGAGAGAAAGAATACAGACCTCCCAAATTCACACACTCTCTCCCCCTTCCCGCAGGAGAGGACAAGGGGTGGGGGGGGGGAGAGAGTGTGTGGAGTGTGCAGAGAGGCAGGAGGGGCAAAGAGTGCACACTCACATGCATACGCCTCTGTCAGACTCTCCTCTCCACACTCACACACACACACACATATATATAAACACCCTGCTGGCAATACCTCCCCCACCTACATACAGACCACTTTCTCTCATTTACTGCTGAGTGTGCTTTCTAATACTTGCACCCTGCTAAGAGCTTCTTTCTGGAGCTGGGATGGTATAATATATCATGTTTTACTATTGCTTTTTCTTCCAGTGGTTGTTAGCTGAATATTTTCTCCTTTTTATCTTCAGGGGTCCATGGAACTATGTTCGGGCTTCTTAATATTTTCATTACTGCTGAGGCCTGTTTCCTGCTACAGTACGTCCATGAACATATTCCCCATGGCCTATAACTGGCAGGAGTGTTCCCTTCCCCTGAAGTTTCAGCACTAGTGCTACCACGAGCAGCAGCCACAGGGCCGGTGGGAGCACTAGGAAGAATAGGCGGCCACCTAGAGAGCCACAGGTTTGGGGGTGGCCACCTAGTCCTTCTACTGGCCCTACTCATAAGTCACCTGAGGACTCTTGGCTGGTGGCAGAGCTGTGATGATTGGGCCTCCTTCTTCTCCCCATGGCTAGGAGAGGAAGCTATGTTGTTTGGACACGGGGACAGGAAAGAAGAGGCCCAATCGCAGCAGTAAGGAACGGAAATGGCATTGGCCCCACGGGCCGGAAGAAAGGACTCCGGAGGCAAAGCAGTGTCAACCGGCCTGTGCGGCCGAAAAGGAAGCACTGAGCAGGACCAGGAGCAATGTCAGCTGCCCAGGCAGTCCAAGAGAGGAGCGGCGGTGGCAGCAGCAGGTAGAGAGGAGCTCTGAGTAGGAGTAGCGTTGGCTGGGCCTGCATGGCTACAAACAGGAGAGAGAGAGAGAGAGAGAGAAAGAAAGAAAGGAGGCATCAGGCCCATGGATCCTGTCCAAGGACAAGGCTGTTATCACTGTTGCTTACAAGTTTCGGGAGGAAGGGGAGTGAGAGAGAGAGCATGAGTATGAGTGTGTATATCTGAGAGAGCATGAGAAAGATGAGTGTGTGTGTGAGAGAACACGAATATGAGTTTATGTGTTTGTGTGAGAAAGATTTTAAAAAAATAGTGTGTCCTATCCCCCTCCTCCTCACCCCTCACTAATGAATGAAAATCTCAGGGTGACTAGAAATCAAAAGTTCCCAAGTATGGAGAGCAGGGGATATTCTGATCTTTATTAGATTTAATAATTGGTGATTGTTTATTGTGTCTGCTGTTTTGAAATATTTTATTTATCCTACCTTTCCCCTTATGTATTTGTTAGCTGTTGTGAAATATTTTTTATTAGTATGGTATTACTGTTATGGTTTTATGTTGTTTGAAGTTTTATGAGAAATGGTGATTTTCTCTTTTTCCATTGTTGCACTGCATGCAGAGACAGGCTTCTTGTGGATTCCAATTCAATTTTTGTCTGCAAGTGTCTATTCATATTTTATAGGCCCTTTATTCTATTAGAGTCTATTTGTGTTCTGCATGTGTGACTGAGATGAGGTATTCTGCTAGCCAGTGTGTCGTTTCTGTGTAGAGATCTATAGCAGTTTGGCTTCTTCTGTTTTCCTCATAGGAGGTGTGTTGGTGTTTTAGGGCCTGGTGTAAGAGTTGCCTTTTCATAGGTAGGGTTCTTACTGTTTGAGTGCTGGTGTAACACCTGGGTCTGGGATAGCTTTTAGATATTGGTTCACAGGTGAACAAATTACATTTATCTTTAGTTTGTTTTTTTTAAACTTGGGGAGCAACACTCAGCACGGCAGCCGACTCTCTCACAGAAGCAGAACTCCCACACCGATTGGTATTGCAGAAGGCAAATTTCTAGCCCAGCACTCACAATTAAGCCGATGCAATATTGGCACACGTTAAACGGGCGCTCATGATTGAGCAACTGCTCTCTTAACGCGCACTGATCTACATCTCCCGGGCACCCGATTTAATATTGAAATGGACTGCCACGGTAAAAAGGAGGCGCCAGGGGAATGTTTGCATTCCTAGCACCTCCTCGGCATCAGGCACCCAGGAGAGGTGGCTGGCGGCGGGTTAGGAAAACGGACGCTTGTTAATTGAAAGTCTGTTTTCCTAACCTGACTGCTGGCACACTTTTTTTTTTTTACAGTTCTTTTATAGTTCCTCTGACTTAATATTGCCATGATATTAAGTCGGAGAAACTACAGAAAAGGAGCATTTTCTGCTTTTCTGTGAACTTTTGGGGCTCCTCAAGAATGAATGCCCTCATCCAGGGCAGTTGTTAATTTTTGAGAGTAAAAATGTGCGCGTCGGGCACACATTTTGTTTTTGCATTGGGAGTAATAGCTAATCGCCTCATCGGCACGAATTTACATGTGATGAGCGCTATTAGCTACACGCTCGATTGGACGCGTGTTTTGGGCATGCTAACCCCTGTTTTGCATTGGGGGATTATGGATGCACCTCCAATCGCGTGTTGCGTTGTGCGCTGGCTACGGCGCACGGCATTGCATCAGCTTGATAAAGCAGGATTCAGCAACACAAAAGACTTGTAACAGCAGAAGACGGAAAGACATACAAGAGTCCACCTCTCAGACGTGTTCCTGGCACCTGCAATTTACAGAAAGCTGAATCAGGGGAAACTACTGCACTCCCAGCTCAGCCGCTGAGCAGCTCCAGCCCTTGCCAAGTCCCGGAACCAGAACCCTCCTCTCTGCAACCTCTCTCACAGACTCCTCTTGTTTTTTCTCTGCTTACTACAGGTCTCATTTCTTCCACAGAGGATGCATTCAGCAGATGACAAGATTTAAAGACACTTTTAACCAGACCTTCAAAATTATTTTTATTCTATAAAAGGAAAATTATGTAGTTTTAGTAACACATCCTCCCCCTGTGAAACTGCTTGCTACCATGTAAGCTATGTCATAAACTTCATGACAGGATGATAATACATGATATAACTTTGCAGCAAGACATTTCCATTTCTTCCAGTCACACAAGGTCCTCCTGCAATTTATCACAATCTGCTTGTGATTTAACTACTCTGAATAATTTTGTATCATCTGCAAATGTGATTACCTCACTTGTCGTATTCCTTTCCAGATCATTTATAAATATATTGAAAAGCACTGGTCCCAGTACAGATCCCTGAGGCACTCCACTGCCCACTCCCTTCCACTGAGAAAATTGTCCATTTAATCCTACTCTCTGTTTCCTGTCTTTTAAACAGCTTGCAATCCACGAAAGGACATCACCTCATATCCCATGACTTTTTAATTTTCTTAGAAGCCTCTCATGAGGGATTTTGTCAAATGCCTTCTGAAAATCCAAATGCACTACATCTACTGGTCCACCTTTATCCACATGTCTATTAACCCCTTCAAAAAAATGAAGATTTGTGAGGCAAGACTTCCCTGGGTAAATCCATGCTGACTTTGTTCCATTAAACCATGTCTTTCTATATGCTCTACGATTTTGATCTTCAGAATAGTTTTCACTATTTTCCTGGCACTGAAGTCAGGCTAACAGGTCTATAGTTTCCCAGATCACCCCTGGAGCCCTTTTAAAATATTGGGCTTACACTGGCCACTCTCCAGTCTTCCGGTACAATGGATGATTTTAATGATATGTTACAAATTTTAACTAATAGATCTGAAATTTCATTTTTCAGTTCCTTCAGAATCCTGGGATGCATACTGGGGACACGGCTCCCTGTGCCGTTCTGTAACCAGCCTGTAATACTACTCCCTTTCCTTGCTTAACATACTTCATCTCAAATATCCAGGTCTACTTAGAAATTTGTCCTTTCACTAAGTGGACAGTTATAGGCTGATAATTAGTAAAGCAATGGCCTGCCGAATGACTCACTACATCCAGCAGAGGAAAAGCATCTGTAATTGAAATTACTGGTGACAGTGATTAGATCACTGAAATGTGCGAAGTGCCTTTAATGTCCACCTTCCATGCAATCAGCAGGAGCCAAGCACTGATCTTATCTGGGAGGCGGCTTGCACAGCGACCCGGGGCAGCTAATCGACGGATTTCCCAAACAGCAGCATGACAGGAAATCTCTGCGGCCACATTCTCAGCTCCCTGCTTTGGGCTGCAATGATCGCAGCACAGGCAAACAGCGGAGTGTTGCCTTCTTACCACTGCGGGACTGTGGGGGACCCTTGGGACACGATTTCGGCAGCAGCAGCAGCATGCATGGCCTGGTAAACATCACTTCCTCTTCCGGGCCGCAGGGGCAGGAAGAAGAAAAGGCCATGCTGTTGCCGGCTTCCACAAACACTGCTACCATTCCCCTCGGGGCTTGAATGTGCTGATAGAACGGGCAGGAACGGCAGCAGTGTTCGTGGAAGAGTTCTGTGCATCTCGCTGGGGTGAGGAGAGGGAGGGGAGAGCAGCGGGAGACCAGGATGTAGGTGACACACCTGCTAGTGCTTGGCGACACACTGGTGAGAACTGCTGACATAGACAATGCTGTGGCAACGCTATAGCAATGCTAGACTACCTCAGTGTCTATGCAAAACAGTTAAGTGATCAGGTTTGCCTAACCATACTAAATTAAGGCAAAGCACAGAAAGATTTAAGAAGTACATTACATAAAACAAATACTTTGAGCTTACTAAAATTTCTCTTGAAAGCTGTTTTCCTCAGCCAAGAGGTTTTTTGGAGGTTCCCAGGAGAATAAGTAGGTTTCCTGAAGTAGATAAGTACTATTTCCTAAAATGACATCAGAGGAATAAGGGTATCTACTGAGGATGTTCAGAGAGCACCATGTGAAACTGAGAGCAGAGCTGAACTGGAGACTGAAGGGGAGAGACCAGGTCGCAGGTTCCTGTCACAGAGACCTAGACTAAGTGGAGGAGCACCCAAACACCTTAGGAAACACTAGGTTTGTGTGTGACAGTGTGTGAAAGTGATGTTTATTGCAATCCTAATCCTTTTTGAGGTAAGAAACTAGTTAAAATTAAGGATAATTTTCTGACCCACAGTATTTGTCAGCTTTAATAGTCAGTTGGATGTCAGAAAAGTAGATGACTGATGATCTGAGTCTGAGTTGATTTAATTGAAGTGCATTCTGCCTCAAAGGAAAAGTATTTCATAAAGTCCCAAATATTTAAATTATCTACAAGTGGAGTGTTTACAAAAGTGTTGTAGTGTTGATCTCAGGACCTGTAGATAAAGTTACTTTTGTGTTGTTTCCTTAAAGGGAAAAATCTTTGAAATAATTTGGAATATAGAAATCCTATCATTTTTTCCTGTTTTTACTGGAAAATAAGTGTGGAATGTGAGAAAGAAAGTAACCATCATTTAATACTTCTTTTACTCTATAAGTTCTCGCAAAACCTGCATATTTAGACAGTGCTGATATAATTATCTTTTGATTTCTGTTAGCAAGAACTCCAGTCTCAATTAGACGTCGCGGCACAAACCAGCAACATTGTAGACTGCAGAAGATTGGTGGTGTAAGGAAGTCAGTCTTTATTATTGATTTGGTTTGAATTAATGTAGATTACTCCTGGGGAATGCTGCGCAAAAAAATGTAAAATTCTGCACACAAAAACTTAAAATTCTGCAAAATTCTGAAAACTTTATATTGGTCAAAAATGACAGTCATTAAGTAATTACATTTTAAATTAATACAGAAAAAAGTTATTACTTAAAGATGCAGAATTTTAAATATTTTGAGCAGAATTTCCCTAGAAATTCACTGTAAGAGAGTCCCTTCCACTCGCTCTCCCTACTCCCCTGGCCACTTTGCCCTCTCAGGCCCCAACTCCTCCACCTGCCAGTATCTCTCCCCTCCACCTCTAGGCTCAACCCCTTCCACTCTATCGCCAGTCCCAGAGTTTGACCCCGTTCTCAGTACTGCCCCTCACAAGGCTCTCTCTGTCCATCCCTATCTCTAGTACACATACACACCCCCTCATATAGGCTTGCTCACTCTCTCGCACGCACACACACACACACACACACACCCTCATACAGGGCCCTCTCTCTAGCATACACACCCACACAAGCTCCCTTTCTCTCTCACGCATACACCCTCACACAGGCTACCTATGTCTCTCTTTCACGCACCCATTCACACAGGCTCTGTCTCACACATACACAATCCCTTCACATACACAATCCCTTCACATACACAATCCCTTCACACCCTCACACCCTCACATACCCACAATCCCTTCACACCCTCACATACCCACGATCCCATACCCACGATCACCTTCACCCTCACATAATCACGATCCCTTTTTCATACACACGAGCTCCCAATCTCTCACACACATACACACTCCTTCGCAATCTCCTCATATAGGGGCAGATTTTCAAAGACTACGCCCGTAACATACGTGCGTAACCCGAGAAAATCTGCCCCTGTGGGCGCCGGGCCTATTTTGCATAGGCTTGGCGGCGTGCGCATGTCCGGAGGCTTGTAAAAAGGGGCGGGGCATGGGCGGGGCGGGGCCAGAGCCTCCAGGCACAGTGGCCATTTGCCGCTGTGCCTGGGATTGCGGGCCAGCTGTTGGCCGGTGCGTGTAAGCTACGCCTGCCGGAAGGCGTAGCTTACACACTACAAACTTACCCGACAAAGGTAAGGGGGGGTTCTAGGTAGGGCTGGGGAGCGGGTTAGGGAGGGGAAGGTGGGGGGAGGCAGAAGGAAAGTTCCCTCCGAGGCTGCTCCGATTTCGGAGTGGACTTGGAGGGAACAGAGGAAGTCTGCGCAGCTCGGCACGCGCAAGTTGCACAATTGTGCACCCCCTTGCATGTGCAACCCTGGATTTTATAACATGCGCGCGCAGCAGCGCGCGCATGTTATAAAATCGGGCGTAGATTTGTTCGTGCCGGGTTGCGCGAACAAATCTATGCCCGCGCGCACTTTTTAAAATTTGGCCCTCAGACTCCCTTTCTCTGAAACCCACACTCAAGCATCCCCCCCTCTCTTACCTCCCATGTTCTCTCACACTTCCCTCTTTCACACCCCTCTCTCTGCTCTGACCCTCCCCTCCTCCACACCCCCTCCTCTCCCCTCCCCTCCCTCATACCCCTTCTCCTCTCTCACATGCCCTGCCCTCTCCTCCCTCACACCCCTCACACCCCTCTCTCTGCTCTGACCCTCCCCTCCCACACCCCCTCCTCTCCCCTCCCCTCCCTCATACCCCTTCTCCTCTCTCACATGCCCTGCCCTCTCCTCCCTCACACCCCTCACACCCCTCTCCCTGCTCTCCAACCCTCCCCTCCTCCACACCCCCCTCCTCTCCCCTCCCCTCCCTCATACCCCTTCTCCTCTCTCACATGCCCTGCCCTCTCCTCCCTCACACCCCTCACACCCCTCTCCCTGCTCTCACCCTCCCCTCCTCCACACCCCCTCCTCTCCCCTCCCCTCCCTCATACCCCTTCTCCTCTCTCACACGCCCTGCCCTCTCCTCCCTCACACCCCTCACACCCCTCTCCCTGCTCTCACCCTCCCCTCCTCCACACCCCCTCCTCTCCCCTCCCCTCCCTCATACCCCTTCTCCTCTCTCACACGCCCTGCCCTCTCCTCATCTCACACCACCTCAACCTCCCTCACACCCCTCTCCTGCGCTCTCACCCGTCCCTCCCGTCCACTCACCCCCTCCTCTCCTCTCCCCTCCCTCATACCACTTCTCTCTCTCTCACAAACGCCCTTGCCCTCCTCTCTCACACCCCTCACCTCCTCACACCCCTCTCCCTGCTCTCACCCTCCCCTCCTCACACCCCCTCCTCTCCCCTCCCCTCCCTCATAACCCCTTCTCCCTCTCTCACAATGCCCTGCTCTCTTCTCTCTCACACCCCTCACCTCCCTCACACCCCCTCTCCTCTCTCATCCCCCTCCCCTCTCCTCTCTCTAAAACCCCCTCCCCTCCCCTCTCCTCTCACACACACACACACACACACATTCTCTTTCACCAAGGTCTTTATCTTTGCCGCGAGCGGAGCACACTCCGTTTGCGGCACATGGGGGCCTTACATTTTCACCGCGAACGGCGCGCCCAGGCCTTCATCTTTGCTGCGAGCGTAGCGCATCCCACAACACATGGACCTTCTTCTTCGTGCGCTCCATTCGCGGCATGCTGGGGTCTCCTCTGCTATTTTCTGCTGTAGAATTTGGCAATTCTGTGCAGAAAATGGCAATTCTGCACGGGGGGGGCGGAGAATTCTGCGCAAATTCTGCACTCCGCAGTAGCACAGAATTCCCCCAGGACTAATTAGGTAAACCACTGTATCCTGAGACTTCGTGATCAAGAGTGGTAGTCCAGGTCTCGTCTGCACCATCAAGCAGTGTACTCTATTCCTCAATAACAAGCTGCCAAAGCTTCACTTCATTCCTGGGTCAGCCCTGGCTATCCAGCATGCACAAGCTGCGGCCTCACAATTTATTACCCAGAAATAAATTAAAGATAAATGCGCAGCAATGAACTTTGTCACAATTTTGGTAAATTGCATTAGTGCAACACACATGGACAGACAAGAGGTCATATTTAATCACTGAGTTAAACTAGGTTAAAGAGAAAATCTGTTCATACTTACATGAAGGGAAACCTGGAGGATTCCAGAATATCTTGAAGATCCTGTAATGATAAAAAACTGACACAAAGAATCAGATTTCTTGAATTAAAGTTAAGAATTCAACATTTGTTCTCATTAAGAAGAAACTAACTGAGATAAATGCTTATCAGACAGTATCTTGGTGAGAAGTAATCCTTGTACAGGAACAGGTTTCTATTCAAATACTGTGTTAAAGAATTAGAGTGAGCGTCAAATATACAAAATTGTTTTGTGCATCAGAAGTAAATCATTCCTTATTGAAAATATTAACAGAAATTGAAATGTTGTTTTTTTTCTGCTCAATAATTGCACTTGTTTCTAGAAGTGAAGAACCTGAAAAATGATCAATTTGCCAGCAAAATCAAATTCCTTAATTTGATTCTAGGAATGCCTCTGAGATCATTTTTCTATTTTGATTTATTTCCCAGTGAAAATACCTATTTCCTTACCATCTTTAAAAGCAGAAACCCCAATAGCCTTACCATCTGACTACCCACGTGATGACAGTGCCCGAAATAGTTTGGTGCCCAAGGGTGTTTACAACAGAAAAGAGAAGAAAAGTCTCTCTCTTGACTTCAGTTTCAGTTGAATTTAGTGCCCTGGGTGTGGCTGGGCTACATCGCTGCTATCTGGCAGGATGTGCAGAGCTGTTTGTATTTCTTCTGGCTTTTTTGGCACTTCCTCATACAAACAAACTAGTCTGGCACATCATGCACTGTAGGACCACTGTCATTTTCATTTATATTCCACCTTTCAGGCGCTTCAAAGCGGATTAGATTCTGGTACTTCCCTGTCCCCAGATGGCTTATAATGCAAGTTTGTACTTGAAGCGATGGGAGGGTGAAATGGCCTTCCCAAGGTCACAAGGAATGATACTGAAATGTAAACCCTGGCTTCCCTAGTTCTTAGCCCACTGCTCCCACCACACGGCTACTCCATTTCACAGCCATACAAGCCTCCTTATAGGGAGGAGGATGCTTCCTTGATTCCCATTCTGGTGTATCTGCCATACTAGATAGCTTTGCAGATTTCACCTTCTCTGATCCCAGGGTCGCACTTGCTGCTGGCTCTGCACAGGCTCCACATGCCTCCCTGTACAGAGAGGGTCTCTCCTACACCTCCATCTCTGGCACATCATCTGCCCCTGCAAGCTGGTGAACCTCCGCCTGGCTTTCACGGCCTCTTGTTGCTCCTTCTCTGTGAAGTGCGGTTTCCCTGCAGGCCTCACAGGTGAACCCTCATCCCAGAGGGGGGCAGCACATACCCTAGCAGGCGCACTGCATTCAGATGGCTACTCGCCCTCCTTTGAGTCCCAGCATAGGTTTGCTTGACTCATGCTGACGAATTGGGGAAAAACTCCAGGGATTGCCGATAATACTGTCACACCTATGGCCAACTCTCCCAGAACTTGGGGAACCCGTGGTGTCTCGCTCCTTGCTGCAACTTCCTCGTGCAGAACGCCACATCACCTGATCACGCAGAAGTTGATATGTCACCACAAAACTCAATGTCATCGAGGGCCTATGTATAGCAGTCTTCATCCTCGGATTCCAAAGCAGAGTCGCTGTCCTAGTGAACATAAGGGGTCAACGAAATGGCCATCTTGCTGAACTTTCCATGTTAACAAAAATGGCCAAATCACCCAAAAACCTGCAAAAGTCTTGTTGCTGGAGCACCTCATTGATGTAACACCTGGGTCTGGGATAACTTTTAGACGTTGAATACCAGGGTTCACGTGCAGGCACGTGCAGGGTTCACGTGCAGGCAATTTATCTATACATTTTTTTAAACTTGGCAAGCAACCCTCAGCAAAGCAACCCAGAAACAGAGCTGCCACACTGAGTGGTGGTTCAAAAGTCTTTGGCTTTATTTATAGAAGGCAAATTGACAGCCTGGCACTCACACAGAGCTGGATTCAGTAGTACAAACGACTTGTAACAGCAGAATACAGAAAGACATGCAAGAATCCACCTCTCAGACGTGTTCCTGGCACCTGCAATTTATAGAAAGCTGAATCAGGGGAAACTACTGCACTCCCAGCTCAGCTGTTAAGCAGCTCCAGCCCTCGCCAGCTCCCTGAACCAGAACCTCCTCTCTGCAGCTTCTCTCATAGGCTCCCCTTTTGAGACTTTTTTCCTGCTCATTATAGGTCTCATTTCCTCCACATAGGACATTCAATAATCAGTGGTTCTCAACCTTTTTTCTGTCAGGACACACCTGAGAGATGATGCTCACATGCGTGACACACGGAGCACATGACCATCATGGGACTTAATAAAAGCACATGCTCTGCATTCACAGGCGTCCCCCGCTTCCTAACAATAGGTGCAGAGCAGAACTAAGACATTTCCCTGTACATCTCACCATACAAAAAAGATATTCTGATTCTGGTGCCATCTCAATAACAGCATCACAATCTTCCTCTATTACCAGGTGCATTGTAAAATAATACAAACAAACCCCACTCTGTATACTTCTAACAAACCTGCCATACCTCAGTAGCACTAACTCCAAGAAATAGAAACATAGAAACTTAGAAATGAAGGCAGAAGAAGACCAAACGGCCCATCCAGTCTGCCCAGCAAGCTTTGAACATTTTTTTTCTCATACTTATCTGTTACTCTTGGCTCTTAGTAACCTTTTTTGTTTCTATTTCCCTTCCACCCCCACCATTAATGCAGAGAGCAGTGTTGGAACTGCATCTATGTGAAATATTTAGCTTAATTAGTTAGGGGTAGTAACCGCCGCAATAAGCAAGCTACACCCATGCTTATTTGTTTTCCCAGACTATGTAATTCAGTCCTTTTTGGTTGTTGTCTGTATATAGATCCTCTTTTCTTCATTCCCCTGCTGTTGAAGCAGAGAGTTATGCTGGACATGCATTGAAAGTGAAGCATCAGACTTTCTCCCCTGCCGTTGAAGCAGAGAGCCATGCTGGTTATGTGTGAAGCATCAGTCTTTCTCCCCTGCTGTTAAAGCAGAGAGCTATGCTGGATATGTGTAAAGTATCAGTCTTTCTCCCCTGCTGTTGAAGCAGAGAGCTATGCTGGATATGCATTGAAAGTGAAGTATCAGGCTTATTTGGTTTGGGGTAGTAACCGCCGTAACAAGCAAGCTACTCCCTGCTTTTTTGTGAATGCAAATCATTTTTTCCACATTCATTCACGTCCTCTAGACTTTATGGATCCACAGTGTTTATCCCATGCCCCTTTGAAGTCCTTCACAGTTCTGGTCTTCACTACTTCCTTCGGAAGGGCATTCCAGGCATCCACCACCCTCTCTGTGAAATGAAACAGCAATAGCCCTATCTATGAAAAGGCAGCAGTTCACCTCCAGTGCAATATAATATTGAGAAAATACAACAAATAAGGCTGATACAAACCTCTAGCAAAGTACCTCATCTCAGTCACGTACACACAGAACACAGACAGATCTGCCTTCACCAAATATAGAATAAAAGACCACAAATTACAAATGTGGAAACAAAACCTGGAATGGAAACCCCAAGACCACCTTCTGCATGCAGTGCAAAACTAGACTCTAGAAACAGAAATATATTTCCTCCTACACTAAGCAAAGTTCAAAGAGAGAAGTAATGTATATTCACAAAACTGACATAGTATGACCCTTGTACCCTGTCACTCCCTTCCATGTCCCCATCACCCTATACTTCTCCCAACTACTCAATCATCCCTTCACATCCTCATATATCTGTCCAACATTCCTGACACCCCCCACTTCCCCATGCTCCCTCTCTCCCCTATTCAACTTTCTGCCCTTCACTCTCCCCTTCCTTACCCAGAATACCTCTGATCACCTCCCCCACTCCCTGCTCCACTCTCCCCCAACCCAGCCACCCCAACCCAGCAACCCCACACCTCCATCTCTAGACTTCCATCTCCCATCCCTGTCCAGCAGCCCCCAACTCCTCCTTCCTCCACCTCCGCCTCCCCAACCCAGCAACCCCAACCTCCTTTCCCCCAACCCCTGACTCCCTGTCTTCCCACGCCTTCCCGCCCAGTACATTTCCCCCTCCTCCTGGCTCCCAGCCAGCAGAAAAGACTTGTCCAATCCAGAGTCTCCCACCCTTTTTATCAGCAGCAGATGAGGGCAAGAAGCACCAACGACATAGGAAAATGTGGGAGGGAGGTTCTGGAAGCCAAATTTAGGATCTTAGGTAGAAAGTTGACATCCAGAACCTCCAGGGTGGCATTCTCTGAAATGCTTCCTGATCCACATGCAGTTTCCCAGAGGCAGGCAGAGCTCCAGAGTTTCAATGCGTGGATGAGACGATGGTGCAGGGAAGAGGGATTCAGCTTTGTAAGGAACTGGGGAGCCTTTTGGGGAAGGGGGAGACTTTTCCGAAAGGATGGGCTCCACCTTAACCAGATTGGAACCAGGCTGCTGGCACTAACTTCCAAAAAGGAGATAGAGCAGCTTTTAAACTAGAACAAAGGGAAAAGCCGACAGTCACTCAGCAGTGTATGGTTCGAAGAAATATATCCTTGAAGGATACTAATGAAACAGGAGAGTTAGGGCATCCCAACAGAGAGGTTCCAATAAAAGCAAACATAGTCCATGTGCCTATATATAAAAAATCACCTGAGCTAAAGATTTCCAAATTATTCCTATCAACTGAAAAGCAGGATGTTAATACAAACAAAAACCACACTTTGAAATGTCTGTATGCCAATGCCAGAAGTCTAAGACGTAAGATGGGAGAGTTAGAGTATATAGCAGTAAATGATGAGATTGACAAAACTGGCATCACAGAGACTTAGTGGAAGGAGGAATGGGACAATGCTATATCAGGGAACAAATTATATCGCAGTGATAGGGAGGATCAACTTGGTGGGGGTGTGGCACTTTATGTTCAGGAGGGTATAGAGTCCAACAGGATAAAGATCATACAAGAGAGTAAATGCTCATTAGAATCTATATGGGTAGAAATCACATGTGTGTTGGGTAAGAGTATAATGATAGGAGTATACTACCATCCACCTGGTCAAAATAGTCAGACAGATGATGAAATGCTAAGAGATATCAGGGAAGCAAACCAATTTGGCAGTGCAGTAATAAGGTGAGATTTCAATTATCCCAATATTGACTGGGTAAATGTAACATCAGGACCTGCTAGAGACATAACGTTCCTGGATGTAATAAACGACTGCTTCATGGAGCAATTGGTTCAGGAGCCAACAAGAGAGGGGAGCTATTTTAGCTTTAATTCTTAGTGGAACACAAGATTTGGTGAAAGAAGTAACGGTGGTGGGGCCACTTGGCAACAGGGATCATAACATGATCAAATTTAAACTAATAACTGGAAGGGGGACAATAAGTAAATCTGCAGCTCTAACACTACATTTTCAAAAGGGAAACTTTGATAAAATGAAGAAAATACTTAGAAAAAAAACCTGAAAGGTGCAGCTACAAAGGTTAAAAGTGTTCAACAGGCTTGGACGTTGTTTAAAAATACAATCCTAGAGGCGTAGTCCATATGTATTCCACACATTAAGAAAGGTGGAAGGAAGGCAAAACGATTACCGTCATGGTTAAAAGGTGAGGAGAAAGAGGCTATTTTAGCCAAAAAAACATCCTTCACAAATTGGAAGAAGGATCCATCTGAAGAAAATAGGATAAAACATAAGTATTGTCAAGTTAAGTGTAAAACATTGATAAGACAGGCGAAGAGAGAATTTGGCCACAGAGGCAAAAACTCATAATAAAAACTTTTTAAAATATATCCCAAGCAAGAAACCTGTGAGGGAGTCGGTTGGACCGTTAGATGACGGAGGGGTTAAAGGGGCTCTTAGGGAAGATAAGGCCATTGCTTCAGTGTTTACTAATGAGGATGTTGGGAAGATACAGTAACCCCCTTCCCGGTCCATTGGAGTTTAGTGCTAGTCATGAGCCCTGCTCTGAAATAAGCAGCTGCAACCTTCCCCTTAGGTTGAGTCAGCCCCACCCCCCTCCCCCACTGCAGTCTCTGTATCCAAAATCCAAACCGCCTTACAGGTCAATCCAGTAAAGTGCGGCCGCGGTTACCCTGCTCCTAACCCACTTTCTACCCAATTTTCGGCCGCGTTAGCCCTTCCTGCGATACACAATCCCCTTTAACCTACTCTTACCGCGTCCTTAAATCCCCGGGTAACCCCTTCAGCACGCGGCATGTATATTACATGTAAACGATCGAATTAGCTATTCCCTCCCATACAGTAACGCGCGTCCGGACTATCGCTTTTTTACCCTGCCGTTTTGCCGCGCGTTTAACCTGCTAACTTACCGCCTACCCTTACCCCTGCGTTAGAGGCAGGGGTAAGGGTAGGCGGAAAACTTTCCCCCAGCCCCCGCTCACCTGCCCTGGCCGCGTCCATGGGTGCTGGTCTCCGGGGCAGCCCCAGTCCTCTCCCCTCCTCCCGAAGCAACGAAAGCGGAAAAAAGCGAAAAAGTGAAAAAGCGAAAAAAAAAAAAAAGCGAAAAAAAAATGTTGCAAGAGAGAGAGGGGAGAGAGGACGGGCAATCCTACGCTCGGGATTGCCAGTCCCCTCTCCCCTCCTCCCGAAGCAAGGCGCGAAAAGCAGCCTTGCTTCGGGAGGAGGGGAGAGGGGACTGGCAGTGTAAAGCAACGAAGCGACTTACTTTTTTTGCAGCCCCCCTCCGGAGACTGACATCGGTGAAGACGACCGCGGCTCCCCTGCCTCCAGCTGCCCGCGAAGATGGATGCCTGCACGGGCAAAAGCGGCCCCTGTGCGTGCAATTGGGCCACTCAACACACAGGGCTGCTTTCACCCGTGCGATGCGTCCATTTTCGCGGGCAGCTGGAGGCAGGGGAGCCGCGGTCGTCTTCACCGATGTCCGTCTCCGGAGGGGGGCTGCAAAAAAGGTAAGTCGCTTCGTTGCTTTACACTGCCAGTCCTCTCTCCCCTCCTCCCGAAGCAAGGCTGCTTTTCGCGCCTTGCTTCGGGAGGAGGGGAGAGAGGACTGGCAATCCCGAGCGTAGGATTGCCAGTCCTCTCTCATTTGAAATGACAGATACCAGCGTGTCCGTGAAGCATTAGGCCAGCGCACCCAGGATACTGTATAGCGCTCTATACAGTAAAATGGGTTGCGCGGGTCTAACGCTTCACGGACGCTTCTTAGACGCAGCTTGCATTTGCAAGCTATTTACATACAGTATCGAGCGGTAGGTGAGCTGGACTGTGCGTGCGGCAACCGTGGGTGCGCCTGGCACTAACGCAGCTCTTCCTACCGCTTCTTACTGTATCGGCCTGTTAGTAAGTAAGAATTTGAAATCCCAATTCCTTGAGCTTCTGTTCACCTCTAGACTGTTGGACGCCCCAGGCACTCCTCGGTTCACACCTTGTATGCCATCATGGTCTCTTCGTTTCCAGTCTCAACCCGCAGTGTAGGTCCCGTGTAGTACTTCTAGATGAAGCCCAAATGTTCTTCTCTACTCCCCTTCTTCTCCAACCCGCATTGTAGGTTCTTTGTAGCACGTCTGGCTGAAGCACTGCTGTTCTCTTCCAACTCCCTTGGCATGGACTCTCCAGAGCCTCCTGCTTCCAGATTCCATCCTCAGATGACCATCCTGAGTCCCACTGCACGTGCTCCTTAAATACAAATGCCGCTCATTCACCCATGGGCTAGCAGTCACATTTACCACTCACCAAACAGGCACACTCCTACCAGGGCTGTCCTTGTACCACACTCCAGAATTTTACACACCCCTTATAGGAAGGGCTACTAGTCATCCTCCCTCAGATAAACTTTAGATTACCGATGTTAACCATAACACTCGCAGTTAAAACGCACAGGCTGAACCTTTGAACCCCCAATAACCATTCACAGTAAAAATAGAGCCAAGTAATATTGAGCTACATCGCCATCTAGTGACCCCATAGGGTTACATGGCAAAGGAAAACTGTGTTTCTAGCAACACATAGCTGTTACACTGGCAGAACTAGTTTTGGTATATTGTAATTAACTTTTTTTTTTTTTTCAATGTAATGTTTATTCAAATGCACAAAATGTGAACATTGTACAATAACATTCAGAAAATGACAAAATCTCACAATAAAAAACAATGTTTGCATATAATCAGAGTGTGTAATGCATAATACCACTGTACAACGTTATCATGTGATGAAGAAGACATGCACAAATAATAAATGAAGAAGAAAAGCTTCGTATGAACCACGGGTGTGAAAACAGCTCTCATCGGGAAAGTAAAACCAAGATCATTAACAAATATAGGGTGTGGTTAAGACTGAGTATACATTAATGGCCGACTAAAGTATAACGTAAAACATAGCCACAGGCTACTTGACAGACTGAAGTCACATTTCTCATACTATGGGTACAGTGGTGAAGTAGTCCCCTCGGGTGTGTGTCCCTCTGTTTTCCTCCAAGTAAGAAATGGGGACCACGTCTTCTCAAATTTAGGTAGTTGTCTATGTTTTTGAGCCGTGATCTTATACATCACACACATAAGATCTAGTTTGTGTAGTAACAAAGGCTTAGTAGGCACTGTTGACTGCTTCCAGTAAAGCGCTAAGAGACATCTTGCCCCCAAACAAAACTGGTTAATGAGTGTACTTGCAAATGGAGAACCCTCAACTGGTGCATTTAGAAGACCTTGAGCAGGGGATAAGACTAACCGCTGCTTCAGTGTACAATAAATGATGTCCTGGACATCCAACCATAATTTCTGGACGTGAGTGCAGTGCCACCACATGTGTAAAAATGTTCCATGCTGCCCACATCCCTTCCAACACAAGTCATGAGCACATAAGTTAGCCTTATATAGCCTAGTCGGAGTAAGGTGCCATCTGAATAATACCTTATACCCATTCTCCGTGAGAGAGAAGGAAACTGAGCACCGCTTAGTATGGAGAAAAATTTGATCCCACTCCTCCTCGGATAATAGTGTCCCCAAGTCTCTTTCCCATGCCAAAACATAGTTGGGGCGACTGGGTAATGAGTTTTGTAGCAGGGTATAGATTTTTGATAAACCACCGGTGACACGGTCAGCCAAATCACACCAACCTTCGAATTGCGATTTACCTTTATCTAGTTCTCCCAGTATGTTTTCCCGTCTAATAAATTGTTGAAGTTGTAAGTGTGAGAATAAGGCGGTGGATGGCAGTTGGTACACGTCCTGCAGTTGTGCAAAGGACAGTAAGTCACCTCTAACTCTAAGGTGACCTAGAGTCGTTATACCCTTGCTTTTCCACTCAGAAAATAATGCAGATTCCCACCCCGGAGGGAAGGATACATGATGAAATAAATGTGTATTCAAAAAGTAACGTCTCGTGCCCACCAACAAAACCTTCCAACGGTCCCAAGATTGTAGCGTGGTTTGTAAGGAGAGAGAAATGCAACCATCAATTTTCCAGGATTTCTTAGGTTGCCATATAAGGGCTCTTAATGGGATTATTGTAATTAACTTTAAGTTTACTCATGGCTTTCTGACGGCCAAACCCATACCCATCAAGTGTTACAATAGGCCTACTATAAAGAATGGTATAGCACTATGTAAGTTCATGGAACCTTATCTTAAATTTTTCAATGATTGAAACTTGAGAATTAATTAGATCAACATATCCTTCTTTTTATTTAACAATTGCTTGCAGACAAATCTTTCGGTCCCCCGACACGGACCGTGTTTCGCCACAAGGGCTGCCTCGGGAGGGACAAAAGCCCAAAAGTGAAACGGTAAGCGCTGTGACCTGAGTATTATGAGAATGTAGTGGAGCTCTGCAGAGGAATTCAAGTCACCTCACGAGCATGATATTCAAAATTGTAACGGCAAACTCCTTCCGGGAGGATTTCTGAAGAGAGGAGAGGCGTGCGAGATACTCTACCCTAGTGCAACAACCAGTATGGCGACTCTGCGTCAGGCAGAGCCTGTCTCCTGCATTTAGAAAATCAAAGTCCCATTTCTCTCTTTGCAGCTGCAGATAGCCCCCTTCTTGTCATCAACGACGCTTCGCATTAAGGGTGTCTGCTGTCATTCCTGTGCTGGATCACAGACAGCAGGGCAGGTGCAGAGGGCATTAGATTTGAAGTTTGCAAAGGGAGCATGGTAACGGTGTTATGAGGGAGGTACTGGAAGTGTTGACAGCGCTAAATAGGCTGTGGGCCTGAGCATTTCTTTCATGTGCACCCAAAGTCTCCAGGTTACTCCGTCCTGGAGTGCAGGGCCGGCACTTCCCACAGGCTCAGCACTCTCTCGGCTGGCAAGAAGAGGCCTCCCCAGAGGCTTGATGCCTGCTACCGAGCGCTAAAGGAGACTCTCCGCGAGCTCTGGGCCACTGACAGGTTGGTTGTCGCTTTTGTTCAGATTCCTCATGCAGCAATGTGAATGGCAGGCGGGGATTAGGGCTCTTTCAGTGCCGCGGAGTCACTGTAAAGGCTCTGTATGCAGGCTCTAACTCCTCTGCACTCGCATTCCTTCTTCGGATATTAAAACCGAATTCTCCAAGACTTCCTTCACAGTGCCAGTTCCCTTTTTTTTTTTCCCAGCTTCATTCTCTCCACCCTTGGTTTTATTTCTAGTTCTCAGTGATTTATTTCTTCTGTCTTCGCTAGGCTGTCCCCCATTTTGCGCTTACATTTTTTTCACACTCAAAAAGCTCCTCCCTGAGTTTGCACTTCAGCTGTTCACGTCGAGTTAAGTACAGGAACGCTGGCAGGGCTGTGGGTGTGTTTGGTGGGGGGGAGAGAGGCTTCGTACTGGAATAGGAGGAGGTGCTGTTGGCAAAGCTCTGGGGAATGGGGTGGTTTCAGTGCTGGAATAGAAGGGGGGGGGGGTGCTGCAGGGCAGGAGTGAGGTGCACTGGTGATCTTCTCCCGCAATCACTGTTTTCATTACTATCAAAATTCCTAGTTTCCAAAAGAGTGTCTCTGTTTCTCTGTATGCTGTAGACTCTAATTTATGGGTCCTGTTCTATTATTTTACAAACAGTTGTGACCTTTCCTGGTTCTTTTTCCTCTGCCCAGCTGTGAAGTAATATCCACTCAGAAGTGTATAAAACTTTAATATTGCTACAGAAGATGGCTTTAAATGAATCCTTCAAGCAGCCTGTGTAATAAGGAACTGTTTTCTTAATATTTAATCAAACTGTGATTCAGCGGCTGTTGAAACCAACATTTCTCCTTGGCAGTGGGCGGAGCAGATCGTGTAAAGGTCTCTGATTTATCACTAGTGATCACTGCTCTGATATTTACACTGGAAACGTTCGTTGGATGGGGATTCATCCATAATTTATCCACCTTGTTACAAGCTCTGCCGTAAATTATTGAAAGGTTCAGAGAAGGCCCAAAGAGCTGAAGTTGGTGCAGGACTAGTGTCCTGCGTCCAGGAGCAGCAGCAGCAGCAGCCAGGCTCCGGGGAATTGGAGCATCTTCCCCGGGTTGGCACAGACCGCAAGTTCAGAAGCTGCTGCCACAGTGATCTGATTTAAGTTTTGCTACTCCGTTCCACGTAAAATCTCAGCCAGCGCGAGTAACGGCGAACTACGGGGCAGGTTTTAATGCAAGTGCTTTAGGAAAATGTTCGCAGAGAAAGTCCCCACGTTGTTTTTCTTTGAAGTGCAAAGTAGGGGTGTTCTGAGCATCTGCGTGCTTTCCTCGAATATTGGGAAATGGGATGTACGCATGCTGCCTTCCTCCTGCCGCCATATGCATGTGCACCAGGGAATCCACACTGAGAGGCCAATGCAATATTAAACACGTACAAATGTGCATCCAAACCGGGCACCTGGTTTTTTAATGCGCACGTATCCGTCTCTCCTGGGCGCCCAATGCAATATTCCAGTGAGCTGCCGCGCCAAAAGGGACAGGCTAGGGATAAATTGTGCGTCCCTAGAGTTCAAAAGCATCGGGTGCCCAGGAGCCCGTGGCTGTGTGCGGGTGCGTTTTTGCCAGTCGGTTTGGTTTTGCAGCCTGGATGGGGTGGGCAGCAATGGATGTGTCACCCGTTTCAGTTGTGCTTCCTTCTCTGCTGCTGAAACTTTACAGGGAGCCAACTTGTGCGATGTTAGAACTTCATGCCCGCGGTCACACGAGACACAGGACTCCCTCAGAAATCAGTGTGCACGTCGGAGCTCCCCAAAACAGAGCCTGTTGAATCGCCTGGTTCATTATAGCCAGGCCTCCATAAAGTCCCTGCTATCAGATAAACCCTGGCTGAGCAGTATTGCTCTGAGTGAACCAGACAAGCATTCACTGCTCATGGGGGACTACAGTGCCGAGCAGGATAGCGCGGCATGACGCTTTCAGATCAGGAACCGATGCACTGTTAGACAGACGGACAGCTGATTTAAAAGCTTTATTCTTACCACATCCTCTGATGATTTATGTTCAAATTTCAATAGCCCAATTGAAAAGGAAGAAGGAATTATCTGCGGTGGGATGAAACGGGTGCTCAATATGAGCGTCCGTATTATCCCGCTGCAGATAACTTGCCGGCAGAAAAGCAGTATTTTTGTTTTGTAGTTGAGCCCTTGACGCACAGCACAACTTAACGCCAGCCAAGGCCGGTGTCAGCTTTTTTGCTGCCCTGCCAAACAATTACTGTGCTGTCCCCCCCGCCATTCATTCATTCTCTGTCCCGGGACTACCAAAAAAAATGCCCAGCTCTCTTCAGTGATACAAACTTTAAAAACTAACAACATCCCTCCCTCCCCCCCCCCCCCCCCCCCCCCCCCCCCGAACCCATGCCTGATGCAAGGTATTAGGTGCCCCAGGCGAACCTTATAGCCTTGCACAACGCCCCCCCTCACCCCATTCTACACACACAGTTAAGAGTTATGCATTTATATTTTACATGAAAAATATCAAAGTACAGTATTCTGAGGTAAAGATATCACTTACATTATATTTACATGCACTGCTGTGATGCCAACCAGAAATCCCTGCAAAAAAGACACTGGGAACCCAAATGGTATTAGGCCTATTGTGATGTGTGTTGTGTTGAGTATGGGCTTGACCCTTCGAAAGCCCTAAAACACTAATACACTTCCTATTAGGAAAATGTCTCACCTCAGTCGCACATGCAGAACATAAACAGACCCTCACCAAATCCAGAACAGAGCAACCATAAAGTAGAAATACAAACACGCAGACAAAAACTGAACTGGAAACCGCAAGAAGCCAGACTCTCTATGCAGTGCAGCAATGAAAAAACAGAACCATCACCATTCCTCAAACATCAAACACTACAATCAAGAAATAAAATAAATACATAATCACAATACTAAAAACATACTAATACTATTAAAAAAAAAAAGCTGATGCATAAAAGATCAATAATTAAAAACTCATATACAAGTTTTTTTAAATATCCCAAACACCAATAAAATATTTCAAAACAGCAGACACAGCAAATAACACCTAAAAAAATAAAACTAAAAAGGATTTTAAAAATTCACGCTCTCCATACCTGGGAACTTTGATTTCCAGTCATCCTGAGATTGTCATGGATTAGTGGAAGAGGGATGCACAGACTTTCTCCTCTTTCTTATATACACACACACATACAAGCTCATACACACATACGCTCTCTCTCAGACAAACCCACAAGCGTCTCCAGCTCTTCTTTGGTTGGGATCTACCAGCAGCATCAGGCCCTCATTTTCATTTCAGCTGCTGGCAGGTTGGAATCCACCTGCAGCACCCCATTCTCTCTCTCTCTTTCTCTCTCACACACACACACACATACACACAGCTCCCATTCATACACATGCACACACTGAAGACAGACCCCCCTCTCTTTCTTTTGCCAGCAAACTTGGAACTTCTCTTCGTTCCGCTGCTGCCGCTGTCACTGCTGCCTCTTAGTTATTGGAGATTCACCGATCGCTGCTACTGGCACTGAAGCCCGCTCTGCTGCCTCCTCTGTGTAGGCCCCGTGGTATTAAAAATTTGCAGCGCTTCCAGTTCCTCCATGCTGATCTCGTACATAGCGAGATCGGCTTAGAGAAAGTGCTACTCTTGCACATTCCCAACGATTACATGTGCCAATCACTAAAAATTCAAAATGATTTTTTTTTTTTTTTTTGCCTTTGCTGTCTGATCTTAGTTTTCTAATTGGTTGGTCACAGGTTTTTTTTCCCACCTTCCCTTTCTTGGTCTTTTGCCAATTCTTTGCACAGCATATCTTTTTTTTCCTGTTTCTTCTGTATCTCCCTGTCTTCTTCTTTTCTTCCCTCAAACACACATTCAGGCTTTCATTCTCACATGCTATCTCTAACACACACACACTCCGGCTCTCATTCTCAAACACTGCCTGTCTCTCTCACACATACACAGGCACAGGCTCTCACACTCAAATACTGTCTCTCACACACATCTCTCACTCTCAAATGCTCTCTCTCATACGTAAATACACACTGTCTTTCACATGCTGTCTCTCTCACACACACAGGCTCTCGCTCTTACAAGCTGTTTCACACAAACACACAGGCTCTCACTCTCACAAGCTGTCTCACAAACACACAGGCTCTCACTCTTACATGCTATCTCACACACACACACACACACACACACACACACACAGGCTCTCACATGCTGTCTCTCCAATCATACAGGCTCTCTTACACACAGTCTCTCAACTCACTCTCTCACACACACACACACTCTTCAGGGCCTCAGCCTTTCTGTCACCTCTTGGCCTCCTCTTCGCGGATCACCGTGGGATGGGTTCCACGGCAGCCCTGATTTTCTCAGGCTATTGCAAGGTGGGATCCGCAGCGGCCCTGCTACACTCGCTACTGCTCCTCTGCACGCGGCCGATGCTCCTCCTCCTTCCTGCCTACGCAGCTCAGGCAACGTTTTTCTTCTGGGGCTGCACAGGCAGGAAGGAGAAGGGGCACCTGGACGTGAATGTTTCTTTGGGCCATGGTGGGATGAGCTGCACCACGGCCCTACCAATCAAAGTGACATGCCCCCCTCCCCCCCCCCCCCCCTCAGTACGAAACTGCTTCCTGCTTTTTCTGCCGCCGGTTGAACCAATCCACCAGCGGAAGAAAAAGCAAAAATCTTCCGCCACCAGTGGGATTGAGTCCACCGGCAGCAACACGGGCCTCCCCCTGCTCCCGAAGCTGCTCTACCGGGCGTGCTGCCCCGTGCAATTGCACGGTTTGCACACCTGGTGGTGCCGGGCCTAACATCAGCTCTGGGGCTGGCCTTAAATTTTGCTATGTTAAAAAATGCGAGTCGGGCTCACAGTGATTTTTTACATGGGGGTAATAGCCTCATCTACATGGCATTTACATGTGATGAGTGCTGTTAGCTATGCGTTGGTTTGGACGCATGTTTTGGATACGCTAATCCCCTTATTATATCAGGTGTTAGTCTAGCACATCCAAAACATGCATTCAACTGTACCTCGCAGAGCGCACTTTATTGCATCAGCCTGTGAAGAAGAGTAATGGTCAGTCAGGCCATTTTACTGGGGTAAATACCTGTGAAAACCACCTTCTTAATGCCCATTTGTCAAGGAAATAACCTTACAGGGACCTGTTCTATAAACTGTGTGCTGTGCACCACTCCTCATCTTGTCTGCCATACTTACATAGTAACAGTAAATATAGAAACATAGAAACATAGAAATGACGGCAGAAGAAGACCAGTCGGTCCATCCAGTCTGCCCAGCAAGCTTCACACTTATTTTTTCTCATACTTATCTGTTTCTCTTGGCTCTTAGTAACCTTATGTTCTAATTCCCTTTCACCCCCACTATTAATGTAGAGAGCAGTGATGGAGCTGCTTCCAAGTGAAATATTAAGTTTGATTAGTTGAAAAAGCCCAATCAGCCCATCTTCTCTGTCCAGCTTGTTAAGGATATATCCCAGCTGGCAGCCATGAAGCATGATTCCTTGTAGGTTATGTATATCTGCAGAGCAAGAGACAGCTCTAGCAGACATAATATGTATGCACAGAACTGCAACTGTGGTGCTCATGATCCATATCAGATCAGCAGGGAGATCTAACAACCAGACAAAAGGGAAGCAAGACAAAAGAGACATGATGCTGAAACCATAGGTGCCATGGTGGAGCTGAAACTGAGATAGAAGGGAGATATAGCCTGTGGGAACAGGAAAATATAATAATGTTAGACCAATAGGGGGCTAAGATGAAAAGAAACAAATCCAATTATCACGATGCTGAGATAAGAAGAAGCTGGTAAACAAAGACATTTTCTATATAAGCAGCTAATATGCAAGCAGAAAACTGAAGGAGCTTGGACAGTGACTGTCAGGTCATTTGTCTCTCTTTCCTCCCATACTCTGTCTTATTTTGCATACCAATAAATGCTTCTAACCTGACTGAGTACCGTCTGTTTATCTGTAAACATGTGGATAAGCACTGTAAGAAGCCTTCAGATACCGCTGCCTGTCCTGGACAGATTTCGTTGTCTTCCTTCTTAGCACTCCACTATCTTGGTTAGATGAGCATACAAGATCCCCCGTGTAGTTCATTCCCGGCACTCCTCCCTTCCCATGTCTAATCACAGAGCTGTTGCCCAAAAATCCAGGCTCCTCAGTCCCCTGTGTTCTCCTGCTGTCCCTAACAGAAAAGCTGTTTTCCCTATCAGTTGCTATGTGAAGCTTAGCAAACTGGAAATGTAGCTCCAATGTTCTGATGCCAAGAAAGAGAGCTAGATAAAGAGACAAAATATGCAATGCGGCTAACGCGGTGCTTGAAATTGCTAATTGCGGTTCTTGGTATCAGGGGGAAAGGTTTACAAAGGCGGTTTGGAAAGCAGTACTCCAGTTTGAGGTACACAGAGCTCCCAAGCACACTCTTTGTGAGCATAGCCAGACAACTGTATAGGGCACTAGCTCTTGAAGGTGCCGAATACCAAGGATGAAGAGGAGCCAGCAAGTGCTTTTTAGAGCAGTGCACTGGTGCTGCTTCAAAGGGGTGCCACTATGGCATCCTGCCCTCACCCGTGGGCATCAAAATCTTAAATCTGGCCCTGAGCACAGCACACTCCGTGTTTCTTTCACTGGTGACAGGCGACACAGCATCCCCTTAATATGCTCTTTATTTCTTCACACACAGTGTATGGAAAGAAGGAAAAATGGGTAGAGCGTGTTTTGCTTTAGAAAGCAACAAACAATAATCAACTTGCATCCTTTATGTATGGGGTGAAAAGCAAAAGATCCCTGACCAACGGTCCTTCTAATCTTTGTCTGATGTTGCTGTAAACTGTATCTGATATTTGTATTATAACCCTGGAATAAATAATAATAGTAATCTTGGGATTTTTAGCTCATCTTTCCAAATAATGCTCAAAGTAGCTTACAGCATCACTAGCATTCAGATGCAATAAAAATGACTAGAAGTCTAATGCAGAACTAATAAATCCCTACTTTCCAGGATGTGTGTGCATGTGTCTAGCTGAATCTGGAAAAAAATGTATTTATTTAACCCACATCTTTTCATTGGTAGATCAAGGCAAGTTACCGTCAGGTACTGGAGGTTTTCCCCTGTCCCCAGAGAGTTTACAATCTAAGGGCCCCGTTTACTACACATTTTCCCCATAGATGCAAAATGGGAGAAAACCTTTCGTTAATAAGCCCCAAAGCTGGCTTCCCTGGCTCATAGCCTTCAGCATTAAGTACTAGGTGACGCCTCCAATATAACCATGTCCAGCTCCTCTTGCCCTCTACCCCATACATAGTTTTAACACTATTCTTGCTTGTTATTTGTTAGGATGCTGAGACCAGTGACCATGCACTTAATACAGAGGGGCTGAATTACATTACACCCAGGTGTGATGACTGGGTCTCTTTCCACAGAAGACAGCTCTGGGAATCCAAACCTGCACCTCTCACGTAGACCTTGACCGGTTGCTCCTGATGGTGGAACAGGCACAGCAAAACAACAGAACTGACAATACTGTAGCTGAAAGCTTCCATTCTGAACAAAAATGAGGAGTACAGGGTGTTTTGATTTTTTAAAATTGAAATAGGGATGCCTTGTATTATAAAAAGCAGTTGGTAACCCTACTGATGACTGATCCCAGGTCTGCGACGCAAGCACTGCCACTAATCCCCATTCAGCCCTCAGTGGATAGCTCAGCCCCAGGGGTACCACTGCCATGCTCCCTCCCCCCCCCGGGACCCTGCTTGTTCTCTCCTGCATGCAGATTGCACTGCCTGTTATGCAGCTGTCCTCAGGAGGTAATCCCAGCAAGCTCATTTAGATGAGAGAAGCAATTAAAGCTGCTCCTGTTTAATAAATATTGACGTGACTCCACTCCCAGTGCTCAGTTAAAAAAAAACAGGCTTTGCTCAGGCTTTTATGTATTAATTAAGCGTGGACTTCACCCATGGAAGGCCTGAACCCCCTCCTTATGCCCTGCTTAGCACAGCTGCCACCAAACTGCTGCTCCAGTACCCGTCTAACCCCCTCCTGTCTCGCTGAGGGAGTGACTCAATGCAGTCCAGCTGCAAGTCCTGCTACAGTGCGACCCTGTCGCGGCGCATCAAGTCCTGCTCCGACATCCATTTTCTGGCACTGCAGAGCGGAGGAGTAGCCTCGTGGTTAGAGCAGTGGGGCTGAGAAGCCCATAAATCCTGCTGATGCTCCTTGTGACCTTGGGCAAGTCACTTCTCCCTCCATTGCCTCGGGTATAAAAATTAGGGCAGGGCATCCCAAACCACAGCCAGTCAGATTTTCAGGATACCCGCAATGAATGTATACCATAGAGACTCCACATATACATAGTTTATCTCCTACCTATTCATTGCGGGTATCCCGTGAAAACTCGGCTGGCTGCGGCCTCCTCAGGACAGACTTGGGAAGTCCCGATCTAGGGGCTCATTCACTGCACTGCAGGAGTCACAAAGCCACAGTAAATGACCCTCAGCATTTCTTGAAGGAAAATAGCACAGCAGTAAATGACCCCCCCCCCCCCCCCCTTGCAATTCAGGATGGCAGCTCCCGGGAATATGGAGCCGACAGTCTTGAGTAAACCCTCAGCCCCCGAAAGCAGCCAAAAACCTCAAGGTCTTGCAGAGACCCCTTTTCCCACTCCTGGAGGCAGCTGTTGTTAAAAAATATTCAAAACAAAACAAAAAAAAGTTTAAGCTGGTACCATGCTCCGCCCCACCAACCCTCCCTTTCAATCACGAAAATCCAGCCCCTGAAGGCCAGGACCCCCAGCCCTCCCCCTTACTCGCAAGTCCTTGGTGGTCCAGTGGGGACCCAGAGCGCCCCCTAGGCTCCAGGCTTGGCAGCTGCCATTTTTCAAAATGGCACCAGCTGGTCCTTTGCTCCACAACAGGGGCAAAGGACCTGCTGACTCCATTTTTTTTAAATGGTGGCTGCCGGGCCTGGAGCCTAGGGGGTAACCTGGGCTCCCACTGAGCCACCAGGGACTCATTTGTAAGGGGGGTTAGGGTGGCTGTCCTGGACTCTGGGGCCTGGATTTTATTTTTTTTTTTTAAAGGGAGAGATTGAGGGTTGGTGGGGTGTTGCTGACTTACAAATATTTCTGAACAACAGCTGCCTCCAGGGCTGGCAGAGGGGGGATGGGGGTGGAAGAGAGAGTCTGTGTGCAGACTCCTGGGGTTTGTGACTACTTTCAGGGGAGAGGCCTTACTGGGGGCCATTGGCCCTTTTAAGACAGAGCCCCGGGAGTATCGGGCCATGTGTTAATGTCCTGATGCTCTCGGGGGATTGGGAAATAACTACAGTACTTGAATGTAATCTGCTCTGCAGTGGCTGACCAGTTACAAATATAAATCAAATAAAAATAAAATATTATTACAGGCAGGGTTGCAGACTATCTTCCCAACTAACTGTGACGTTTGGCGCCACATGCCGTGACACCAAACGTCGTGACGTCACGTCTTGAGCGGCCAATTGCACGCACAGGGGCCCCTTTCCCCCGTGCAGGCGTCCATCTTCGCCGGGAGCAGCGATCCGTTTCTGCTGATGGCCGTCTCCTCCGGAGGGCTGCAAAAAAAAGTAAGTCGCTTGGTCGCTTCACACTGCCAGTCCTCTCTCCCCTCCTCCCGGAGCAAGGCTGCTTTTCGCGCCTTGCCTCGGGAGGAGGGGTGAGGGACTGGCCATCCCGAGCGTAGGATTGCCAGTCCTCTCTCCCCTCGTTCTTGCTACTTTTTTTTTCGCTTTACACTGCCAGTCCTGTCTCCCCTCCTCCCGGAGCAAGGCTGCTTTCGCGCCTTGCTTCGGGAGGAGGGGAGAGGGCTGACAATCACCCGCCCGCCGGCTCCCGCCTCGATGAACTCGCTCCCGCCGGCTCCCACCAGTAACTTTTTTTACACTTTTGTTTTTTACACTTTTGTTTTAATTTTCGCCTGCGCCTTGCTTCGGGAGGGGAGGAACCATCCACTTCCTGGTACCTGTCATTTCAAATGTCAGTTGAAATGACATTTGAAATGACAGGTACCAGCGCACCCAGGATACTGTATAGGCGCTGTATTAAGCGCCTATACAGTAAAATGGGTTGCGCGGGCCTAACCCTTCGCCTAACGCTTCGCAGACGCGGCTTGCATTTGCAAGCAATTTAAATAGAGTATCGAGCGGTATGTGAGCAGGACTGTGCGTGCGGGGGACCAGGGTGCGCCCGGCACTGCCGCACTCTTTCTGTGTCAGGTCGATACAGCAAGGCCGCGTTAGAAAGAGTGCGGCAGTGCCGGGCGTGTGTATGTCTGGGCTACACCAGTGCTGATGGAGAAGGGAAGGAGAAACAGATCTTCAATAGATGTGAGCGATCTGTTTAACATTTGCAGGATGTCAGCAAACTGAAGAATTATATATACAGGGCAGGAAGCTGAAGCAAGCTTAACGAAGTTGAAAGCACAGGGACTGAGAATACCTGAGGCTCCGTCTCTAGCAGAATGCAAGGCTCAAAGTGAGCACCTTAAATCAGTTTTTCCCAGCCAGTGCGTGCCTTCAGACCTGATCAGGCATGCCAAGAAAAAGTCACCACTGCTTGATGCTCAGAGTCAGGTTAGCACCTGGCAAGCCCGGGTTTAAGTACAAGGCAATACAGACAACTGCTCAAGGCACCAAGTAGCCAGGCTGAAGAAGCCACCTGTTTCAAAGCCCCACTGTTACGGCATGTCATCCATGCACCTCCCACCCTGGCTCCCCTGTCCTGCCTACAGTCATCAAAACCTTCAGTCTGCCCCTGGCCCCTGGGCTCCTCTCTTAGCACCTCATAGCAAAAAGAGTCGCCAATGTGTGTGTGTGTCCTTTCTGAGACCATGCGCAATCAGGCATGCCTCGCCTTCCCAGATACAGCATGAGCCCTGGAGTGGGGGTCAATAACGGGCAGCACGCAGGGCACCGAGAGCTGGACTCTTCCCCCATCTTTGAGTCCTTCCAGCCTCTGCCTTATCCCCAGGCTGAGTGAGCGGGGAGAGCGTGCACCGAGCAATGGACCCGACTCACTCCGAGCGCCGGGTGCTGCAGCAGTGGAGGAGCTCTGGCAGGCAAGGTAACTGCCCGAGCCGGCGGCCCGCACCACACTGACTTCTCCCTTCTCCCGCACCATTATGTGTGTATTCGTCCCCTCTCTCCCTTTGTTTTAAAATTTGGAAGAGAGACCAGTGGGGGTTTTCAGTGCTTCCCTAGGCCCTCTTTTGGCCCTGTGAGTCCTCTCCATGTCCTCGTTGCCTACTCCATGGAGGCTGGTGCCCTGCAACCCATTTCTGTTCATGTGGGCAAGAAAAGGCTGGGAAGCGCTGCTTTAAATAACAAACTCTGAAGTAAAAGATAACTGTTGAACTGGAGGGGAGCTACACCACCTTCTTCTCGGCAATGGAGGAAGCTATTGCATAACTTGATGAAAGCAGAAAATTGTCTAGTAGGTTGACTATTTGGGATAAGTACATTCAAAGCTTTCCTACACAAGTGCGCACAGTGCAGACTTAAACTTGTTGGGTTTAATCATCGTGTTCAGCTTGTTGGGATAATGCAAAACTGACACAGATGTGTAATGTGTATGTTCTTATCACATCATTAGGGATTTTTCAGATATCTCGGTGAGATTTGGGAGAGGGGTGACTGGGGGAGGGAAGGATAACAGGAGGGGTTGACTCGGATACATTAAGGGCCAGATTTTAAGAGGTACGCGTGGGCGTACATTTGTGCTCGCAACCCAGCACGCACAAATGTACGCCCGATTTTATAACATGCGTGCGCAGCCACGCGCATGTTATAAAATCTGGGGTCGGCACGCGCAAGGGGGTGCACACTTGTGCAGCTTGCGAGCGCCGAGCCCTAGGGGAGCCCCGATGGCTTTCCCCATTCCCTCCAAGGCCGCACACAGCTCATATATTGTTAAACAAAGGTGAGGGGGGAGTTTAGGTAAGACTGGGGGGCGGGTTAGGTAGGGGAAGGGAGGGGAAGGTGGTGGGGGGGGTGGGGCGGAAGGAAATTTCCCTCCGAGGCTGCTCCGAAATCGGAGGGAACTTTACTTCCGCCCCCCCCCCCACCATCCCCTCCCTTCCCCTACCTAACCTGCCCCCCAGCCCTACCTAAACCCCCCCCACCACCTTTGTTTAATAAGTTGCGCCTGCCTCTGGGTAGGCGTAGGTTGCGCGCACCGGCGTGCGATCCCCCGGCACAGCCGTTGTGCCGGAGGCCTCGGTCCCACCCCCGCCCCTACCACGCCCCTTTCACAAAGCCCCGGAACATACGCGCATCCCGGGGCTTGCGGGCGTCGCCGGGCCTATGCAAAATCGGCTCAGCGCGCGCAGGAGCGGTTACGCGCGTAACCCTTTGAAAATCAGGCCTGGATGTGGACGGGTGGGAGGAATTATGGAAATCTTGATTCCTGGAGATGGGCCCTTGCTACGTGGAAAGGAAACTTGAAAACTGTATCACATTGGTTGTATATTGTTACTTGCTATGCATCAGAACCAAATGTACGGCGGAGCATTCGCTTGCTATATATTTTATTTCAAGAAAAAAAAAGTTTAAACATAAATAATGAACTACGAAACCGGAGCAGCCTTTCCCTTTTGGCTCAGGCATTCAAGACTAAATTAGATGTGGGGAAGATGCACAACTGCGCACCTGAGTGATTGTGGAGGAGGCCAGGTTAAGCAGGGAGCTAGGTGGGCAGTCACTCTGAAATCAGGAGGCTAGGGATGGTTTTTCTGCTGGGACAAGGCTGGGGCGCATATAAGCACTTCTGGTGATTTAACGACTAGCCCTGGGCCTCTAGCTGTAGGCTACCTCCTAGGGCTTCTGTGACGTTCAGTGATATTCTTTGGATTGGAACCACAAGTAGTGGGCTGTGAGCTGCACTTCTCTCCCAATCGATGGGATGGGGCCCTCCATCTCGCTCCCTCTCCTTCAGTCTCCTGGAGCAGTGCTGATCTCTCTCTTTCCCTAGCAGCTACTCATCCATCTGACTCTCTCTCAAAGAGATCTCTAGGTGAACCAATAGTTCGCTTCCTGTATTGTTTATCTCCTCACACTCTGTGGCTTAATGAACAAAAAATACAAAATGATAGAAGGTGATACCTTTTAATTAAACTAATACATCTCTCGACTAGTTTTTGAGCTCACACCCTCTCTTTCTCAGGCTGAAACAAAACGAGCAAGTCAGAGCAAAAACTGTAAGAAACTCTGTTGATATGACAGGGGTGTGCCAAAATAATATGTTACATAGTCCCTCTCTCTCTCCCTCTCCCTCACAGCCCCCTTTCTCAATGCTGTCTCTCCCTCCCTTTCTTTCTCTCCTCTCAGTCTCAGTTGTTATTTGTGAGCGCCTTATCAAATTCTTTAACCTTTTCCTATGCATTGGGCCCCTCAGAACCAACAATCCTACAGGAAGGAAAATGCTAGGGGTGTGCATTTTCATAAATGATCCATTTCATTTTGTTTCAGCTTGCACTAAAGTTTGAAACAGTGCGCACTAAGGCCCTGATTTTAAAAAGTGTTTACATGCTTAAAACTGGGTTTTACCCGTGCAAATACACTTCACCCGTGTAATGGGCTTTTGAAAATTACTACAATATATACCAATGAATTGCCCATAGGATATGCACGCGTATTTTTTAGGTAGAAAGCTGACATCCAGAACCTCCAGGGTGGCATTCTCTGAAATGCTCCCTGTTCCACGTGCAGGTCACCAGAGGCAGGCAGAGCTCTGGAGTCTCAATGCATGGACGAGACGATAGTGCAAGGAAGAGGGATTCAGCTTTGAAAGGAACTGGGGAAACTTTTGGGGAAAGGGGAGACTTTTCCGAAAGGATGGGCTCCACCTTAACCAGAGTGGAACCAAGCTGCTGGCACTAACTTTCAAAAAGGAGATAGAGCAGCTTTTCAACTAGAACAAGGGGGAAAGTCGACAGTAACTGAGCAGTGCATGGTTCGGAGAAATGTATCCTTGAAGGATATTAATGAAACAGGAGAGTTAGGGCATCCCAACAGAAAGGTTCCATTAAAAGCAAACATAGTCCATATGCCTATATGTAAAAAATCACCAAAGCTAATGATTTCCGAATTATCCCAAACAACTGAAAAGCAGGTTGTTAAAACAAGCAAAAACCACACTTTGAAATGTCTGTATGCCAATGCCAGAAGTCTAAGAAGTAAGATGGGAGAGTTAGAGTGTATAGCAGCAAATGATGAGATTGACATAATTGGCATCACAGAGACTTGGTGGAAGGAGGATAACCAATGGGACAGTGCTATATCAGGGTACAAATTATATCGCAATGATAGGGAGGATCAACTTGGTGGGGGTGTGGCACTTTATGTCCGGGAGGGTATAGAGTCCAACAGGATAAAGATCATACAAGAGAGTAAATGCTCAGTAGAATCTATATGGGTAGAAATCCCATGTGTGTTGGGTAAGAGTATAGTGATAGGAGTATACTACCGTCCACCTGGACAAAATGGTCAGACAGATGATGAAATGCTAAGAGAAATCAGGGAAGCAAACCAGTTTGGCAGTGCAATAATAATGGGAGATTTCAATTACCCCAATATTGACTGGGTAAATGTAATATCAGGACTTGCTAGAGACATAACGTTCCTGGATGTAATAAATGATTGCTTCATGGAGCAATTGGTTCAGGAACCAACAAGAGAGGGAGCTATTTTAGATTTAATTCTTAGTGGAACGCAAGATTTGGTGAGAGAAGTAACGGTGGTGGGGCCACTTGGCAACAGTGATCATAACATGATCAAATTTAAACTAATAACTAGAAGGGGGACAATAAGTAAATCTGCAGCTCTAACACTAAATTTAAAAAAGGGAAACATTGATAAAATGAGGAAAATAGAAAAAAACTGAAAGGTGCAGCTGCAAAGGTTAAAAGTGTTCAACAGGCTTGGACATTGTTTAAAAATACAATCCTAGAGGCGCAGTACATATGTATTCTGCGCATTAAGAAAGGTGGAAGGAAGGCAAAACGATTACAGTCATGGTTAAAAGGTGAGGTGAAAGAGGCTATTTTAGCCAAAAAAACATCCTTCAGAAATTGGAAGAAGGATCCATCTGAAGAAAATAGGATAAAACATAAGCATTGTCACGGTAAGTGTAAAACATTGATAAGACAGGCGAAGAGAGAATTTGAAATGAAGTTGGCCATAGAGGCAAAAACTCATAATAAAAACTTTTTAAAATATATCCAAAGCAAGAAACCTGTGAGGGAGTCGGTTGGACCATTAGATGACAGAGGCGTTACAGAGGCTCTTAGGGAAGATAAGGCCATTGCAGAAAGACTAACTGAATTATTTGCCTCCGTGTTTACTAATGAGGATGTTGGGGAGATACCATTTCCAGAGATGGTTTTCAGGGGTGATGAGTCAGACGAACTGAACAAAATCACTGTGAACCTTGAAGATGTAGTAGGCCATATTGACAAACTAAAGAGTAGCAAATCACCTGGACCGGATGGTATGCATCCTAGGGTTCTGAAGGAACTAAAAAATGAAATTTCTGATCTATTAGTTAAAATTTGTAACCTATCATTAAAATCATCCATTGTACCTGAAGACTGGAGGGTGGCCAATGTAACCCCAATATTTAAAAAAGGCTCCAGGGGCGATCCGGGTAACTATAGACCAGTGAGCCTGACTTCAGTGCCGGGAAAAATAGTGGAAACTGTTCTCAAGATCAAAATCGTAGAGCATACAGAAAGACATGATTTAATGGGACACAGTCAACATGGATTTACCCAAGGGAAGCCTTGCCTAACAAATCTGCTTCATTTTTTGAAGGGGTTAATAAACATATGGATAAAGGTGAACCGGTAGATGTAGTGTATTTGGATTTTCAGAAGGCGTTTGACAAAGTCCCTCATGAGAGGCTTCTACGAAAACTAAAAAGTCATGGGATAGGAGGCGATGTCCTTTCGTGGATTACAAACTGGTTAAAAGACAGGAATCAGAGAGTAGGATTAAATGGTCAATTTTCTCAGTGGAAAAGGGTAAACAGTGGAGTGCCTCAGGGATCTGTACTTGGACCGGTGCTTTTCAATATATATATAAATGATCTGGAAAGGAATACGACGAGTGAGGTTATCAAATTTGTGGATGATACAAAATTATTCAGAGTAGTTAAATCGCAAGCAGACTGAAATACATTACAGGAGGACCTTGCAAGACTGGAAGATTGGGCATCCAAATGGCAGATGAAATTTAATGTGGACAAGTGCAAGGTGTTGAATATAGGGAAAAGTAACCCTTGCTGTAGTTACACGATGTTAGGTTCCATATTAGGAGTTACCACCCAGGAAGAAGATCTAGGCATCATAGTGGATAATACTTTGAAATCGTTGGCTCAGTGTGCTGCAGCAGTCAAAAAAGCAAATAGAATGTTAAGAATTATTAGGAAGGGAATGGCTAATAGAATGGAAAATGTCATAATGCCTCTGTATCGCTCCATGGTGAGACCGCACCTTGAATACTGTGTACAATTCTGGTCTCCGCATCTCAAAAAAGATATAGTTGCGATGGAGAAAGTACAGAGAAAGGCAACCAAAATGATAAAGGGGATGGAGCAGCTCCCCTATGAGGAAAGGCTGAAGAGGTTAGGGCTGTTCAGCTTGGAGAAGAGACGGCTGAGGGGGGATATGATAGAGGTCTTTAAGATCATGAGAGGTCTTGAACGAGTAGATGTGACTTGGTTATTTACACTTTCGAATAATAGAAGGACTAGGGGGCATTCCATGAAGTTAGCAAGTAGCACATTTAAGACTAATCGGAGAAAATTATTTTTCACTCAACGCACAATAAAGCTCTGGAATTTGTTGCCAGAGGATGTGGTTAGTGCAGTTAGTGTAGCTGGGTTTAAAAAAGGTTTGGATGAGTTCTTGGAGGAGAAGTTTATTAATGGCTATTAATCAAGTTTACTTAGGGAATAGCCACTGCTATTAATTGCATCCGTAGCATGGGATCTTCTTATTTATTTAATTTATTTAACATTTTTCTATACCGACCTTCAAGGTTGAATACCATATCAGGTCGGTTTACATCGAACAGGGGTAGATCAGTATAACATAACGTAACATAAGGAACAACTTTTTATAATTAGCGGAGACAAAAGCAGAGAAGCAAAAAGTTACATAATAACAAGGACCTTGAACTTGGAAGCTGATTCAGCTGGAAAAAGAGAAGCCTTAAGAGGGTATTAAATTAAATACATTGTGAAATGTCCGAGCCTGGTCTAGAGCTAGTTAACTTATTAGGGTAGCAAACTAGTAAATGAGGTGAATATTGGAGGGGCGAAGTTCCATATTCTTAGTGTTTGGGTAATTGCCAGGTTCTTGTGGCCTGGTTTTGGCCTCTATTGGAAACAGGATGCTGGGCTTGATGGACCGTTGGTCTGACCCAGCATGGCAATTTCTAAAAAAACCCAAAAAAAACCAAACCCGCTTTTTAAAATTGCTACAATAGTATGTTACATTTTCCTAGACAACTCCTTTTACAATTAGCAGGACTAGATTATTGTAGCTCGGTGTACATTGGGCTCCCATCTGACATCACAAGAGCCTTGTTGCAGATCGTGCAGAGCTCTGCTGCTAGCAGTCTATAGGGGTCAGTATCCGAGATCATCTCACCCTGGTCTCCAGCCTCTGCACTGCTTATCTATCCAGTGGAGGATTAGGATCAAAATGGCTATGTTAATCCGTAGGCTGTTAAACAGCTCTTCCTGTACCCTACCCAATGCCATTCTGCGTATATATCTTCCTTCCGATCAGACCAGCCTGGTCTCCTGGAGGTGCCTTCCCTGCGATCTGCACATCTGGGGATTGCCGGTCTGCTCTACTGGAATTCTCTTCCTAAACAACTTTGTTTAACGGCTTATTGGGAGTTGGTAAAAAAAAAAGCCTTTGGAAACATTTCCGTTTAAGCAGGTCTTTGATTGTGATATCTAGAAGCGCAGCTGTCTGAGGTCTTCAGTGGCTGACTCTTTATGTTGAAGTGCCTGGTACGTGATGTTTTAGGGCGAACTTGCTAGGAAGAGGCCCTTGAGCAACTCAGTCGCCTGTTGTTTTCATTCTGGAAGATCTGTGCTTTTTTTTTTTGCCGATGTTTATGCGCGTTTTCATTGCAACGTGCTGCAAACTTTGGATGTGAGCAGATAATACATCTTTTAAATAAATACTTAGATAAATAAATAAATAAATAAATAAATAAATATAGCTATATTTGTGTGTGAGTGTGTGTGTGTGGTGTGTGTGTGTGTGTGCTACTTTGTTTTTAGTATGCACGAAAATGAAACAAAACAAATTAAATTAAAATAAAAAGTCAGCCTGCACGTTCCTACCTGGAGAGTGCCCCTGCCTCCCCCTTCTTGTCTGCAAGGGGCTGATGTGATGTGTGTATGAAGGATGCTGGGAGAAGGGTGCTCAGGTGACACGAACAGAACTGCGAAGGTGCTGGGGTCAGCAACAGGTGGGAAAGGCAGGATTTCGATGGGTTCCTACCCCCAGGCAGCGGTGCAAGGGAAGGGGGAGTGAGTCACTGGACAGGACTCTGTCACCTTTCGGACAATATTCTGTGAGTCTGCAGCACCGGCGCAGAGGCCTGCGGTAACCAATGAGACCTGCGATCATTTTCAGACTTTTGTGAAATAAGGGCCCTCCCTGGAAGGGCTGGGGATGAGAATTGCTTCTGCTGCCCCGGGCTCAGCTCACCGGCCTTGCACAGCACGGAAAACACTGGCAGAGGCAGGGGTAGAGTAAAATCAATTCATCCCCTTAAGTGGGTTTAATAAAAGCTCCTTGCTGAGGTCAGGGAGATGGGCAGGCAGAGATTTATGGCATCCAGAATGGGCTGGTTCACTGTCTCCTGCAGATCGAAATACGGTACTTAACAACATCCTGGAAAGATGATGAAGCGGAAGGCACAGCAGGTTGTTGGTGCATTCTGTCCTCGATCCATATGCACCTGGAAAGGAAAGGGAAAAACTAAATTAGAAAAAAAAAAGTCCTGACACAGTCAGAAGAGAAATCTGTGACTGTACAGATCTGTAGTGCTGTCTCCATTTTTACTATCTGGTTTTTCCCTAACCCCCCTCTCTGTATCCCTCCTGCTCTCTCTCGAGCCAGTTTTCAGAAATAAATGTTAATAGGTCCATATTCAGCACGTTTGTGTGGCTAAGACTAGGGCAAATGTTGGGATTTCAAAATCTCTCTGCTCTGATCACTCCTGACATAGCCGGATAGTTTGTCTGGGTACGGCAGGGTGTTCCGGGGGGGGGGGGGGGGCATTTCAGTGTGGAGCACCGTTATCCGACCACTCTAACTGGATAACTTTAAGACAACTAAAGAGCAGTGCTAAAGTCAGCCGGATAACCTTGTTAGGATAGCCCGCTATAAGCGGTGGCATGGGTGTGCCACTGAATATCCCAGCTAAGTTAGCCGGATAACTTTGCCAGCTGCCCAGCATAGTTCCCTCTAAGCTGAGCGCGTGTGAGCGATAGCTCATACATTTCGAAGCATCGCTCATGGGTTTTACACGGTTGCTCACATACATTTTTATTTGTGCTGTATACAGAAATGCAATGCTAATACTGGCGCTCAAAAATATTTGTTTGTAAAAAAAAATGTTCATAGACACAAAAAGATGTGCACACATAATTCACTCCTTGGAGGGAACATTGCTGCCCGGTGACTGAATATGCATCTCTCAATCCCTTAATTAGGTTCCTAAATTTAGGGAGATTTTCAGTCAAATTTAGAAGCCTAAAGTTTCAGCTGAAAATTCACCTAAATGTAGGCCTACAATTCATTTACCTAGATTTAGATTCTAAGTTATGTGCTTCATGCTTGCTGACAATCATTGCTAAGTGTTTATGGTTTTTTGCTGTCCTAAATTTGCCCCCTCTTTAGGCCCCTAAATTTAGGGTCTCAGCCCTTCTCAGTTTTGAAAGGAGCTAATATAGACTCCTGACTCCCAAAGTCAGATCTCTAAACCTGTAGAAAACTGGCCATAGAGTTTCACAGATTCACATTCAGGACGCCCTCGTGGCCTGACGTGGTTACAAAGCTAAGAATGAAATGAAGTACGGAGGGGGCAATGCATAGAATTCCAGGATTCTGGCAAGGGTCAGCATGGTCTCTGGTCCATGTGTCTGTCTGCCTCAGTCTCACTGCCTTTCCACTGCCTTTCCACTGATATCGCAAACAGAGAAGGCAGAGTGCGCGGGCGGGCGGCAAGAGAGGTCTCAGCTCATGAGGAAGCCATTAACCCCAGGTTCCCCCCTTGGCTGCTCTATGGATACTAGCAGCAACCTATGCAAACCAGCTCTTGGAAATCTCTGAGAGAAGCAGAGGTCGGAGCCCTGTGAAAAGAGGAGCTGAGAGCCACCTGGAAATCAGGATGCTAGCCAGCCTCGGGAGAAGGGAGAGGACATTTAGGAAACTAGTCACCGCAGGGGCAGGGACCTGGGTCCTAGGCACGGGAACAGACCTCTGAGGTGGTCAAATGCGTGTCGTACTCACTTTGGGACCCACTGTCTCGCTTTAAGAGGCTTGGGAGTTTAAAGAGCCTCCTCAGTCAAATCTTAAAAAAAAAAAAGCCACGTCCAAGTCTCCCTGGGAGTTGCACTGCCTTCTGCCTGAATAACCGAGGTCCACCTTCTTCAGGGTCACGCCCTTGAGAGGAAGCCTTGGGGCCTCCGCTCCTGGCAGGTTCTCAGGAAGCCCACCTGCCTCCGGCCTGAGAAATGGCCAGAAAGTGCTACCAGGATGCCACCGCTTCTCACCCAAGACCAAGGCTGGGCCCTCGCCGATACGAAGTGGCCATGTGAACCCGACGGAACCGTTTTTCTGAAAGGGTTTTCATTCTCCTTTCTGTGCCTGCGGTATAAAAATTAAAAAAAACGTTTGTAAATGAGGCACTTGCTCTGCCTCCACGTCTTCGTCAGGCTCTGGGGGAGCGGCGGGGGGGCCACACATCTGTGGATACAACAGTCAAAGACCCTTGTCGTACTGAACTAAGAAGGCTTCAAAGGCAAGGGACCAAAGGCATCTCGCTGACTTGATGCCTTCCTCCTGAGTTATCGTGTGTACAAACAGAGCTGAGAGAAACCCATAATTTCTGCATTAGAATTCACTTGCACGCCATGTTCCTTCCATCTAATTCAATCACCCCCGTTCTCAGCCAGCACCAGAGTCCTGGCGGACACGTCTCTCCACTTATTAAAAACCTATTACACTGCTGCTATTAAACTGCCTCCACCGATAGGCCAGGGCACTCCTGGCGCTACAGCCCCCACATCATTAAATGGAGGCTGAGAAGGGGCCCTTGTACGCACCCCTGCTGCTTTTAGTTATCTGAGCAAAATGAGAGCCAGTTACCAGCAGCTGTCGGGAGCAGAGAATTATTATTAATTTCAAATAAAGCATATGGTTTGTGTTAGCAATTCTCTGTGGTGATAAATGGTGGGAGGGCCGTGCATGGCAGGACATGATTAATACGCTGGGGGCCCCTCCCTGGAAGCTTTAGGTAATGATGTACTCGTCATAAGGGGGCTCTCGTCTGCTCTTTTGACTTGGGACAGTGTTGCCGGTGATCGGCTGTGCTGGTCACTCCAGTTCTCAGATCCAGCCAGAACATGGGAGTTACTGCAACCACCACAGGCAATGCAGGAAAAAATGTTTTAAAAAATGCCAAGCTATATACTGTAAAATAGCAAACTGATGGATTATATATTAAACGTAGGGCCCTCCAACCCCACTTCCAGTTTGGCTTAGGGGCTCAGACCGTTCTCCCCAGTTCTTTCCTGAAACGGGCCCTAGGTTTTTGTCTGCTCATCTTTTGCTAAAGTCCCATTAATAAAAGAATAAATCCTGTTACTGGTTACTCGACTGCAGAATGAAAATTCACAGATAGCACACTCTGAAGCAGTGCACTTCAATACAAAAAAGAAAATCCCCCTCTCCAAAAAAAAAAATCAGAGATGGGGGTCTCTGGTAAATCTGCACTCCCTGACAGGAGGTGCCCTTAACTAAGAACCCTCCTGAGCACTTCTCTGGATGGTACCTGCAAGCTGGAGGCAAACGCCTTCCAAGTAGGAAACGTGGAAATTCCTCCCTGATACTCTTCAGAAGAGACCCTGCTGAAATATTCTTCTGACAGCAACTCCGCAACTAGATTTCCCAGCCTGGCGGTGCTCGAGTTTAGTTTAGCTGTCTGGATTGACCGCTGTTCTACAATAAGTCACAGCGGTTTGCAAAGCAATGCTTACAAAATTTACAGAGTATAAATCATAATAAAGGGAAAGTAACCAATATATAAAAATACATTTAAAAAGACACATCTAAAAAGAGCAATTAAAACAAAAGTACACAATAAAATACAAAGAGCAGCACAAAACTGCTTACTGTCAAAGGGACCTCCAGATGGAACAATTAAGGAGGCAGGGAAAAACAGAGGTTAAACAACAAAAGGCTGATGAAAAAGCCAAGTTGCAAGTCCTTTTCTAAATTTCAAATAATTGCTTTCATGTCTCAAATCCAGAAGAAGAGAGTTCCAAAGAGAGGGTGCTGAGGAGCTAAAAGCTGTCTGACGTATAATTTCCAGCTGGATTAGAGAAAGAGAAGGAACAGTAAACAGATCCAAATTAGAGGAGCAGAGGGTCCACAGAGGAGAGCAAGGAAGCAGTAAATCTGATAAATATTCAGGAACACATCTGCATAAACATTTAAACACAAGACTCAGTATCTTAACTCTACAGCAGATTGGAAACCAAGGCAGGCCTATCAATAAAGGAGACATGATCAAATTTATTGGCGCCAAAAAATGATCTTAGCTGTCGTATTTTGCAGGCGTTGAATGTGCTTAAGGAAAAAGCTGAGATGCTATGGTATAGTACATTAAATAGTCTGTAGTCGATTGATAATAAGCAAATAGATGATTGCTTCATGGTCTTTTCTGTCCAAACTTAAATACAACAGGTGCATCAAATGAACAGGGAGATTTACAAAGCCACACTATTTTCCCACAAGGGGGGGGGGGATGTCCCACAATATTTGACCCCTCCCCAACAAAATATCATGGCAGTTTTGCAGTGATATTTTTTATTGTGGATAAAATTCACAATAAAAATATTGCTGCAAAACAGCGAAAAACATGCAATTGGCTGCCCTCGTTGCCCAGGGCCACCATCAGCTTAAATGGCCATGAGGCCCAGAAATGACCTCCCCCTGAAAAAAGTGACAAAATCTCTTCCAGGGGTCTTGGAGAACCCTGCTCGCCACTCCACCACGTGTCAAGGTGGCCCCGTATCAAAAACATAGTGAAAATGCCCCTACCCTAACCCCTCTAGGTTGAAAGAACCCCCCTCCAGTGTACAACCCCCCCAATCCTCCAACCCTCCCAGCCCTAAGATCCCCACACTTAGTTCCTGGGGTCTAGTAGCCTCCACCCCCTGACATCCCCTTCTATTAAATAAATCCCTGGTTGTCTAGTGTGCTCTCCTGAACCCCTGCCATACTTTAACTGGAGGTTTAAGGGTGTCCCGGAGAGCTCCCTAGCTCCAGGCCATTTGCCAAAATGTCACGAACTAGCCTTGGCCCTTATGGATATGGGCTGAGGGAATTGGAGAATGATAATGTTTTCCACAGAAATAGAGAAAGGGGGAAATGAATTGGGGGAGGGGGGAGGAAGCTAAGGAGCTCTGTCTTGGCCGTGCTGAATTTAAGATGGTGGCAGGAGATCAAGGCAGCAATGTCAGACAAGCAGGCTGACATTGGATTTGGCACTGGATTGCTGATGAAATTTCTGATGTAGAGAGGTCGATCTGGGAGTCCTCAGCACAAAGATAGTACTGACAGCTATGGGATGAGAACAGAGTACCAAGGAAATTATTATACAGCTTGAAAGAAGATGATCCAGGATGGCGGTGGAGGAGGATCCACCAGAGTACACACTAACAGGCCGATGCAATATCGTCGCATAAAAAACATGCGTCCAAGCTGGTGCATGTTTTTTGAATGCGTGCACATCCACCTTTCCTGGACACTCGATGCAATAGGCATATGAGCTGCCAAGCTAAAAGGGACACACAATGGATAATATGTGCATCCCTAGTGCTCTGCATCGGGCACCCAGGAGAGTGGCTGTGCGTCCACAACAGCCTGGCCAGAGCTCTCTCCTCACCCCCCCCCCCCCCAACCTGGGCAGGGTTGTTCCCGATTGGTCCTTTTCACTGACACTCAGTGAAAGCACCAATCCCCTTTCAGGACAGCCTTCTGCAAGGGGATTGGTCCTTTCACTGACATACGACAGTGAATGGACCAATCAACAGTAAGAGAAGGAGTGAATACATTAATATTAAGTACCGACACTTAATATTAATTTATTCACTTCTTCAATCAGGCCAGAATTTGGGGAAGCTGCTTTCTGTGGTTCCTCATACTGTATTGTGACAAGACTAATAGGAGGAATTACGGAAAGCAGGAATTTTGTTTTTTTTCATGAGCCCTTGAGTACAGTGTGCTTTAGCACCTGCTCCCAGGCAGGCGTTCAATTTGCCGCATAAAAATGGGTGCCTTGTCTGTGCGGCAATTTTTGACATTGTAGAGTAATAGCCAATAGCCTCATCTCCATGGAATTTGCATGTGATGAGCGTGATTAGCTACGTGCTTGATTTGATGCACATTTTGGAAGCGCTAATCCCCCATATTGCATTGGGCGTAAATCTAGTGCATCCAAAACACGCGTCCAACTGCACGTTAAGCAGCGCGCTGACCTGAGCACCCAATATTACCTTAAGGCCCAGCACAACACAGTCGGAGGAGGCAATGACGATGGTGTTTCTGCTGCCAGAAGAGGGAGGCAGCATTGGGTGGCATCCCATTGTTAAAGGCAGGAATGGGCTCAGAGGAATAAGTAGTGAGTTTGGAGAAGGTCAGAAGATGAGCAGTTTCCTCCACTGTGATTTCAGAAAAGCAGAAAAGGGTGGCAAAGGCCAGAGGAATTGTGGGGGAAGGAGAGACGGGGAGGTAGAGGTAGAGGTAGACATGACTTGGGTTGAGAACGCAAGACTAATTTTATGAACCTTGTCATGGAAGTAGTCAGCTAAAGTCTAGGCAGACAGTGAAGTTGGGGTGGGAGGTGAAGGCAGTTTGAGGAGGGAATTGAGTGTAGCAAAGTGATGGGAATAATAGGAGGCAAGAAAGTTTGTCAGATGGACATAATAGTCCTGCTTGAAAAGTACAATAGTAGACTGGAAGGAGGTCAGTATGAATTTGAAATGTGTGAAGTTGGCATGGGATTTTAGCCAGAGATGCTCCTCAGCACAGGCATAGGAATGTAGGAAACAAATTCAGAGAGTAAGCCAAGGCTGGAGTTCGGTGCATCTTACAGGATGGATAAGGGAAGAGGTGAGAATATCTAAAGCAGAGGAGAGCATAGTGTTGTAAGAAGAGACTGCCTCATCAACTGACAGACAATGCAGTGGAGAAGAGGAGAGATGAAACGGTAGTGTACAGGATGCAAGGGTTGATAGCCTGAAGATTCCTGAAGGTGCTGGGGTGACTAGTCAAGGCTGTGGGGGAGGGAAGTTTAGCATGAAAGTTATCAGATGATGGTCTGAGAGTGGAAGAACTGAAGTGGAGAAGTCAAGAGACAGCTGTTGGAAGAAAGGACTAGGTCAAGGCAGTGGCCATGCTGGTGAGTAGGGGGCTGTAGAGCAGATTTGGAAGTCACATGAGGATATTAAGACAAGGAGTTGTGGGGCATAAAAATCAGAGGGATCATCAGCTTGAAGGATATAGTCCCTAAGAATAAGGGAAGGGGAAGCTTCAAGGAAAAAGGAAAGCCAGGATTCAAAATAGGAAGGGGGTCTTTCAGGGGGTCAGTAAGTGACAGCTACTTAAAGAATTAAGGGGTGAATAGGCAGATGGAGTGGGCCCTAAAGGAAGAAAAGGAGTGGGATTGAAGGGGGAAAAGGTGTTGAAACCTATAGGAGGGGGAGCACAGCAGTCCAACACCACCACTGCAGTTTGCTGTGTGAGATGAAAGGGAGAAAAGACAGCAGCAACTGAAGCAGAGTCTTCAGGGGAAAGCCAAGTCTCAGTCAAGGCAAGAAGATGAAGAGTAGGAGAATTTTCAGGTCCTGAATGTAGGTAAGCTTGATGAAAATAGCAGGCATTCCACAGGGAAGAGAAGAGGGAGGGAGCAGGGGAATAGGGATAACATTGGAGGGGCAATGGTTTGATGTGCATAGATGGAAGGCAACTTTTGGGACTGGGATTGATATCCCCAGCTGAGAGTAGAAGAGGGAGCAGGAGGATATGGAGAAGAGAAGTGGAGGTGTGATGACAATGACAAGGAAGAGATGCTTTTAGGGAGAGAGGAGATGGCTGGGTGAGGGGAAGAAAATGTTGAAGCTCAATAGCAGTGGACAGGGCAGAAAACAGAATGGCAGGTGATATTAAGAATGCAGAGAATGGGGACAGTAGACCTGATGTTAGTGGTTTATAGCAGGAAATACAATTGGCGAATATTACCATCAGGAAGAGTAGACATAGTGGAGTCATAGAAGATAAAGAGAGGGAAAATCTACTGGCCAGAAGTAATGTTATGGCACACCCCCCCTGGCCAGCTGGTGGAAGGTCATGTAGATTTGAAAGCCCTCAGGAGTTCACTGCAGCAGTGGGGAGAAGTGTGCAGATGTACTGCCATCTCACCAATTACTGGCTGGTTGCTCGAGGAGCACAGGTGGCAGCAGCCCAGGCCTGAGGGTAGGTTGTGGTGACTTCTGAAGTCAACCACCAAGGCAGCTGGTGTTAGGGAAGATGGAGACCTTGAGCATGGGAAAGTTCAGAGGCCTTCGCAATCTGTTAGGGAGCGCTAGGAGAGCGGTCCCATTTCCAAGGAGATTGTGTGTCCTTGGACCTCGGCACAACCCCAGAGGACTCCAAGGCAGAACCGAGGCTGGTGAGACATGTCCAAGCCTGGGCTGAGACCAGGAAGCCAGGCCCCTGCCGACCTGCACAACCTGAGTGAGACCAACCACGCAAGGTTGGTCTCTGAGTGGTCCTCTGACTACTCCAAGCCCTTTCGGACCTGCCGCTGGGAACAGCAAAGGCAGCAGGCCAGACAGGAGACCAGGGCAGATGAAGACTCTGGAACATGAAGATTCAAGACGAGGAACTTGGAGACGTGAAGACACAGACGAGAAGCTTGAGACATGAAGACTCAGGATCAAAGTTCAGGAACAAATTTTAGTACTGGGTTGAGGCTGCGATGCAGTGCACCCTACTCAGCCCACCACAGGACGGACCCACGGGACTGGTCGCGGACCACGCTTGAGTGTGAAGCAGACTCCAGATGAATACATAGAAGATGAAGCCGGAACACAGCGAAGATTCAGTAGAAGCCTGCACCAAGATGCGCCCTACACAGTGTTGCAACCATCCCTTCCTGACGGCTTCACTCCGCCTACCTTTCTTTCTTTGCACCTCCTCTTGCTGTGGATGGACGCCTGGCTGCCACGGTGTCTGCTTGCTGTCCTCTCTGGCGTCCCTGGACTGGCTTGGGCGCTGCTTCCCGCCATGCTCCGTCAGTACCTTAGGGCACGCGCACCACGCAGCCCTCACTCTTATTTCCTACTTGGCGTGAACCTCAGGGGTGTCCCCCTGTGATGACGTCATGCTGCCCGGATATTTAAAGCCTACGATGTTTGCTAGCCTTTGAGTTAGCAAGGGGGAATCTTACAGATGGGATTCGCTCTCCGTACCCAGCTACTCTGCCTCTCCAATCTTTCATTGGACTCTTAACGCTAACGGGGTACCCGCTTCCTGGGGGCCTCACTTGCTTTTCAGGTCGCTATCAGGAAACCGGTACTCGCTCCTCGAGGGCCCATGTTCCCTGACTTGCTGCCTGCTCCTACCTTCTCTTCTGCCTGGAAGGATTCGCTATCTCCAACACCAGTGAGTATTACCATCTTCACCTCAGAGCTGTTCCCTGGAACCAGGTACTCGCTTCTCAAGGGCCTGCCTCCGTTCCAGCCCTAGTGCCATCTCCTGCGTGGAACCGCTGTGTGAGTATATTACCTTCAAGCCTCTCAGCTCTCAGGGATCAGGTACTCGCTTCTCAAGGGCCTGCCTCCGTTCCAGCCCTAGTGCCATCTCCTACGTGGAACCGCTGTGTGAGTATATTACCTTCAAGCCTCTCAGCTCTCAGGGATCAGGTACTCGCTCCTCGAGGGCCTGCCTCCGTTCCAGCCCTAGTGCCATCTCCTACGTGGAACCGCTGTGTGAGTACATTACCTTCAAGCCTCTCTGCTCTCAGGTACTCGCTCCTCAAGGGCCTGCGCTCCCTATCCTGGGGTTCCCCATACTGGGGCTTTGTGCATATTCCACGGTACTCATTATTCTCAGTTCTTTCCACTACAGCACTGCTACCGGAGGAGTCGCTGTTCCAGCGCCTGAGCCGGGCTACTTCTGCTGCTCCTTCTGCTGCTCACTACTGCCACCTCTAGTGGCTTCATCACATTAATAAAAGATCAATCTCTGTGTTTGTATGTCCTAAGCTGAGCCTGACCTGTGGCCCCTCATGGGACTTCCCCCGTGGGCATGGTCAGCTTCCACAGTATCCAAGAGTCCACCCAAACCTCACTAATTATAGCACACAGCCGCCCATGGCTGGTCACGGACCACGCTGGAATGGAGCAGGTTCAGTCAGAGTCTTAGGCATGGATGGAGCAACCACAAGAACATCCGAGGGCTGAGATGAGATTTAGGATAAGGGCCCAAGACAAGACTTGGCTTCAGGCATGAGACAGGGGACCAAGACGAGACTTGGCTTCAGGCAAGGATGACCCTCCGGAGGCTTGCGCTGCAGATGAGAAGACAGGCTCATGCCACGAGGTGATGAGACACAACATGGCATGCCAGAAGAGGTAGCAATGAGGAACCATGGGTCCAGGAAGCAGAAGCAGAGACGAGGCATCAGGAAGGAACATCAGGAAGACTATGAAACATCAGGGCAAGACAAGAGATAATCCAGAAGAGACCAGGAACATGAAGAACGATGAGGGATCCCAGAAGAACAGGAAATACCAGCAGGAGTGAAAACTAGGCGTCCTGGAGAGGAACTAACTCCTTGCAAAGGCAACTAAGGACTGGAAGCTGAGCCCTTAAATAGAGCTGAAGATCAAGAAACGCCCTGGGAGGAGTCCAGGTGGGGCGAGGAGGCTGGCCCTTTAAATCACTGAAGGAGGCGTGGCCTGCGGGTTAGAAAACAGGAAGTTCAGCACCGTGGAGAGCGGCCATGCTGCTGCTGTGAGTGCAGGAGCCCGAGCAGGCCACAACCAGGCCCGACATTTGAGCGGTGGTGTCCAGGCCACGAGGAACAGCTGGGAGCGGATCCTAGCCGCAAGTGAGGCCGGGGACTGCGGCCTCCAGGCCACGAGGCTGAAGAGGGCGTCAGCGGCACTCCCTGCCACGAGAGGGTCCCAATGAGAGCGGCTCCGTCCCACGCTGAGAAGTGAAGGAAGTCGGCAGCCTCCGGGCCGCATCGGAAGCAGCAAGAGAGAAGAGAGATCTCCCGCAGCTCTGGCCACGAAGGTAAACGCCTGCTTGCAGCTGGCCCGCGAGCAAAAGTGTAACAGCTGGAAGAAGTATGCAGATGTACTGTAACCTCCCCTTTATCCACAGAGAGTAGATAGCATAGTGTCTTCCTTAAAGAATTCTCAAATATTTAATCTAAATATGGCATATGAAATTTGCTGTGGATAAGTGCAAGTTGATGCATATAAGGAAAAATAACCCATGCTGTAGTTATACGATGTTAGGTTCCATACTAGGAGCTACCACCCAAGAAAGAGATCTAGGCATCATAGTGGGTAACAGATTGAAATTGTCAGCTCAGCATGCTGCGGCAGTCAAAAAAGCAAACGATGCTGGGAATTATTAGAAAGAGAATGGTGAATAAAACAGAGGATGTCATAATGCCTCTGTATCACTCCATGGTGAGACCGCACCTTGAATACTGTGTACAATTCTGGTCGGCGCATCTCAAAAAAGATATAGTTGCGATGGAGAAGGTATAGAGAAGGGCGACCAAAATGATAAAGGGGATGGAACAGCTCCCCTGTGAGGAAAGACTAAAGAGGTTAGGGCTGTTCAGCTTGGAGAAGAGACTGCTGAGGGGGGATATGCTAGAAATCTTTAAAATCATGAGAAATCTAAAACTGGCAAATGTGAACCAGTTATTTACTCTTTCAGATAACAGAAGGACTAGGGGGGCACTCCATGAAGTTAGCAAGTAGCACATTTAAAACTAATCGTAGAAAATTCTTTTTCACTCAACGCACAATTAAGCTCTGGAATTTGTTGCCAGAGGATGTGGTTAGTGCAGTTAGTGTAGCTGGGTTTAAAAAAGGTTTGGATAAGTTCTTGGGAGGAGAAGTCTATTAACTGCTATTAATCAAGTTGTCTTAGAAAATAGCCACTGCTATTACTGGCATCAATAGCATGGGATCTACTTAGTGTTTTGATACTTGCCAGGTAGTTGTAGCCTGGATTGGCCACTGTTGGAAACAGGATGCTGGGCTTGATGGACCCTTGGTCTGACCCAGTATGGCAACTTCTTATGTTCTTATGTTCCCAGTACACCTAAGCTTTTGATGCACTGCTGTGCTTTGCAGACGTAATCCCAGCTCTCATTATAAGTTAATTCATTTTCTAAGAACATCTCACCTGCAGCTCACCTGATCAGTCATGTATGAAAACGTGCCCCAGGGACAGAGACAAAGACAGAGATTTGGGGGGAAGGGGAGGTCAAGACAAAGGGAGGAAGAGACAGAATGAGAAGGGGAGAGAGAATACATGGTAAAGATAGGGAGGAAGGGGAGAAGAGAAAAGTGAGGAGATTGAGGAAGGGAGAGAAAAGGCGAGAGAGGTAGAGACAGAGAGGCGGAGTGGAGGGGGAAGAGTGATGACTGCTTGTGCCTGTTTAGGGCTTTGGATTGGATTTAGAAGCTCTCAGGGCTCTAATTGATCTCGCCTAACATAATATTCAGGATCAAATTCAGTTAAAGAAAAAGCAGATGTCCTTGTCAGCAGCTGAGTGCCTTCAAATGTTTGGAATCAGAAGATGAATGTGAACTTGCGTGTGTGTGTGCATGAGAGAGCAGTGCATGTGTCTGTATGAGAGCATGTGCACCTATATGTGTCTCTGCCAACCTGTGCTGACATGCATGTATGAGATCCTATACTGGGAAATGCATGACTGCTTCTGTATGAAGCCACTCACTCATCTGCATAGGTGCCAGCTCTGTGGGTGTAATGAGCACCCCCCCCCCCCCCCCAATATTGAGCACATTTCTTCACTGTGTCTAGGGAGGGGTAATTTGTGTGTGTTTAGCACCCCCAACAGTTTTGAAAAGTTGGTTGTGTAAGAATACCTATGCCTGGTGGAGAATGTGCTTGTGTGTGAACATATGGCTCTCTCTGTGTGAGAGTGTGTCTCTGGGTGCTTCTATCTGTGCAAGAGTGTGTGGCTGGGTACCTCTATCTGTGCGAGAGTGTGCCTGGGTGTTCTATCTGTGTGAGAGTGTGCCTGGGTGTTCTATCTGTGCAAGAGTGTGTGGCTGGGTACCTCTATCTGTGCGAGAGTGTGCCTGGGTGTTCTATCTGTGTGAGAGTGTGCCTGGGTGTTCTATCTGTGCGAGAGTGTGTGCCTGGGTGTTCTTCTATCTGTGCGAGAGTGTGCCTGGGTGTTCTATCTGTGCGAGAGTGTGTGCCTGGGTGTTCTATCTGTGCGAGAGTGTGTGCCTGGGTGTTCTTCTATCTGTGCGAGACTGTGGGACTGGGTGTCTCTCTGTGTAGGAGTGTGTGTATTCTGGGTGTTTCTATCTGTGTGACAGTGTATGACTGGGTGCCTATTTCTGTGTGAGAGTGTGTGCCTTGGTGCCTCTATGTCTCACAGTGTGTTCCTGGCTCTCTCTCTCTCTCTCTGCAAGAGTCTGTACAGCAATTATTGAATCACCATAAGAATTATTAAAAAATATGCTGCATATTAGCTTTACAAACCACTTTGAGCCAGTCTGTAAATGTGACCTCCCACCTCATGCAATGTTCTTTCCTGCTTTCTTCTCCTCATGCAGCTTTTCTGTTCCCCATTTCTACCTTATCTCTTCCTGCTCCTGTTCTCTCTTCTGTATCCCACCTTCTCATACAGGGCTCTCATTCCCCTTTTTTATTTATTTATTTATTTATTTATTTGTGGTTTTTTATATACCGAAGTATAGCGTTTTGCCTTCACTCCGGTTTACAGGATAACAACGTAATACATACAAATAACGTAATACATACAAATAACTTATAACTGTATTTAACATTCATATAGTATAACTTTATTTAACATATTAGAAGAGAAATTTATATGAAAGAGGTAATCGACACGAGGAGTAAATATATGATATTCATTAATTATTATGTGGAACGAATAGCAATCTGAGCGGTGTAGGGTTGATGTAGGATAAGGGTAAGAGTAGGCGCTCGGGGCACGTTAAGTGCTACAGGTAAAGACTTGAGAAAGGTTGGAAGAGGATGAGGGATGAGGGCAGAGTAGGGGAGGTGAGAGGGAGAGAGGGGGTGGGGGGAGAAGGGAGATGATACAGTGTTTAATAGAAAAGGATCGTCGAAGGAATGGGGTCGTCAGCATGTAATGGTTCGAGAGGGGGTGGATTTCTTATCCCACGCCATCTCTAAAAGTTTGACTGAATAACCAGGTCTTTAGTTCTTTTTTGAATGCTTTGATGTCATGAATTGCGCTTAAATGTTGTGGAATGTTGTTCCATAAGTTCGGGCCTGCTATGGAGAAAGCTCTGTTCCTGGTGTTAGTGAGTTTGGCTAGAGGAATTGATGGAATTTCAAGTTGAAGTTTATTTGCAGATCTGGTCATTCTTTGAGGTTTGTGTGTTAGGATAAGTTCATTGAGAGCGGTGTTATCCGTTGAGTGTATTGCATTGTGAACTATTGTTAATGCTTTGAATTTAATTCTCTGGTCTATTGGGAGCCAGTGAAGTGATTTGAGGACTGGTGTGATATGGTCAGATTTTTTTTTTCCGGTTAGAATTCTTGCTGCGGCGTTTTGTAGTAGTTGCAGAGGTTTTAAGGTGGTTTTTGGTAGGCCAATCAGGAGGGAGTTGCAGTAGTCGAGGCTGTTGAAGATGAGCGATTGTAGAATTGTTCGGAACTCATGTTGGTGTAGTAGTGGTTTTAGATGTTTGAGGACATGTAGTTTGTGGAAGCCTTCTTTTGTTTTGAAAGCAATGTTCTGTTTTAAGTTGAGTTCGTTGTCGATCCAGATTCCTAGGTCTCTTGTTGAGTTTTTTAGTTGGATGTTGAAGTTTTCTATTTGTAGAGAGAGGGGAGTGGAGGATTGTGTAGTGTTGTTTCTTTCCTATTAGTATGCATTCTGTTTTATTCATGTTGAGGGATAACTTTAGGTGGTTCAGCATGTTTCTGATGGTGATTAGGTGTTTGGCTGCGGTTCTTAATGTTTCTTCTATTGTGGATGTTATTGGGAAGAGGAGTTGGATGTCGTCGGCGTACATGTAGAAAGTAACTCCGATCGTTGATAGGAGGTGGCATAGAGGGAGTAGATATATGTTAAAGAGGGTCGCAGAAAGTGCAGATCCCTGTGGTACGCCAGTTTCGAGTGGGAGAGGATTTGAAGATTGGTTATTAATGGTAACCTTGAAGAATCTGTCTTTCATGAAAGATTTGAACCAGTTGAGGGTTTTGCCTGTGAGCCCAATGCTGGCTAGTCTCGACAGTAGGCATGTGTGGTCTACGGTATCGAAGGCTGCTGATAGGTCAAGTAAGATGAGGATGTGGCTTAGGTTGTTGTCGAAGCCTCTAATTATCTTGTTTGTTAGGTTGACAAGGAGAGTTTCTGTGCTGCGGTTTTTTCTGAATCCATGTTGGGCGTTGTGGAGAATGTTGTTGTCCTCAAGGTGTTCGTTGAGTTGAGTAAGAGCTGCTTTCTCGGTCATCTTTGCGATTAGGGGGAGGTTTGAGATTGGTCTGTAGTTGTTTAGGTCTGTGGGATCAAGGTTCTTCTTTTTTAGTATGGGGGTGATAGTATCCCCTTTCTCATTCAGTGCTCCTCTTCCCTTTCCTCATGTAGTGTTCCTGTTCCCTCTTCCTCATACAGCTCTCCTATTCCCCTTTTTTATATTCCTTCCTCCCCATGCAGTGCTCCTCTTCCCCCTTCTTGCATTTGCTCAGCTCATGCTGCACTCCTGCCACCTTCCTGTACCCCCCAGTCCTCATGCAATGTTCCGGTAATTCCTAGCAATCAGAGATAGGTGCCTTCCATACCCAGATGCAAAAAGCCCTACAGAAATCTCTGATCCTGCTCCCTTCTCACAGAATTAGCTGTGTCTTATCTTCCCAATCTTGCTCAAAGGTGTCCCCTAGGGCATAAATAGGTCAAAGGTGTCCCCAGCCTTGGGTTACTGCTGTGGGCAGCAAGCTGACTTCTTACAGGACCATCAATTAACACCCACTCTGTGTAAACCAAATCAGTGCTGAAGGCTCTGCTTGGGACCCAGTGGGGTGCGAGATAAGTCAGAGTCAGAGGAAGCATCCACCTGAAATCAAAGCCCTGCCACAGGTAACTGCTGGTAGCTAAGGTCTCCCCTGCTACATAAAGCCCCTACTGTGCAGCTCCCCCTGCTGGGGGTGGTTCATGAATGGATTTTAAGGCTCTTTGGGTAATTGGGGGGGGGGGGGGTCTTCAAAGCAAACCAACTCTATCAGAAAAACCCAGAGAGAATCCAAACAGCATCCAGGGAACTGCCCCTTGTGGAGTGAGGCAGGGAACTGCCCCTTGTGGATGATTCCCTGCGGTTCCCTGTGGTCCCAGTGCTCACCACACATACACACACACACACACACACACACAGATAAAATGACCATGAGGTCATATGAGGCCATAAAAATGATGAATTGTGTAATCAAAATACAAAAGGCAGAAGCCAAATATTTAAGGAAATACAAGAGGGAGGAAATCCAATACAGGAGAAGGATTCTGCGGGTCTCAGCACTTAGGCATATTAAAAACATTTTAGGTTTTATTGATATTGGAAGCCATTATTTGTTGCACTGTACTCTGGTTAGATCTAATTACAGCTGACCTTTCACCTCCTTCCCCCACCTCCATTTAGCCGCCAATTTCCAGGAGCTCGGATGCCAGACTCTGGTAATAGTGGATAGGGAGCTTTCAAGAGAGAGAGGTCCTAGTGGGGGCAGCAATATGTACAGGATGGGGGGGGGGGGGGGGGGGGGGGGGGGGGGGGGGAGAGATGTGGATGCTGCATTTACACAATGTGCGTTTGTGTGTACAAGTCAAGGCAGGCGCGGGTTATTCTTGCAGCAATGTATATACGGGGTCATTTTCCAATAGACTGCATCGTTGCAATCTTATAGGAAGTTTTTGATGCGTGTACTTCATGCACATTTTTAAAGAGAAACTACCGTGTTATTCATTGAAAATTAGCATAAACTAATAGGGGTGGGTTGTTTGTTTTTTTTAATGTGACGTACACATGCTATGTTCTTCCCCAGACCGGAACTCGCCTCAGGTCCCACAATCCGGCTAAAAGTACCTGAGCTGCGGAAGCCGGAAGGCAATTTACCCTGATAAATAGGTTTTTTAAAAAAATGTTTCTTGTGCAGGCTTGGGAGCGATAGGAGTCTACGATTCAGTCAGCGCAGAGAATAATTTCCAGTAGCTCTTTGGGGTAGGGACCTTGCAAGCCAATTGCACTGGGTACACTGACAGTGCCTTACAGTAACAGATATAACGATATTACTGCGTGCGCTGCACGGTACTGGCAGTGTCCAGGTGTCTGTCCCTTCCATACAGTCTGCAGCAGCAGCAGCTTGCGAATGTACTGATTTCCAAAGCTATTTTGGTTGCCAAAAAAAAAAGAGAGAGAGATCTTTCTAAAAACAGCAGCGCTTTCACTGAGGGGTGTTACGGCTTTATAATGGGACGACAGGAGGATTTCGGCTGTATGCTGACTCAGTCCTCTATGGCGCCCACACTGCTGCCAGCGCCGATGGACTCGGGCATGTAGACTGCCACTTCTGCCTCCTCCAGCTAGCCCACGGATCATGGGCTTCGGATGCTGGCAGCCCCTCGGATCCGTAACAGCTGGAGCAGGTTCAGAGCACCGAAGCGGAAAAGGTTTTGCGCGCCTGCGGCTCGTCCCTTCCGCCTCCGTACGTGGAAAGGGCCCGCGCATTAAGCAAGCGGCCCGATGACCTGGTCTGGGGCCGAGCCTCCTCAGACGCGAGCTTCGCCTTCCTCTCCCTGCCCGGAGCACGCCCGACCCCCCCCCCCGAGTGCGTGCGGCCGCCTTTGTTCCTGACGCCCTGTGACAGGGTTTAGGGTTAAGATTTGGCGGCACCCTTTGGTCTTCTTCTTCTGCTGGAAGAAGACGACTCTTCAAGGTTTAATTACATTCCTGTCAGCGCAGTCAATATGCAGTGTCTTAATAATTTTGTCCTGAAGGCATTTGCAATGGTTGATTTTAATTAAAATCTGTAATTAGAACTGTCTTTATTTTCTGCCTGAACAATACACCATTCCAGACCATCTCCGCCGGCACAGCCAGCGTGAAAGGAGGTTTTTTTTGCCTGAGGCGCTGAAGCCTTGCAGAGAGCTGGGTTATACCGCAGCCTCTTGGTCCTGCCACCTGGCTTGAACTTTAGCCCCGGTGGCAACCTGAGTGAAGGGACTGGCCCCCCTGTGTCCCGCTCAGACATCCAAAGAGCGAGCGTGGGCTCCCTTGGAGGACCACGGGGCACCTGTATCACGGTAGTTGCACAATTCTGTAGCTGGCCCAGAAAGCTGTGGGATCCACGTACAGGGAGAGGGCTCGATGTGACCCATGTGTGGGGAGCTTACTGCAGCCAATGCAGCATTGCCAGCTCATGTAAATGGTTTTTTTTTTTAATGACAGCCTGTCAGATTTTTAATGACAACAAAGCTTTATTATGGCCACACATTTCAACTTCAACATCACCATTTAGTGCCTAGCTGGACTCATCATGCCTTCATGTGTTGTGGGGGTTCCCTCTGTCTATATTGGGAGTCTTCCAGACTAAGTTTCAGCCACAGGATCACTGCAACAGGATTCTCCTTGCTATGCAAGAGGTCCTGTCATGATCGGGTAGGTCTGCACTTCTTGGCCATGTGTCAACTTATCTCTGCTCTCCAGCTGGCCAGGAATCACAATCTCAGCTGTAGAGGCACTGATGATTTCTGAAAAGCCCACAGGGCTCTCATACCATGTTTCAGTTAGCCAGTGCTGCTGCAGGAGGCACTCTTGCTCCTTGTGGTGCTGCACCTGCAGGAGGCCAGACACAGCCTACCAAGACATAAGCAACAGGCAGGTGGCCAAGACAGAGGTCCTGATGCCTGAGACCACAGCCTCTAGCTGCAAGGGCCCATGCCCCACAACTTATTTATTTATATATACTGACATTAGATCTGAGATATTACATTCAGGTACTAGTAGATATTTCCTTATCCCCAGAGGGCTTTCAATCTAAGTTTGTGCCTGAGGTAATTGAGGGTAAAGTGATTTGCCCAAGGTCACAAGGAGTGACAGCGGGACTTGAACCCTGGTCTCCTGGTTTGTAGCCCACTACTCTAACCACTAGGCTATTCCTCCTCCCTAGTAAAAAGCTTGTGCTGTTTTTACTGAAATGAGATTATTTTCATGGCTATTTTATTTTTTTGCTTATTTATTGATTGCCAGTAAATTTATTGATGGTTGGCAACTCTGGGTCTGTGTTCGAGGAGGGGCCCAGTGTGGCCCCTGTGAGGCTTATCCTTGGCTTCCTATGGCTGACCTTGCAGCCACTTGGTGATGGCCTCACTCCTGCTTCCCACACGGCAGCATTCTGCTGTAGATGACATGGCTGCTGCTCCCTCTCCCTGCTGCTCTACAGTGCTCTCAGCAATGAAGCAGCCCATAATAATATTCCATCCAGAGGTTCAGCGTCACGCAGGAGTTCAAGCCATTTAGTTTTTGCTTCAGAGCGCCAGAGATTGAAACCATCTAATCAGATGCTAGAGCTCACTGTCTGGCTTCTAAATATATCTGGGAATTGCACTGAGGGCTTCCTGCCTTTTTCACCTTGGAGATTTGACCTTCTTCCTGTATTCCTTCCTTCCTCAGAGCTAACCACAAGAACATCAGCAGCTCAGCCTCCAGCAGCCAACCCCATGCCCACACCCACATGCTCCAGGAGGAACCTTTAACCAGCTCAACAGAGGGCAAGAAAGGAATTATTAGTTACTCTAATTTACCAAGTGACATTCATGCACACAGGCCTGTACATATGTAAGGAGCTACACAATAGGCAGTGAAACCCCACCTTCCCCCAGGAAGTTGTAGGATCCTGCCAGGAAGAGCTTAAGCAGAGACCCAGAGGCTCCTGTGAGGGAGAACCAAGCAGCCTGGGCAACAGTCAGCTTAAATGAGAGCACCTCCTGTTGGGCTAGTGGTGCAAGTTGCAGCTCATAGCTCTGGCCACTGGGATGGGGGTGGACTCCTACAGGATAATGCTGGGAAGTCCATTCAGTGCTTAAATGTCTCCTGCCCATATGCTGTGTCTTCAAGGAGGTCCCTGCACATCCCACTTTCCTTTCCTAAGAGGTTTGGATTTAATTTTCAGATCCATTTTTGCTCCCTCCTCCCCAGATCCTACACAAAGAAGCACCCTTGAGAGATTTTTCTTCTTCTGCACGTGATGAAGCTGATCCGCCTTTCATCGCAGCTCCATAAAATATAAATATTTGAGTGATAATGGCATGAGAAGCAGCCAAACATAGTGCACTAGACAGTATTAGAAACGAGCTGGAACCAGGATGGCTTTATATAGGCATGCGGTGAAGGAGGCGCGGCGCAGGTTTCCTTGGAAGCCTTCCAGCTGGCACTAACCTTTGTCTTGAAGAGGATGAGCGTGGAATCTCAGCTCTGCTCACATGAAGCACCTTGTAAGGGACAATAATAACCTCCTAACTGGGTGCAATCCAGGTTCCAGGCCCACCTTCAACATGTGCCTTTCTGCAGATCACCTAACCTTGCACACCTGGACACAGACCCCCTGGAGGCCATGACCTTAGAAATCAAAGGTCGGCAAACAAGCTGCAGGTGATGTCTTTTAATTGGATTAAATGGCATCTGTGATTAGTTTCTGAGATGTAAACTCTCTTTGTCATCGACTCACTGAACACTGACCCTAAAAGCAAGTCACATAAACTTAGTACAGGTAAGAGATAAACTCGCCCTAGGCATAGGGACGCTGGACATTTGAGAGAGGAGGGAGGCAGGCCTCAGAACATGCTGTCCTGCAGCTCGCATTAATCTGACCAAAGAACACAAGCTTTTGCTTAATCTATGTTACGTTATGACTTCCTCCTCCTAAATCTACTGTATTGATGTACTCAAAAATCAATCTGTCCTGAGATCTGTTCAAGGCTCCTGTTTTAAACAGGCCCCCTCCATCTCAAAGACCCAGAGAAAGAAGGAAGCACAAAAGGAGTGCTTTTTATTCTTTGTATTTGCCTGCATTGAGACCAGAGTTTGAACTGTTTTTAGGGAACTAGGACTTTTGATAATAGATTACTAAAAAAAAATGTATGTTACAGAATTCAGTAACGGTATTTACCTTAAGCTCCCTAATAGATTGTATACACCTCTCATCAAACTGATTGACAGGTGAGATGACGTTCACTTCCTGTCTAGGCCTTGCTTACAACCCACCCATAACTACCCAACCCTCACTCGCCTCCTATAGAAGTGAATGACTCGCCCCCAAACCATGCCTCCAACCTGCCCAGAACCAAAACCCACCTAACCCCAAACCACACCCCTATGATATAAATCAGAAATGGCTGCAGTCACTTTTGATGATGTCACAGTTAAGGCCCTGGCTGTTTGTGATGACATCAAATTAATAGATCTTGTCCATTTTTGACAGCTATCATAGGGGTATGGTGGTTCAGGGATTAATGAGTGTGGTTTGGCATGGGTAGGGCTATGCCAATTCGCTTCTATGGGGTGGGGCATGGGCAGAGTTATGAGTGGGTTGTGGGCATGGCCTAGACCGGAAGTGAATGCTGATTGGCTGACATCATCATCAACTATCAATTAGCTTGATGAGTGAGTAGTGTACCCATTCTACCACTACTGTATATTTTATTTTATTTACTAGCCATTAAGCCCGTAACAACGGGCTACATTTAAAAAAGTTTTTTTCAGTCCATTTCTTTCCCACTCCCTCCCCCTCATTCTCCCTCCCTCCCTCCAGTCTCCCTCCCCCCTCCCCCACTCTCTCCTCCCTCCCTCCTCTCCCCTCTATTCTCCCTCCCTCTCACCTTCCCCCTCCCCTCACCCTCTCCCTCCCCCTCACTCTCTCCTTCCCTCCCTCCCCCCTCCCCCTCTCCTCACTCTCTCCTCCCTCCCCCTCCCCTCCCTCTCTCCTCTCCTCCCCTCCCCTCAGCTCACTCTCTCTCCTCCCTCCCCTCACTCCCTCCCCTCACTCACTCCCCCTCTCTCACTCCCCTCCCTTTCAGCTCATCCACAACCGATAACGGGGGCTGTCCCTCCCTCCCTCCCTCCCTTGCGCACGCCGCCGCCGCTACTCTCCTCCCGCTCCTGCTCGTCATCGCCGCCACTACTCTCCTCCCGCTCCTGCTCGTCGTCGCCGCTGCCGCCACTGCTCCTAGCGACCCAGCGCCATTTTTTTTTTTTCGGGCACTCTGGCCGACGTGCTTGCCCGCGCATGTGCGGTAGAGCTGCTCTCTACTGCGCATTTGCGGCACGTCGGTCAGGGCTCCCTTATCTAGTAGATTTATTTAAGTTTTAATATACCGGCGTTCATCAAAGCTATCACATTGGTGTACATTGAACAAAAACTACGCCAAAGGCATTTGACATGAAACACATTGGGAAATATAAGTTTAAACTATAGAGATAGCATTGTATAAGAAGTTTACAGTGTAGCTACAGTGTAGCAACAGTGATATATAATATTTTTTAACAGATTAACAGTGCAAAATAATATATACAAGATAAAGAACAATGGTATGTACAAGTAACAGTGTAAGCTGAAATAAACAGGATAATGAACAGCGGAAAGTGTCAAAACTGAGGGAGAGTTTAGGTATCGAGGGGTGGGGAAGAGAGAGGAGAGGGGGGGAAATGTTTAAGGTGAGGGATTGAGAAGTGCAGTGAAGGAAATAGACTCAAGGGTAAAGGGGTGGAGGTACCTGGGGAAGTGATAGGAGAAAAGGAGATGGGGGTGCTGGGTGGGGTGAGGGAGTATTTGCTCTTTGGCAATCATTACCTTAGGATGGGGCACAATGCCTAGGGGCAGGCAGGCAAGCATGGGCATGATTTAGCTTTTTCGCAGCATCTGGCATTTCACACTCAATAGTGTTCTGCTTTGACTACTTGGAAACATTTTGTGCAAAAGTTATAAGCTGATCATTTGTAGTCATCCCTTCATCCACAACTCCAATAGGGTGATGGGCTCCGTATCTCTGAGCCCATCCCCTGAGTCCTCCAATCCTGCAGGCGACAAGATCTGGGCCCATGTGCCTATTGCCTGAGCCCTCCAGACCCGGCTTCCCTTGTTGTTAAAAAGTAATCAGAGGTGTACTCTTTCTCTGGCGTAGCCCTGAGAACGTTAAGGAGCTATTGGCATTAGCCCGATATCCTTTCTGATTCCATGCAGGGGATATTAACTTTCTGAGCTGTGCTGCTGATAAGATGCTCTCCCTGATTTACATTGCTCAGACCAACGCCAGGCTGCAGAGCCAAGGACTCTTCAATCTGATCCCAGCAAACTCATGCCTTAAAAACAAGAAAGGTTTACTTTCTGTAGTGTTTTCATACATTATAAATCAGATTGATTGGGAAAATCAGTCAGTCCCAAGGAGGAACCTGCTAATATTCCAGCTTCTTTGATGTCATTTGGACAGCCAGCTGCAGCAGTTAATATGCAGAGAGTGCCACTGCAGAGCTATTCCCGCTTTTACTATGATCTTACCTGTCCATACCTGAAGGCAAGGGTCTATAGCCATCCTGTATCATTTTCAGAGGCTGATTTAGGGTCACAGTGAGCATCTTCATTTTTTAGTTGCTGTATTTATTTAATTTCTGCTTTTTGGGTGCTTCATGGCGGATTGCATTCAGGTACTGTAAGTATTTCTCTATCTCCAGAGGGATTAAAATGTAAAGGCCTCACTTACTAAGCTTTTTTTTTTTTTCTTCAGACACAGGGATGGTAACTTTAAAACGAGCGTGCGTGCACCCACATAGGCACAAGCGCACATACGCTGGAATTTTAAATCATCCACGCAAATGTGTGTATATGATTTAAAATATACCTAACGAGCGCACGCGTGCTCCTAATTTTAAGCGATTACACGGGCAAATGCTAATCGCATATCTTCCTTGGGAATTTGTCGGCTTTAACGTGCACAGCTGGGCAGATTTTAAAACGTGCGCGAGTAAAGAAAATAGCCAGTTTGACCCATTAGTCCACCAGTTTACCCAGTCCACCTGTAGGTCTTCCTGACCCCCCTGGTTCTTCAGCCTGCACTTCTTCTAGTTTACGCAGACCTCTCACCCAGTCCTTTTAGGCCTAAAACAAGTTTTAGTCAGACTTATACCTCATCAGGAGCAGAAGTAAATAAGCGTGGGTGTAGGATTTAAAATCCGTATTTACGTATGTAAATGTGGGCCCCGCCCGGAATGCCCCTGACACGCCCCTTTTTACCCGTGGGTCAAGGTTGTTCGCACCTGCGCTATACTCGCATAACTGGGCCATTTTAAAATACGAGGAGCTCGGCTCAGGGACCCATTGAATATGGGTCTTTTACACAAGCAACTCTTTTAAAATGAGTTAAAGGCCTTAACAAATGAGGCTCTAAGTCGTCTGCTTTATCCCTGTCTTCAGTCGCTGGACTCTACTTGGGCTGTTTTAATCCGACTGGATTCTTCTATCCCAGCCACTGCAAGTGATATTTCCAAGCCAGCAGATTCAGTAAAATCCCTTGCAGAAAAGGCAAGTTGAGGATTATAAGAAGCTGCATACGGATATAGTGGTCATTAAGGATGAGACCAAAGATATTAAAAGTATAAATGGTTCTTTAATTCAGGAGAAGACATTTGTTCACAGATGACCGGAACAATTGGAGAATCAAGTTACGCAGTTAAATATACATTTTGTACATTTTCCTAGGTCATCTCGGTCTACTCCTTTGCAACTTCTTAATAAATGTTTTACTGATATTCCTGCTATTCCAGCTGATGCAGTCCCACCTCTATATAAGGCATATTACTGGCCTTAGAAGAAGAAGTCTGGGAACAATGCCGTTTTGGTATCTGGGGAAGCGCTGGATTTAACTGATATTTCAGAAAAATCTGGTGCCTGTAGTATCCATTTGGGCTGCTTTGTTGGCCTCCTTTCTCTTTAAGGATGATTTGGATCTTGTATTTTCTTCGTATTTCCAAAAGGCCTCGGAGAAATTCTAGGGACAGCGAATATGGGTTTTGTTTTTTTTTTTGCTAATGTTACTAAGTCAACTCAGGAGAGAAGAAAATCATTCCTTGCTGTGAACAGAGAGACTTGGAGCCTCATTTCTTTTATTTTATCCCTCTAAGGGTTTAGTTACCTATGCAGAAGTTAAATTATGTTCTCCCAGAGCAACTGAGGGCCTTCCTAGATTTGAAGGGGTTTAGTGGTTCTGCCACAGCTGGGGGTGGCAATGATACTGAGACCGGTTGAGAGTCTGTACTTCACCTACACCTTCCATTCTGCCTTTTCTTTATTTCTTTTCACTTGGTAGAAGTTTCCTTTGCTAATGGTTTGGGTTTTGGTTTTTTTTTCCCTTCCCCCCCTCCTGAATATTTTGTTTTGCTGAGCTATATGGTTGAAATTTCTAGATGCTGTCTATCGTGTGTAATATGCTTTAATACGTTTCTTAGAAATCTTAATATTTCTGTATGAAGGATAATTTTGTGTAATTGTACGTAAAATGAAAAAAATTAATAAAATAAAATCCCTATTAGGGAATTGCTCTTGCCAGATATCAGCCCATTTAACACAAAGTTTAAGACCCTTGCTGGGCTCCCCGGCCACCCTTGCCTGACAGGTGTTCCAGTCCCCTGCCGCTGTCGTATACACACAGAGGTAAACCTCGCTGACACTCTGAGAACAAAGGTTCTGAGCCCTGTCAGCCTATATCGATTCACTGCAGCCACTTTCTGATTATATTATGCACCCTCTAACAAAACAAATCTCCCTTCCGGGTCTTTTTCAGCTTTGGTAACTTTCAGTGGCAACGTCTTCTGAATCAAGCTACAGAGCCCTCTACTTTTTGAGCTGTGTGAATCAGTATGTAACAGGCCCTCCCAGGTCTCTTGTCTGTTAGGTGAGTCACCTGGGTTTTGCACTTTTTAAGAAATTGGAAGAGTCCTTTTTTTTTTTTTTTTACCTGCAATCCTTAGTGGGGTTTTTAATCCCCAGGGCACACAAAACATATTTATTTCTCTTCAGGGGCTGCTCCGGCTAGCAAATTCCACCCCATGCTTGACTCTTAATCCCTGGGCGGGGGGATCCTTTATATGAGGGGAAGCCCTTGTTTGTGGCCCAGACGATATTGTGCTGCTCCCAGTCTGGCCGATGCGATATCGGTGCGCATTAATAAACTGGCGCTTATGATTGAGCACCCGCTCCCTTAACGCGCGCCGATCCACCTCTCCCGGACGCCCAATTTAATATTTAAATTGAGTGCCATGGCAAACAGGAGGTGCTAGGGGAAACTGCGTACCCCTAGCGCCTCCCCGGAGCGGGCGCCCAGGAGCGGTGGCTGTCAGCCGGTTAGGAAAATGGACGCAGGATTTTACGAGCCTCCGTTTTCCTAACTTGTGCACAGCCACAGGTTAGGAAATTGGACGCTCGTTAATTAAGCATTCCTTTCCCTAACCTGACCGCCGGCACACTTTTTTTTTTTTTTTAAATTCTCCTATTTCGGTTCCTCTGACTTGATATCGCAACGATATCAAGTCAGAGGAACCGATAAAAGGAACAGAAAAGCAGTATTTTCTGCTTTTCTATAATTTTTTGGGGGTCCTCAAGAATTAATGCTTGCTCCAGGCAGGCGTTAATTTTTGTGGGTTAAAATGTGAGCGTCGGGCGCACATTTTTTGAATCGGGGGGAGAAATAGTAAATAGCCTCATCAACGTGAATTTACATGTGGTGAGTGCCATTACTGACATGCTCGATTGGACGCGCATTTTGGATGCACTAACCCCCGTTTTGCATCGGGATGTGTTGAGCCGTGTTCTGTCGCCAGCGCATGGTATTGCGTCAGCCTAAGTGTGTGTAGGCTATAGGTGTATCTCATGGGGTGAGAGGCTGTGATAAATCAGACAGGACTAGGGTCTGGGTGTTAAAATAAAGTTTATTGATTGGTACTAATAAATTAAAGTCCATTTGTCAATAATGTTGAAGTTACATCTGACTGATGGTACATGAATGATCTTCCTCTGTAGGTAGGTATCCTTTATTCAGACCTCTGGATAGAGCCCCCATGGTGATTTTTTGCCGCGCAAAGCTCACTCAGCCGCTATCTGGGAATCCTAGTGGACGGGGTCCCCCTTGCTCCGTCGCCTTTCTGGTCACCCAGCCCATCCTGGTCACATAGGTGTGGAGCTCCAGTTGGGCTCTCCTGATCTGGTTCTTCCATCCTTGATTAGTGGATATTTCTGGGGGGATTTCTTGTGAGGAAAAGCTACCTCAGCACTACAATCCCAGTGGGGAGGGGGACTCCTAAACCCCCCCCCCCCCACTCTGTTCAGATCCTAAAATGACTGGTAAAGTTAAACTGGATCTCTCTTCTGCCCTCACCGTCTCTCGTGCGGCAGGATCCATCCCTGGTGCTTTCCCACCTAGGGTTTAGAGTGGGCTCACAGGTCTTTGCTCCTCTGCTGAGAACCCTTTCGCTCCAAAAGGGTATCAGGTTTAAAAGTCTACCTCTTCTATAAATTAGTAGGAGACGGACCCTCTGGCAGGGAGTGCACGATGAGGTGTCACTTCTAACTGAAACTCCATATGGGTGAAGCTGGGAGGCCTCACCAGAGTGTAAAACTTGAACAAACTCACTTATCCCTCAAACTGATCCCAAACTGTCTTAAAATAGCTGGGCTAAATAATATTGAGGCATCCAACCTGTTACAGTTCCGGCTACTGTGCAGCCTCCCCTCCACCAGGTGAGCCCTGCTTGGAACTGTACTCTTCAGCATGTCTCTGGTCTCTGGCCTCCGCCTGTTGTACAACCTCCGCTCCACCAGGGAATCACCATGAGCACATCCCTTAGACTCTCCTGCCTACACCACATTCAGACTCTTGCCTTACTTGACTGTCTGCCCTTTCTCGCAATGCTTTGGTATCGAGTACTACTCCACTCCTTGCTCTAGCCACCTCTACCTTATGGCCTTCTAAGGCCTTTTCTTGCTTCTCGGTGTGGCCTCTGGGCCTTCTGATTACTGTCTCGCCTTGCTTTGTTCTGTGGCCTTTGGGCCTTCAGATCTTGGTTTTTCTCTGCCTTGTCTTGTGGCCATTCAGTCTTCTGTCTTTAGCTTTGCCCTGTGGCCTGCAGGCCTTCTGAATCTCAAGGCCTTCCTTGTTGTTGCCTTTTGGCTTTGTGTTTTATGTTCTGTGTTTGCCCTGTTCATTTCTGTCCTGTCTGAGCCTTGAGCACTTCTCAGTCTGTCCCTGAGTTCACCCTTTCTCCCACGCACTTCCAGTGTTCCTATTCAGTCTTACCTCCACACAGCTCCAGTGTGTTCCAGTTCGCTCTAACCTCCACGCAGCTCCAGTGTGTTCTAGTTCGCTCTTACCTCCACACAGCTCCAGTGTGTTCCAGTTCGCTCTAACCTCCACGCAGCTCCAGTGTGTTCCAGTTCGCTTTTACCTCCACGCAGCTCCAGTGTGTTCCAGTTCGCTCTAACCTCCACGCAGCTCCAGTGTGTTCCAGTCCGCTCTAACCTCCACGCAGCTCCAGTGTGTTCCAGTCCGCTCTAACCTCCACGCAGCTCCAGTGTGTTCCAGTTCGCTCTAACCTCCACGCAGCTCCAGTGTGTTCGTTTACTCTTACCTCCACGCAGCTCCAGTGTGTTCCCATTCACTCTTACCTCCACGCAGCTCCAGTGTGTTCCAGTTCGCTCTAACCTCCACGCAGCTCCAGTGTGTTCCAGTCCGCTCTAACCTCCACGCAGCTCCAGTGTGTTCCAGTTCGCTCTAACCTCCACGCAGCTCCAGTGTGTTCCAGTCCGCTCTAACCTCCACGCAGCTCCAGTGTGTTCCAGTTCGCTCTTACCTCCACGCAGCTCCAGTGTGTTCCAGTTCGCTCTTACCTCCACGCAACTCCAGTGTGTTCCAGTTCGCTCTTACCTCCACGCAACTCCAGTGTGTTCCAGTTCGCTTTTACCTCCACGCAGCTCCAGCGTGTTCCAGTTCGCTCTAACCTCCACGCAGCTCCAGCGTGTTCCAGTTCGCTCTAACCTCCACGCAGCTCCAGCGTGTTCCAGTCCGCTCCAACCTCCACGCAGCTCCAGTGTGTTCCAGTCCGCTCTAACCTCCACGCAGCTCCAGTGTGTTCCAGTCCGCTCTAACCTCCACGCAGCTCCAGTGTGTTCCAGTTCGCTCTTACCTCCACGCAGCTCCAGTGTGTTCCAGTTCGCTCTTACCTCCACGCAGCTCCAGTGTGTTCCAGTCCGCTCTAACCTCCACGCAGCTCCAGTGTGTTCCAGTCCGCTCTAACCTCCACGCAGCTCCAGTGTGTTCCAGTTCGCTCTTACCTCCACGCAGCTCCAGTGTGTTCCAGTTCGCTCTTACCTCCACGCAGCTCCAGACCAGCCTGCACTCCATTCCTGAGCTTCAATCCAGCCTGCAGTCCATTCCTGAACTTCAGTCCAGGCTGCACATCATACCTTGCTTTAGCCTCCCCGGACGGCCCAACTAACTCTAGTCTGCCCTCTCATCCTGTGCCACCCTGGAGGTGGTGTCTACCACCCTTCTCCATCTCCAAACCTGCATCATAACCACAGCCTTCCAGGTGGGAGGGACTGAGGGGGATGGATGGCTCCTTAGTAGTGTGTGCTATATAGGGACAGTGACATCTGGGGGCTAAACCAGGGGGGGTTTGCCACATATGAGTGAGGCTATTCCCAAACATTAAAGGAAACAAAACTGACCTGGGATTTAGCCATCATCAAAAACAACAACTGCAAATTGTGTGCCCATGAAAATAAACCAAAGAGCCAGGCAAATATGCAGTCTTGTATTTCTGTTAAATAGAGAGTTACCGAATATCTGAAAGCTTAAAAACAGTACCCCCAAACAACGTTACAACCTCCCCCGCCCTCAAGTCGAGAGAAATCAGGCAAGGTACTGGGAGGTTCTCAACCCCCTGCCTAACCCTCCCATAACCACCATCTGCAACAACATTACCCCGTTTTACCACAACAACCATACCACTCAGCTGGGAGACCCCCTCAGAGCCTGAGCTCAGCTATCCCCCCATCTATCCCTCCTAAACATCCTTTGAATTCCCCCCCCCCAACCCCCTCCCTTTCTAACCTTGAATAGATTAAACCACAGTCTAATATAGTCCAGTCCGTAGAGAAACAAAATAAAAACATGCAGTTCCCTTTCTGCAATCTGAAAAACAGAGAGTGCTAAGTGTTTGGGGCGAGCACTACTCCTGTGAAAAGAAGAGATGCAGCCACTCAACAGGACCAGTTCAACGCTGTCTGAATACGTTCCCCACAGGCCGATGTGTGAAGATCCAGCTGATCAGAGAAAGTAGGTGTAATGCCAACATCAGGTGCAGCCTTAAACCGCCCCCGTCAGTTCGATCGTGGCGTGCACATGACGCAGAACTCCATATTGCTAGGCAGCAGGCTTCGAAAAACACGTGGCGCCGCCATCATAGTCAATGTCCAACAGAACTGAAAAAAAACGTAGATAAACTCTCAAAACCCACCCTTCCCACCTAGCAAAGAACAATCAACAGAACTTTAAAAAAAGAAAAAAAAACCAACCAAAATGTTCAGCCTTCTGTGGGGGTCCCTGTGCTCCATAAAGCATCTGTCCCAGGCCTCACATTGAGCTGCCGGGCACAAACATGTCAAGAACATCATCGGTAGTTAGCAAAGGCCACATCCTCACCTAGCTGGTCAATAAAACGCTGAGCCTCCACAGAGGAGTTGAAGAACTTCTGACGTGCTCCGTATATCGCCTTGAACTTTGTTGGATACACAAGAACATACTTAAAGCCGCACTGCTTTAGTGTTTACTTGATCAGTGTATAACTCACACTTTTTTTTTTTTGCAGCAGCTCAGAAATCATTAAAAAATTATATACGTTACTGCTCGTACAGGACTTCATCTCTTGTGTGGGCCACACAGAGGATAATGATGCAACTGCACAATTACAGCTCATGCTTGACTTCCAGGACTTGGCAGGGAGAGGAGGGGCAAGTGCCCTCTGGGCTCTCTCAATCTTAATTCTGTTATCCTTCACAGACAAGCCAAGTGCACCAGTGCCAGAAGAAGGTGACTGGATCAGAGTCCTCTTCCCCTTCGGGGAAACCTACTATCTGCGGGTTCCTTCTGCAGCCCCTAATCTCCAGGTCATCCATCTTATCTGTTGTCTCGAGCAGGCACCTCTCTAGTGGGTCCAGTTTTCGGCATGTACCAGTTAGGGACAGCGGTGGATTGCAGGAAAATATCAGTCTGGGGGATTTTTTCAAAACTGGCCCACGGGGTATCTGACTCTCATGTGCACTTTCGCTGCAGCACATGCATCGACACGCCAAGTCAACTCTGAAACCCAGCAGAATTAAATCCAAATATCTTCAAAATACATTTCACATTTTTCCTAAATAACTAAGAAATTGAGCATACTCTAGACCAGTAGTGCGTAAACAAAGCTGTAGACTCCCATTCTATCCATGCAAATTGGTTGGGGCCACCCCACAAGTCTTCTTAGCAGAATACCTCACCTTAGTCACACATGTAGAACACAGACAGAGCTTCACCAAATACAAAATGAAGAGATGATAAAGTATAAATAGGAACATGCAGACAAAAACTGAACTTGAAACTGCAACAAGCCAGACTCTGTATGGAATGGAAAAACAAATATCATTCCTCACTAAACATCAAAAAATATAAAGCATCAATCATAATAGTAAAACCAAACTCATAAAAAGAATAAATATTTCAAAACAGCTGATGAAAAAAACATCCAATGATTACAAACATATAACATTGTTTTTTTAATTTCCCAAACATAGATAAAATATTTCAAAATAGCAGACACAGCAAACACCCAATAATTAAAATTAAAGGTAAAATAAATCCCCTGCTCTCCATACCTGGGAACTTTAGATTACAATCACCCTGAGATTGTCATAGATTAGTATCGGGTGGGAGATATGCACAACTTTTTTCTCTCTCTAGCACACGTTCATTTTCACACAAACTCCCTTATATTCTTTCTGTCGTACATGCTCACTGGCTCACATGTTCTCTCTCACAGACATGCTCACTATGTCACACACTCATGCTCTTGTTCACACACATGCTCACTGGCTCACTCATGCTCTTATATACATGCTCACACACATGTTCACTGACTCATTCTTACTCACACACATGCTCACTGAATCAGTTGCTCTCTTTTATACTCACACACAGGTCCACTGGCTTAAACAGTCCTCCCGCTCAAACACATGCTCATTGGTTCACTCATTCTCTCTCACTTGCAAACATGCTCTGGTAGCCATAACAAGCTCGACTGTATTATGCAGTGCAACAATGGAAAAACAGAAACATAATCACTCCTCACAAAACATCAAGCAATAAAAATCAAGAGATATAAGACATTATTCATAATATTAAAAGCATGAAAAGAATATATCAAAACAGCTGACAAACATAGGGGGCCCAATATTCAAAGCGTGTTCAGCGCTACTTAACCGGATAAGTAGGACTTATGTGGTTAAGTAGTGACCACTGAATATGAGCTTATGTTTAGTGGCTGCTGCTTAGCCACAAAAGTCCCTTATATGGCTATAAAATTGGCTGCAAGTTCGGGGCAGGCAGTGGGCTACTTAGCTGCATACCTTATGCAGCTAAGTAGCTGTGCCGCTGAATATATTGTGTAATTTAGCCAGATAAATCATATTTGGCCAAGTTACTTAAATGGACATCTTTCAATATTAGGCCCATAATGATTTAAAATTCACATACATTTGTTCTATTTCCCCAACATCAATAAAATATTTCAAAACAGCAGACACATGAAATAACACCCCAAAATTTTAAAATAATAAATAATTAAAAAATCTCCAGCTCTCCATACCACTGAATAAATACCTGGCATCTTTTGATTTCCCAGATTGTTGTGGATTTGGCCACACAATCTTTATCCTCTCTCTCTCACCTTCACCCACATAGGCACTCTCTCATACACATGCAGGAACTCACACACATATGCAAACTCTCTCTCTCATACACACATGCAGGCTCTTTCTCTCATGGACACATGCAGGTTCTCACTTTTTCATGGACTCATGCAGGCTCTAAGATATGCAGGTACTCATACAGACATGTAGGCACGCTCTCATATACATGCAGGTGCTCATCTCATGCACATATTCAGGCGCCCTCTCTTTCATACACACACACATCTCTGGCATCCTCCCTTCTTCTGGGCCTTGGTCGAGCCTGCGTTGTTTATTTACTGCTGGAGGGAGAAGTGAGAGTAAGCAGCCCTGCAACCACCAGATGTGTCCTTTTGCTTGTCTTCGGGCCATGTCGGCTCAGGCTCTGTTGTGGCTCCGCCGACACTTCCCTCAGGCCGCGTCAGGTGTTGCGGCCCAGTAAAAGATCTTGTTCTGTGGCAATCCCTCAGCAGGAGCTGAGATAACCACGTGACCAGTGCGACCGGCCCACCGGGGAATGCCCGATCCCCCAGTAGGCCAATCTGCCCTTGGTTAGGGACTCTTCAAGCTCCTCCACATGGTTTTCCATCACTTCAGTATGAAAAGAATTATCCTGCACAGAGACCACCAGTCCCACGACTTTTTCAACCACCACTCCAAGCTTTGCAGTTATGCTAGAGGTGAGTTTCTCCGAGAAAGTCTCAAGCATACTCTGTAGCATTTTTGTCACGTCATAAGGAATGCAGGGAGTGGGCCAGTCATCCTCTGCAGCCTGCTCCTCTGTCTCGTCTTTCTTCCTAGCACATGGTTTCTTCCAACGGGTCACCAACCATTGAGTTTTTCCAGGCTGATTGCCCCAAAATGAGGGAAAGGACTTTTAAGAGAGTCCTTAATGATTTTGATAGTCTAAACAGGCAGTTGTTACTGATGAAAGAAGGATTTTATTCTTTGAGCGAGGAGCTCAGCACTTGTGCATCTGCTCTCTCCTGGCACATCACATGACCCCAGGTGTTTTTTGTTTTGTTTTTTTTAATTAATACAAGAATAAGTATTACTGCTTAATGTGCACTTCTGAAATATTATTAGTAAGCATCTGTATCTCTCCAGTATATTAATCCTGATATTCCTCATGAGAGCAGCAGAGTCTTAAGACTGACAATGCAGTTTCCTACAGGCAAATGGAAAAGTGAGGCTTGGCTGCGAGTCACACGCCGTCTCATGAAGAGAGACTGCTCCCTTCACAGTGACTCTGCCACATGCTCACCTGATGCTGCCCCTTCCTGCCCTCCCTGCTACTGCTTTTCCTCTTTCTTTCCTCCTGCTGCTATCGCATGACTCCGTTCATGGTGTGATGCGTTCATGGCGTGACTTTGCGGCTGCAGCGTTGCACGATTGTCCTCAGCCCTTTGCAGTCCCCTGAAACTTTTTTTTTTTTTTGCGTTGCTTTTCCCAGTACATGCACCGTTCATGCCCCAAAGTGCCTTCTCACATCTCTCCTTTGGCAGATTTTGGTGGTGCTGTCTGCTTTGCAGGTGGCTGTGCCTCTCTGGGGGCATTGAGATAACTCCAGGCTTCCCATTTCCTCCACCCCAAGATGCGATGGGGAAGCCGTCCGTCCGCACACGGCAGTGGAGGGGGAGTAGTGTGAGTCTGATCCCATCTTGGAGCTGCAAGAAGGAGGGAGAGGGAATGGGGCGCTGGGCGGGATTAGGGTTTCGGAGAGCCCGACTCTAGCAGGGTGCTGCAGCAGTCAGTACATTCAAGACTCCCACTGCTGCCTCATCAAAGAAAAAGCAATGCGGGGGCTGCAGCTGGGCAGCAGTGCCGGGAGTGCTGAATATAGCTTAGTGCTTGTAAGAGAATCTACAAATTCTGGGGTTGCCTCAGAGCCACCTCCAGGCACTCTCTGAAGCAACCCAAAACCCTGCAACAAAAACATTCAATATCTTAGGTAGCAAACCTGCTATCCCAAATCAGCACTACGTCCTAGCACTCAAACTTCAGAATTTGTAAAGGCGCGATTAACAAATGGATGCTCCATAATTGTTTCTCATTAAACATCTCAAAAACAGGGATTATAATGTTATTCTTGCGCCGGAGGTGGACCCTTGGGCCGAGGTGGGGTTGACGCTACCCGTAGGAAGGATCCTATGGGTCCCCACCATCGGCAGGCAGAGAGGGCTGACGGACGGAGGTCGGCTGGCGCTTCACCGCGGGTTGAGCCTTTGGGTGCCGGGGCCGCCTGCACTTAGGTGACCTCCGTCAGTGGTCGTCGATGGATGGATCGAGGTCAGCCCAGAGGCAGCAACTGGTGTAGGTATCAGTCTGTACTGGACGAGGCAGAATTTGGAGACCCGGGCGCCAATAGGAACACAGTCTGACAGAGGGCGCCCAAGCAAGAGCAGGCCGAAGCCTGAACGAACCACATCCAGGAAAAAGGCTGAAGAGGCGTCTTTAAGCAAGCTGGGATCAGGGCTGGCGGCAGTCTGGAAGCAGTAGCAAGCAAGGCTGAGGTCTAGGTGAGGAGAGAGTCAAAGGATGGTCAGACGAAGCAGAAGTCTGAAGCAATGGAGTAGTCAGGCAATGCAGAGGTCAAACCAGGTTAGCAATCCGAAGGAGAGACGAAGGAACAGGAACACTGGAACAAGGAAACAGGAACGAAGACAATCAGGATTGGGAAACAGGAACAGAAGAAGCAACGAGTGCTCGACTAGCGAGGGGACCTGTAGCAAAGGCAATTTGAGAGAGCAGAGCCCGGGCTTATATGCGGGAGCTCTGCCGACATCATCCGGGGCCGTGGCCAGGTTCCCGCCACGGGCCCTATTTAAGGACTAGCTGTGCGCACGCGTGCGCCTAGAGAGGGGCATGGCACTGGTCGGGACGGCTCTCTCTCTCTGCAGGCCATGCGGAGAGGCCCAAAGCGGAACATCAGGAGCTGCAGCAGAGTTGGAGGCCCCAGGGGTGGCCCGAGGACGGAACCGGTGGCCCACAGCCGCCAGAGACGAGGGACCAGATGCTGGATCACTTTGAAAGGGGTGAGGGGGCTGAGCCATGGGTCTGCCGCGGCCGGCATGCGTAACAGTTATCCTAGACTACAAATGTACCGAAGAACACAAAATTTGATTTTGGTAAACATACTATACCCATAGTTTGTGAACTTGTAGTCATGATAGAAACTAATCTTACAATGAAGTCCCACATTAAACATATTACTCGTACAGCATATACGAAGCTCCGTATGTTGACATTTGAAACCCTTGTGCATTGAAGGCTTCAGAACAGTTCTGCAGTCTTTGATTTTTTTCTGGGATACGTTACTGTAATTCCCTATTGCTTGGTGTCCCTACATCTATTTTACATTTCCTTCAGTTGTTGCAAAACTTTGTGGCCAGGCTACTTTCTGGTAAAAAGCAAACAAACAGTATAATCACATCACATCTTTCTTTGCAGCACTTCACTGGCTTTCCTATAAGATCTATAATTAAGTACAAGATATTAGTTCTAATATGTAAATTAATAAATACTATCAACACCTCTTGGGTAGGAGCAACATTGCGTATTTATACTCCTAGAACATTGCGATCACAAAATAAGGGCCTGTTGGAGGTTCCAACAGTTAGACAGGCACATCCTTCCCATTGTACACTACAGTTCCACTCTCGGGTCTACCTGCTGCTACTCTAAGACCTCTTCAACTACTGATGAATGCTGCTGCGCGACTCATTGCTGGCACCAATAAGCACAAATATATCACCCCTATGCTCATTGACTCACACTGGCTTCCGATTGCAGATCGCATCAAATGCAAGATCTCAATCATTACTTTCAAGCTGATTTCCTCTGCCTTGCTATGACTTTACTGCCCGACTCCTCAGCTCCGCTCTTCACAATGGGGTCTTCTAGATGTGCCCTCACCTTTGTATGCCAGGCTTAGTGTCACCAGAGACTGTGCTTTCTCAGTGGCTGCTCCTATCTTTTGGAACTCTCTTCTTGAAGCACTGCGCCTTGCGGACAGCGTGAAGACCGTCAAGACTTCGTTAAAAACATGGCTATTCAGACAGGCATTTTACTAAGCCCTTGGACGGTTTTTGATTGCCTGGTATTTTCTCTGTTGTTGTAATCAGTGGCGGATTCCCTATGAAGACCGGCTGGGGATTCGCTGCCCAGGCTGGCCCAGGAGATACCACGTGGTCTGCCGAGCGCGGCTCTGTCACTGCCGCACTCGGCAGACCCCGTGACTAGTGCGATTGGCCCACCGGGGGATGCCCGATCCCCCGATAGGCCAATCAGCCCCTGGTTGTAATTATTGTTTTGGATTGTATATGTATTGATTTTACACTCATTTTCCTCCTGTACATCACCTAGGATACAGGCAATTAACAAATTCAAAATAAAGATAAAGATAAAAGATATTGGTGAGGGGAGAGACAGAGCCCTCTCAATCAACAGCCGGGCCTTGTGGAATACCTTGCCAGAATATCTTAGCATACAGGGTGACATAAAGATCTTTAAAAAAGGTATAAAGGCCTGACTGTATGCTGAGGAATTTGCAGTTGACAGTATAACTTCACAGTAAGGAAAGGCTGTTCAAGCAATATTCAGTATATGTTTTATTATGTACATTATGATGTGTTTTTTCTATTGGTTTTATATGCTTTAATGTAAACCGCTGCAATGTAATGAGTAGCGGTATACAAGAGGTTTTTAAATAAATAAATAAATAAACAAACAGCAAAACATGAAGAGGTATCACTGTAAATATTATGCCAGGCCTTAGAATCCCAATATACTTCCTGGTAGGAAAACAGAAGAAGCTGGACTGCTACATGCTAGCAGAATACCGCTCCTTGGTGAGAAATGTAGAATATAGTTAGACCCTCTCCAAATACAGAATATAGATTTGACTCCTGGGATTTAGTGTTGTAGTATGGTAGATTTGTTTCACAGGTGTTCAGTGTGTTTTTGTACAGAGTTTTGTGCCTTGTAGTGGAAAGAGTTTATATTACTGTTACTAAGGTGACACTATACTTTGTACATTTTTTTTTTTTTTGTTAAGTGAGGCTGTCAGAGGCAGGAGTGTGACTATGGGGCCTTTGATAAAAAAAAAGGGTTTAGAATGACCTTGTCAAATAATTTAATGTGCATGTTAACATGCCACTTGACAAGCAATACAATAAGATTTAGCATGTTCATGGTAAAAAATGTCCCTGATAAAGAATGCAGGACCCCACTGGGATTCCTACTAAGTAGTCTGACCTAGTGGTAAGGTCATGCTGTCTAGAGTGGCGCAGCAGAACATGCGATATTTCCTAAGCATCCCAACTGCAGGGTGTTGCAGATTTTATACTGTATCACAGAGTGACCCCTTAGCGTCTGTGGGAAGTTCAAGACATCAGGAACTTTCACTTCCTGTTCCTCCGTACTTGATTTGTAGGCCTGAAGTGAGGAGCCTGGGCATTGGGAGAGAGAGATTTGCTTCTAGTTTCACCCACTGGCTAGTTAGCTGTCTCTCTAATTGTTTATTATTTAGAAGGAAGTTTTGGGCATCCTTTCTGTCCACCAATATTGTAGAAGAGGGTTTTTGGGGTTTTTTTGGACAAAGGTTGTTCTGAGGATTTGGGAATTTTTATCACATCTGTATCTTTCAGTCCAAGAGACTTAATTGCCCTTCCAACCAACTGTTGGAGAAGGGATACATACCGGTGGCGTAGCCAGAAATTCATTTTTTTTGGGGGGCCCAAGGGTAACATGGGCGGACACTTGACATACAAGTCTAGGCCCTACTATTTGCACTCTTATCAATAAATAATGCCTTAGAGTGCATCTGATAATGGATTTCTAAGTAGTTTTATCATGAGTGTTGCTTTAAACTATTTTAATTCTATTATTTCAAGCACTTACCGGTATTAAAAATATCTTATTAATCTATTTTATATTTATTGCAGTTTATAAATACACATCATGTAAAAAGTAAAACATCAGATCCAATTATGTAATAAAAACAAATATAAATGTATTATTTTATGAATCCTCTTTCCAAAACTGCAGAGAATATCATAACTACAATAAAACAGCAATAATCATAATAATCATAAGAACTTAAGATTTGCAACAGGTGCAGAACAGAACCAGAACATGCAAAAAAATATATAGTCAAATGCTGGTGCCACCTGAGTGACAGCAAACAAACTCCCTCCAATTCCAAACACTTTGTGGAGTAAGACAAATCCCTACAATAAAAAAACAAAAACAAAACACCCCCACCTAGAACCTTCCCATGCCATACCATAACAGCAGTAACTCTCAGGACTGAAAACAGCAGCAACCTTATCTACAAAAAGGCAGCAAAGGAAAGCTTACACCAACCCCTAGAACACTAATACACTACATAGAGGGCATACAGAACAAGCCGAACTACTACAAATCCTTACTGAAAAGCCACATGCTAGCCAAAATACTGCACTTCTGTCACACATGTGCAACACAGACAGAGCCTTACCTAAGACAGAATAAGGGACTACAAATTAGAAACAAATATACAGGCAAAACTAAAATGCAAAGCCTGGGAAACCAGCCTCAGCCTCTGTGAACATTGAAGAAACAGCAAAATACAAATATATGAGAAATGCACATTCCCATAGATGGCATATTCGAATTGCTGAAAGTCAAAATAGTTTTTTTTAATCTTTGTTGTCTGATCTTATTTCTTTAATCAGTTGGTCCCAGTCTCTTTGTTCCCCTTGCCTGTCTTTTCCTAGTTCCTTTTTCAGGGTCTCCTTTATTCTTTCTATTTATTCTCTCTCCTCTTGTCTTCTTTCCTTCCTCCTTCATACATACACACATATTCTCTCTCACACGCACTCTCAGACACATGCTTTCTCTCACACAGGCTCCCACTCTTGCATGTTCTCTCTCACATGCAGGCTCTCACTCTCATATGCTCTCTCTCATATGCAGGCTTTCACTCTCACATGCAGGCTCTCACTCGCAGGTTCCCACTCCCACACACTCTCTTTTACCCAGGCTCCCACTCGCACACATAGGTTCCCTCTCTCACACAAAGATTTCTAAACCACACATACACACTCAGGCTCTTTTACATGCTCTCTTCCACATGCAGGCTTCCACTCCCACATGCTCTCTCTCACATCAACTGTCTCTCACACCTACATGCTTTCTTTCATACATAAACACCCAGGCTTTCCACTTCCATGCTCTAATACATACACAGATAGGCTTCTCACTCCCATACTCTCTCTCTCATACACACACACACACACACACACACACCGGCATCTCACTTCCGGATTCTCACTCCTATGCTCTTTCACACACATGCACACACAGATGCTTCTCACTCCCATTCTGTCTCTCTCTCATACATACACAAACACACACACACACACACTCTGTCAAGGCCTCTCCCTCTCTTCCGGGCCTCCTTGCTGCAAAGCCTCTTCTCTGGCTGTGCATGATGAGCTCCGCAACGGGACTGTGATGCACAGGCCTCTCTTCTTGGGCCACATGGGATGAGCTCTGCAATGGCTCTGTGATGGCCGGGCCTCTTCTCAGGCTCTGCAACGGCCCTTTAACAGTTGGGGCTCCCCTCAGGCCATGCAGGATGAGCTCTGCAATGGCCCTGTGATGATCAGGGCTCTTCTTAGGCGTTGGGCCGCGCGGGATGAGCTCTGTGATGGTCCTGCAACAGTCAAGCCTGTTCTTGGGCCACACAGGATGAGCTCCGTGACGGCCCTGTGAAGGTCAGGTCAGGCCTTGGGCCACACGGGATGAGTTTTGCGATGACCCTGTATCGGGCCTCTCTTCTCAGGTGCTGGGTAACTCTGAGTGGGTGGGCCATGGCTCACCCAGGCCCACCTGTGGCTAAGCCACTGGTGCATACCCACCCGGAACCATTCTTAGGTGAGAGAGGCAAAGAGCTGCCACACTGGTGCCTCAGTGGTGAGAGTCTTTAAAGAGCAGTGTGAGAGGCCACGGCAGGGGCCAGAAGGCAGCATGAAAGGGGGCAAACCAGGGAGGAATTTGGCTGTCCTGAATTAGAAGGCACCGACATCTGAACACCCCCCCCCCCCACCCCAAATGACCAATACCGCAGTGGCAGACTCACAGTCTGTTGCTGCCACAAAGCTCATAGAAAAGTGTTTTGCATGCAAATGAAAACAATTGGTCAGTTCATAGAGCTCATAAAAGATTTAAAAGCTCAGACTGCAGTTCAGCCTCAAGCCTCTGAATACCTATTGTGGTCATTAGCCACTCTAACAATGTCAATAACAGCCAAGACCTTTGTCATCTGGTATCCCCTTGCTTGAAAATTAATTTGCCTTGTGTAAAAAAAAGTGGATTTATTAATGAAGTGCTCAGATAGGTCAGTGGGTTTCCTTTGCTATTTTTCTTTCTGTCTATTATTCCCTCCCCCATCCTCCATGTCTCTCCTGTCCTGCTGGCAAGATTTTGGGTAGTGGGAAGGACTAGGGAGATCAATTGTAGATGACAGAAAAAAAACCCAAAAGACAAATCAACCTATCCAGTCTGCCTGATTAATCCTATCCGCACTGTGAAAGATACATCATGCAGTGTGACTGCCTGTAGGATTATTGGACAGCCCACCAGGAAGCTCCATGACACCTCTTTCCTCCTGTGACCTGAGGGCCTCCCTTCTCTATGATATCTGTATCTGTTTCTTTGGGCTGTTTTTATGTTTCTCTCCTGTCACTTCCTGCTTAGCGCTCATGTCTCTTCCTGTGGAACTGGACTCCATGGTCACTCCTCCTCGATCTCCTCTTCTGAGGGGCAATTCTTCCTCCTTATTGTTCTTCATAGCACAGGCTCTCTAAGGGGATTCATCCACTTTCACAGTGATATCAGGGCGCAGGGCCGCTTGCTTCCCTATTGCTTCTCCTTCCCCTGAGCTATGGGGGAAATGAACAGCCAAGCAGCAGGCTGGATTATTCATCTCTGAACCGCAGCCGAGCCTGAGGAAAAGCAGGATCAGCTCTAGGTTGCTGCTGTCAGAATCCCAAGCCCGTTCTGGTGTCAGAACAATGGAATATGGAGCTGCTGGCCTTAACCTTTGATATGCGCAGGGCAGTCGCTGGACAAGACGACACTCAAAGGCTTCCTCTCCTCTCCTTTCTGGGCGGTGTGTGCCTGCAGACTCACAGACCTCCCCTCCCTGCGGCCAGCTTGATGGCCAGGTCGCTCACCCTGCTTTCCAGCCCCTTGCGATGGCCCTGGAGGCGCGTTATTTATGCTGTTGTGTCTCAAGACTCCCCATGGATCCAGGAGGACACAGAGTCTCTCTACCTGGAGTTTGCAGCATCACGCTGAAACTTTCTTATCTATTTATTGAATGGAAGGGCTTGTGCCTGGGACACTGGAGACAGAGCAGTGCTTAAAGCACATGCTGGGCAAAATCATGAGGCCTATTGTCCATCCAAGGTCTCTAACAGCCTTTTAGTGGATAATTTGCTTATTTACATTCCTCAACAGACCTCCTTCATGAAGGGGTTTCCACCCATCTGTGCCTATGGCCCAAGCCCTCTGTGAGTAAGACCCTACACAATGCCAGGAGTTTCTGGAAACAGAACATGACCTTGTATTGTACAGTTATCAGCTCCACATCCAGCCTACAGTCCCACTGGGGCAGAGGCCAGAGGACAGAGGTATACCCTGAGGAGAGTTAACCTTGGCAGCTTTCAGCTGCTAAAGTCAGTGTTTACCATCCTGGCTTCGAGGTTCGGAGTCATTCCGCAGATCGGAGCCAGCGTATTCTGCGGCCTTTACACTCTGTGCATGCTTAATGTCAGCGAGAGAAGGGAGCACTGGAACTGTGCTGACCTTTCCCGTACCTTTCAGACCAGGGACTCTACCATCCCTGGCACTGCTTCTGCCCAAAAGATGCAGATTTGCAGAGAAAGGGTTTGGGTGCCCAGAAGGGACAAATGGATGATGATGGGAAGGCAAAAAAAAAAACCCTCCCACAAGATTACCCCATGAACAATCCAGTGAGAAAAGGAAAAAAAATAAAATCAGATGGAAAGAAGCGCAGGCCCTGAACGCTGAACAAAGCCAACAGCGCGCAGAATGCTCATGAGGACAAAGAAAGGTGCTTCTGACAAGGTCGCCTGGCAGGCGTGTATCAGAATGCCTGCCTGGCTGAACAGTGCTGGCCTTCAGCTTTCTGAAGGTGTCGAGAAAGCAACCCAAGGGAAAGACAAGACAATTCCAGCAGCTTCTGTGGGCACTTCATGTCGTATCTGGGGTGCTGCAGATTGCTTCTCTCCTGTTGGGAGAGGCAGTCGGCTCCACAGGAAGGTAATATATAGGAGCCCATGTCTGCACGGGGCCAGGGAGGCTTGTCCTAGGGAAAGAGGATTCGGTGAGCTTAAACATGAATCCAGGCAGGCGTTAATTACTGAGTGCTAGATGTGCGTCCTAGACACACATTTTTTTTTTGCATCTGGAGTGAATGATAATAGCCTCAATCACATGCATTTGCATGTGATGAGCGCTATTAGATTCACTCTGCGTGGGACGCGTGTTGAATAGGCGCTAATCTCCTTATTGCATTAGGGGATTCATTAGCGCCTATTCAACCCATGTCCGACTGCGGGTTGTACAGTGCGCCGGCTGAGCGCACTGTATTGCATCGGCCCCCTAAGCAGGTAGAAGCAGATATAGGCCAGCAGAGATCTGAGATGTACAGCTTTGTTTTTATCCGTCTCTTTCAGAAATAAATGACCATCTTTCCATATGTGTGTGTGTGTGTGTGTGTGTGTTTGTCTCACCCACCCACCCTCACCCCCTGTCTCGGTCTCCATCTCCCCTTCTCCCCCTCAGAAACAAATACCTGTCCCTAGGTGCTGTTTCTACCAGCACAATCACCAGGCCAGTAAGATCAGGGGCGGAAGCTCTGCTATTACATGGAATGGATGGGGTTACCGGCAGCTCTGGCTGGGGGAGGCGGGCAGGGAGTGGAGGAGACAAACACTGGGAAGAGAAAAGAAGAACGATTACAAGAAAAGCAAAGAGTGTATGTAAAATATGGGCCATTAGCGCCCTAATAACAGCTAGATCTCTCCTCCTTATTCTCAGAGCACTTTAGCTCCACTGGTGGTCACTGATGCTGAGGGGGAAAGGCAATTGGGTGGGATGAGCCGGCGGGGAGGGGGGGGGGGGATTGTCATTCTCCTTAAGCAACCCCGTCAAACTGAAATCAAGCATAACAGACTATCTTAGAGAAAGCAAAATTCATCCTAAAAAGCTTTAAAGGCAGCACTGGGGTAAGAGCTGCTCCAGGGTAATAACAGAGGACTCCTCTTGGACTTACCTGGCAGGTGCAGACTATGACCTGCATGAGACATGGGGGTTGAGATCCCACAAAGAAAGGCCAACATGCTAATAAGGGGAGGCAGAGGCAGGGAGCTGATCCTGAGTAATGCCACCTTCAGGTCATCAATCAGAGTGTAAGAAATGTGTAGCAGTAAGGGCTGCTCCCTCTGAAACTGGCATTTCTTATAAGGTCAATTTGCTTCACAAGAGCTGCATGGGGTCATGTGTACATGTGTTTCTGTCCCTGTACAGCAGATATATGTGTGTTCTTGTGCCTGCATAGTGTGTCTCTGTGTGTGTGTCTGTTTGTATCCCAGTACAGTGTGTATGAACTTGTGACCTTGTGTGTCTGACTATGCCTGCAGCTGTTTATCTGAAGCCCAACTCTCCCCTATGTGTGGGGTCTGGCCCCTGGATTCCTACCACTTCCTTCTCTCTGTGCACTTTGACCCCCCCATGGCTCTTCACTACCCAGTCTGCGTTGTATTCTCTTGCAGTAGGATTTAAAGATTTTGCAGGTGTCTCACAAGGAGCACATCAGCAAAACCCTGAGTACCTTGCTCAGTCATTTTATTTGTATAAGCCTTACACAGTATCTCCAGGAATTAGATTTTTTTTTTGGGGGGGGGGGAGGGGGCGGGTTCTTCTTGCATTTTATTTCTTTGTTTTGACCTTCTCTGGGCTCAGGCTTGCCTTGTGCAAGCTCCTGCTGTTTCCTGGGCCTGGAGGATTCAGGGGCCTTGGAATGGGTTCACTGATACAGGGAGCTCCTCTTCCTATCTCTGGCTAAGGTGTAGGGAGGAATTGGTCACCCTGTACAATAGTCGCAGATTTGCCGGTTCTTGTCTCCTTGAGCAAGGCTGGTCCTGTCTCCAGAACTGACTACAAGACTGACAGTTATAGGGGAAGTTATGGTGATGTCACCTACCCTGAGACACAAGGGTCAGGCAAGGATTATAATAAATCATCAAGGGATAGTGTTAAATAACTACAGTATCTGCTGAGGAGCATATAAAGTGTGACTCTGCACTTGCTTCTTCAGCACTGTTAGATGGATTTAAAATCTCTGGGGCTATCTGGCAGCTTGCACATAACCCACAGCAGATTGCTTCAGTCTGCTTGGGAGCAGGGGCCACTTTCTACAGATGAATGGCAAAATGTAAGCGTTAACCCTGGGATGAAATGATGTTAGGACACGAATGCATTTCCTCTAATTTCCTTCTTCTTCCCCTGCTTTCTGCTGCAGAGCAATGGGTCTGACTGACATTGCCACTTCAAGTCAGCAGCAGACACTCCAAGTGCTGAAAGAGCTAGGATCTCATGCACTACATGCACTGGCTCTCATCAGTGTGGGCAAAAGGGCCTAGCGTGAGCCATCCCGAGAATCAGAGGCCAGAGAAGATGTGGGTCCACCCAGTCTGCCCATCTGTGCTGTCACAGGTCTTACTTAAACTTCTGGTCCTCTCCCTTCCCTGCCACTGACGTTTCTTTGTGCCTGTCCCATACATGTTTGTATTCTGCTACTATTTTGGCTCCTGTAACCTCCACTAGAGGTCCGTTCCAGGTGTCCAGCCCCCTCTCAATGAAAAAGTATTTTCTCACATTTCTTTGAAGCTTCCCTCTCTTCAGCTTCGTATGATGACCTCTTATCTTCATTCCATGGGAATTGCTTTCTTTATTGGCACTTTGCTGAAGCCTGTTAGAAATTTAAATGTGTGTATCATATCTCCTCTTTCTCTTCGAGAGAGTGCATCTTTAGCTCCTGAAGTCTCAGCTGCTTTGGGGCTTGGCTAGTTAGCTGAATAAATCCAGTTAACTTAGTTTGTATATTCAGCGGTGTGGGCGTGCCACTGAATATACCTGGCTATCCTAAAGTTAGTAGGATAAGTCTATCTGGCTAACATTAGGACAGGTCTACAGGATGACCAGACTTATCTGGCTAATTCAGCTCCTCTTAGTTACACCCCCGGAACGCTCCTAACTTATTTGGCCAAAGTTTAGCCGGATAAAAAGTTATCCGGCTAGAATTTGGCTGGACAAGTGCCCAAATATTTAGAAGTTATCCAGCTAAATGCTTTAGAATATGGATCTCCGTATGTATGGGCTACAGTGCAGGCCATACCCCATTCTGGTGTGTCTCCTTTGAGCTGCCTTCCCCTCAACAATGTTCTTTTGAAGATGTGCTACCCTAAATTGCACCCAGTCTTCAGCGGTGGGGTCTCATCAGAGATCTATAGAGAAATTATTTTACTTTCCTGTTTCTACCAGGGATACTTCTCTTTATGCTTAGCTTCCCTAACTGCTTTGCCCACTGGCTATCTTGAGGTCATCGGAGATGATGATCCCCAGGGCCCTTTCCTATTTGGTGTCTACTAGTTCTTCACCTCCAAAAAAGTATTGGGGCCTTGGATTTCTGCACTCCTGTAGCCTTTTCTGTTTTCAGTTGTGCCAGGATCTGTAGCCATGAAAAGCCAGAGATCAATGGGGGGTCAATGGTATTGCACCAGAAAGTAAACTGGGCAGACTAGAAGGGCCTTCCAGTCCATATCTGCCATAATATTTTATGTTTCTACATGCATGATTTTGCATCCTTCCAATTCTGGAGCCCGTATCTCAAAAAGGACAGAGTCAGGACAGAGGCGGTCCAGAGAAGGGCAACCAAAATGGTGTGAGGTCTGTATCAGAAGACTTATGAGGAATAGCTGAAGGATCTGAATATATTACCCTAGAAGAGAAGAGGTGTAGGGGAGTCATGATACAGACCTTCAGATACCTGAAAGATTTAAACGATGCACGAACTTTGAAACTTTTCCGTTGGAAAGCAAATAGTAGAACTAGGGATCATGAAATGAAACTCTAGGGTGGACAACTCAGAACATCAGGAAATATTTCTTCATGGAGAGGGTGGTAGATGCCTGGAATGCCCTTCCAGAAGAGGTAGTGAGGATGAAAACAGTAAACTCGGATCCTGAGTGCATCAGAGTCTGGAACCTCCCCTTTCCTGCCTCCTGCGCAGGAGCAGCTCTTAATAGCTCGTTCGCTTCCGGTGCCAGGGAGACTGGCTCCGCGTGTGCTGCTCTTGCTGCCACAGTAGAAGCGGGAAGGGGGAGGATCGAGAGGAGAGCATAGGGCAGATGGCAGAATATCAGGCAGCAGCATTAGAAAAGAGCCTGTTCATTCTCAACATGTTCACTTCTGGGGGACTCCCCCGTGGTAGTCCTGAGGAACCTTAAGGGTCCACGAACCACTGATCTACTGCACCCCTCCTGATCCACCACTTGGGTCACTTCAAAGAACTGTTTGGAAAGATTTATTGCCTAGGATCCTCTGCTGGCTTCAAGATATTCAGTCGTGATTCCATTACCTTGCCCACCACGGATGCTAAACTAAGGGATCTGTAGTTTTCTGCTTCCTCCTCATTCTCTCCCCTGTGGAGCTGTGCTACATTTGCTCTTCTGCAGGCTCTCCGAACTTGTCGGGTTGAACAGAGCTGTGAGGGACACCTTCGGTTAGCTCTGTCAGGGCTCTGGGATGCACCCCGTCGGCTCTCCTTGCCTAGTTTACTTTCAGTTGTGCCAGTACCTTGACTATTACCTCCTCAGTAAATAAACAGTAATGTGTTCATGTCACAGTCCCTCATATCCTTGTCTTATGCCTTTGGTCTATCATCCGCTTTTTAATGTGTATGCCAAGAAAAAGGATGTATTTAGGATATCTGTTTACTTCTGATCCTCCACTTCAGTAAATCCTTTAATTCTTACTACTCCTCTTTTGAACTTCCTTTTTCCTCTCATATATCTAAAGAAAGTTTTAGTCCCTGCTATTACTGTTTCAGTCTTTGCCTGACTAATTGCCTCTTTTATCTCCCTTTGTTTCTCCTGCTAATTTTGCCTGTCTTCTTCTTTCTGTGTCTGTCTCTGTTTCCTAAATGCTCCTTCTTTTGCTCTTTCTCCTTTCTCCATTGAGCAATCATGGTCTCTTCATTCCCTTCCTCTTGCTAACATGGCCTGACACAAAGCCTTCTTGCCATTTCAGTGCTCCTTTTAACTTCCATTATTTCGGCAGTATCTCTAGATACCCTCCTCCTGACAAAGCTTACTATAAATCGTGCGTTTTCTCAAATTCAGCCCTTCCAGAATAGCTCGGCTCTGATCCAAGGTTTACACGGCCTCGGAACGCCCCTGTACCATAACTTCAGGAACCTTGTCTCTGTGGGCCAGCACCAGCTCCAGTGTCACCTCCGCTACCAGCTGCCTGGGAATGACTTCTTGTAAGGATTCCAGCTTTCACTCTCCATTCTACATCCATTAATAGCACTTCTTCTTTTCATGTTACTCCCACTCCTTGCAGTGTCAGCTTCTAGATGCATCTTCAAAGATATTAGATATTTTTTATTACAAAAGCATCAGTGAAGTCGGGTTTTGTACATTTTTATCTGACCAGTGTCGTCTTGGTGCTTCCAGCTGCCATGAGGTGATCCCTGGTGTCCAAGCACGTGCATTGATAGGTCATGTACAGCAGGGGGCACTGACACACCAGCTATTGAATGCTTGTTACACATTACTCCCATTCTACAATGTGAGGCCAGCATGTGCAGTTTTGTAACTTTCCTTCCAAAAGCAGAATTAAATTCACTGAGACTTAGAAACATAGAAATGACTGCAGAAAAGGACCAAATGGTCCACCCAGTCTGCCCAGCAAGCTTATGGTAGCACCAACCGCACTGTACAGGTCTCCCTCATAATGGTATCACCGGGGGGTGGCAACTGCTGTGCCGTACAAGTTACCCCTGTAATAGAGGTATGAAGATAAATAAAATTATTATTTACCTGGGGCTGGAGCAGGGCTTCAGGAGTAGAGGTTTTTGTAGTTTTTGGGAGAGGAAGGAGGGTTGAACTTGTTGGGTCGCTGTTGTCATTTGTTTTGGGGTCCAGGGTTTATTTTGGGGCAGTTGATGTTTCTCTTTGCCACTACGAAGAGACCTGCTACGCTAGCAGGTTAGAGAGGTTGATTAGAGAGCCGTCGCGACTGTGAGAGCCGAGGTGCTGAAGGTGAGCTTATGCACCCCCTGGCTGGTTGGGAGCCCTGCGTGAAGCAGGTTTCTCCTGAGGTGCGGAGAGAGCAGGTGCGGCACAGCCAGAGAGGGCTGATTATTATTTTTTGTTTGTTTGTTTGTCTGCCACACCAGGTCGCCGCTGCTGCTGAGCAAAAATGAAGAAAAGATGCGGGAGGATTAGGCAGCTGGCAGCGATCAGGTGGGTACATTCGCCCTCACTGCCGGCGGCGTCCTTCTCCTGCGCAAACTGCGCCGCTACTGCCTGGGCCGGCCTCCCGATCCTCTTCTCGGTCCGATGCTGCTGCTGCTGCTGCCGCTAACTCCGCCATGATCGGGTAGGTGCCCGACTTTTTTTTTTTTTTTTTATTTACTGCTGCCGTGATTCTTTAAAAAAATAAAAAATAAAAAAATGGGAAACTGGAGTTGGGGCTGTTACGACTGGACACAGGTCTCATGTTGTGAACACCACTATGAGGAGTGTCTCGGGGTGGAGAGAGACAGTAGTGTCTAGCACTGGCTGGTGCAGGCAGGAATGAGAAAACCCTATGGTAATTCTGAAGGTGGAATAGACAGATGAAGGATAACACAGGCTGGCAATATCTGATACTAGATGCATGGAAGTATGGGTGAGCTTTAGTACTGGATCAGCATGAAGGTATGTATTTATTTTATTTATTTAACACTTTTTTATACCGACCTTCATAGTATGTATGAGAGTGACTGCAAGTAAGAGTGAACAGGAACTGGAACTGGGTGCTGGTAAGGCTGAATACTGAAAGCATGCAGGTAAGGGTGAAACTGACTGGAGGTATATGTGATTAGACTGAGGGAACCTAAGGAGACAAGACAGACAGACAACCCAGGACAACCCTACACTGGACATGAAACACATAAGCCTAAAGGCAACAAGGCAAGAAGGGGACCCGAAGGTCTAACACAAGGCCAGACAAGGCAGAGACCCTAAGGCCACACATATACACAGCGAGGAATGGTAGAAGGCCCCGAAGGCCACACACACACACACCGCAAAGCAGAAGGCCCGTAGGCCACACGCACACAGTAATACTGAGGGCCCGAAGGCTACACACACACGGCAGGACTGAGGTCCCGAAGGCTACACACACACGGCAGGACTGAGGTCCCGAAGGCCACACACACACAGCTGGACTGAGGGCCCGAAGGCCACACACACACACGGCGGGGCTGAGGGCCCGAAAGCCACACACAGACGGCAGGGCAGAGGGCCCGTAGGCCACATACAGCAGGCAGAAGGCCCGTAGGCCACACACAGAGTAAGCAAGGCAAGGCAATGCAGGGTAGAAGGCCCGAAGGCCAAACACAGAGTAAGCAAGGAAAGGCAACGCAGGGTAGAAGGCCCGAAGGCCATACACAGAGTAGGCAAGACAACGCAAGGTAGAAGGCTCGGAGGCCACATGCAACAAAGCAAGGAAGGCTAGAGCAGGGAGCCCAGGCGAGCTCGATGCTGAAGCACCGATGGAACTGCTAGACAGGGTTATAAAGGAAAGTCTGGGGTATAGAGTAGGCAGGAAGGAAGGAGTGGGCCAGCCAGAAGAACATGTTCGTGGGGGACCTCTGGTGGTGAGGCGGCTGCATAGCAGCCATAGCCGTAACAGGGGCCTTGTGGAGGCTCCAATATTGCACTTAAACGAGACAGGCCGCTACACTAACATCAGAAATGATGTCAGCAGGGCTCTCGTTGCTCTGATGGGGGGCATCTAATTTAGTAAAAATAATAAAACTTAGGAACAATTTGGCTAAAATGGCAGGGATGGTCAAGAGAGGAGACTCTGACCACCTGAAGGACCCCGCTTACTGACCTCCGGGGTGAGTTTTGAGGGGACTGCTGGACCCATTCTAGGAGGTTACTTATTAAGAGATGAAATTGCCTAAAATTTCCCAAAACTTCGGAAAAGTTTAATTTTGTGTGACAGAAGAGATTCTTGAGGGCCCCGTTCCAGATAAAATTTAGAAAACGGAATTTGAAAATTTTAAATGAAAATAATAAATATTTATTATTAGTTGTAGAGTGACTTTAAAAAATAAAAATGGCTTGTTGGATGTTTATAACTAAAATAAAATTAATAAATTAAAATCAGTGGTGTCATCTGGACACCCCTAAAACTAGTGAGCTGATCTGAACATCCCAAAATAAGCTAGGGCTTCTACAGTGACCAGAAGAATTCTACAGCCATATCGAGGGAAAACGTGCGTTTAACTTCCTAGTAACTAGTGAGCTGGGCCTGGATTTTCCTATGTCGCACAGCTTAGTGAATCCCGCGGTAACGGGGGGCGGGCCTGTGAAAGCCGGCAGCGATCGCACCACCGCGGTGTTATCGCTGCCGGCTTTCGCACCCAATAGCGCTACTGGCGGCAATAACGGGTCTTACCTTATTGCCGCCAGCAAAGTTACTGCCTCGTCCACCTCCTCGCCGCCCCGACTCCTCCCCTTCCGGCCCCGACTCCGCCCCCGGCAACCTATCGCACGCGAAATGTCCCTTTTCGCGTGCGATAGGCTTACAAAATAACCCCCTTGGTCAGCATAACACCAATAGAATTAGTCGAAGCACAAAGGTGATTTAAAAAATTAACTAGTATTAAAGAAAGAATAACAGATGAGAAAATTCTTAATAATTTTTGTAATAAACATAAGGGAATAAAAATGGAGACTAACACCTACTTAGGGGTAGATTTTCAAACCGCGCGAATTGGCGTACTTTTGCTGGCGCATCAGGCGCAAGCAAAAGTACGCGGGATTTTAGTAGATACGCCCGTATCCGCTAAAATCCTGGATCGGCGCGCGCAAGGCTATCAATTCTGTATAGCCGGCGTGCGCCAAGCCGCGCAGCCTACCCCCGTTCCCTCCGAGGCCGCTCCGAAATCGGAGCGGCCTCGGAGGGAACTTTCTTTTGCCCTCCCCTCACCTTCCCCTCCCTTCCCCTCCCTAACCCACCCGCCCGGCCCTGTCTAAACCCCCTCCTTACCTTTGTCGGGGGATTTACGCCTCCCGGAGGGAGACGTAAATCCCCGCGCGCCAGCGGGCTGCTAGCGCGCTGGGACGCGACCTGGGGGCGGGTATGGAGGGCGCGGCCACGCCCTCGGGCCGCCCCGGGCCGTAACCACGCCCCCGGGCCCGCCCCCAAAACGCTGCCGACACGCTCCCAAAACGCCGCGCCGACCGGGCCCGCCCCCGACACGCCCCCCTTGCCAAACCCCGGGACTTACGCGAGTCCCGGGGTCTGCGCGTGCCGGTAGGCCTATTGAACATAGGCGCATCGGCGCACAGGGCCCTGCTCGCCTAAATCCGCCCGGATTTAGGTGGATTTAGGCGAGCAGGGCTCTGAAAATCCGCCCCTTAGTGAATATCATTCAGTTTAATAAAAAAAATATCGCTGAGTGACATCACCGAGTATTGATTCAGGGAACATAGAAAAGAGAAGAGCAGATTAGAATTCAGGGAGTCCAGATGCTATAGTTGAACAGGACAGAAGCACTGTCTCAGTGCTCTGTCATAGATGCCTCCATAAAGTAAAAAAAAAATACAACAGAAAAGGAAAAGAACGGTAGAATACACATTTTAGGAATAAATATTAATGTGTTAGTTTAAATACTGAAGCCAAGCAAGGTAAGGCGAAAGCTTGAGTTGAGTTAAAAATAATATGCAAGCTGTCACGTGGAATTTATAGACAGCTTTAATAAAGTAAAGAGTGTCTGAGAAGATAAGGTGAGCAACTTTATAAAAAAAAAAATTAAATTATACATAGCAAAAAAAAAAAAAAAAAATGCCAAGAATAAAGAGTCAAACTCTGTATACTCTGTCGCTGTACTCTCAGCATTCAGAGAGGGTGATATCCCTGTATCAGCAAAACCCTGTTGGTGAGAAGTTGCTGAAGCAAATAAGAAAGAGAGAACACTTCTGCCTTGCTGGAATAGATGCAATAGAGAGTACTCAGATTTAAATATATAATATTTATAAAGAGTGCATGAGGAAAGATTGGCAAAGACATTTCCTGTTCTTTTCCTATAGAGAGGGCACTATTGATTATCCTTTTATTTGCAAAGTAGTTAGTCTCAGTTAAACAATAAGCTGACGGAGACAAACACCTAGGGTACACATCATACATTAGTTGGCAGAAGATGGTCAGTGGAGGGAGAGAGTTTTTCTTTGCTGTGTTATTTAAAGAAAGGTAGTAGGGAGAAGACAAAAGACAGAAGAAAAGAAGAAGAAAAATAGAAGAACATGGAGCAACACTTAGATAAGTGTGTGCACATCCCGACATAATTTACAAAGACAATAACAATAACAAAGACTGAAAGAAGAAAAGAATAAAAAAATAAACAGAAATATACAACAGAAAAGAAAAAACAGATAACAAGGAATTTACTTAACTAGCACTTACCTGCAGTTCCGGAATGCTAGGCCTTGAGGTTTTTTGTTTTTTTTTAAAGCATCTGAAATAGATAAGAAAAAAACCCCACAGAGACTCAATTCTTAGAGAAAACATTATTATAGAGTTAATATAGTACAGCTTTGCGCTTTTTTTTTTTTTTTTTTTTTAAAGAAATTTAAGTACAGGAATAATATTGTAAAGATACTTATCTGATAGGATTTTGCGAGATTGTTGACAATTGAATATAAGCTCTGAATCTGTAATAGAGTTAGAAATAACAATAGGTTTCAATAATTTGTTTTAAAATGGTCTGAATGAAAGCAAAAGTTGTGTTTTAAATAGTAAAGTATCTATAAAAATAAGGTAATTCCTTTTCTTTTTTCCATTTCATTAACCCTGCTTTTCCCCTCTACCTCCGGGTTGTTCGGGTGGAATTTTTCCATTAGCCCTGGTAAGGTGCCCCAAAAGAAAAGAGGGTAATCCTGTTAGCCATCTCACTTGCAAAAGAGACTTTCTATAAGAGACATCTTTAAAAATGAAACCCCAGTCACTGTGAAGCGGGTGAAAGACGAGGGTGGTTAAACCCCCATACTTAGTTTCCCAAACTGGTAAAGTCAGGGCTCTTGTTGGTTGCTGTCTGTTTGAATCCAATTCCTCATTATTTCTTGCCATTGAAGCAGAAAGTAATGTTGGAGTTGCATCAGAAGTCTCAGGCTTATTGGTTAAGGGTAGTAACAGCTGCGTCAGCAAGTTACCCCCATGCTTATTTGTTTTCCCAGACTGTAAAATCCATGTCCTTGTTGGTTGCTGTCCGAGACGAATTCCCCGTTTCCTCTTTTCCCTCTGCCGTTAAAGCAGAAAGCAATAATGAGTTCCCTCAACAGTATGAAGGTTTATTGGTTAAGGGTAGTAACCGCCACATCAGCATGTTTCCCCTATGCACACTTTTCTTCTTTCCCATCCTCTAGCCTTTAGAGATCCACAGTGTTTATCCCATGTCCCTTTGAAATCTTTCACCATTTTTTGTCTTCACCACCTCCTCCGGAAGGGCATTCCAGGAATTCACCACACTCTCCGTGAAGAAATATTTCCTGACATTGATTCTGAGTCGTCCACCCTGGAGTTTCATTACGTGACCCCTAGTTCTACTGCTTTCTTTCCAATGGAAAAGGTTTGTCTATTGTACATCATTAAAACCTTTCAGGTATCTGAAGGTCTGTGTCATATCTCCCCTGCTCCTCCTCTCTTCCAGGGTATACATATTTAGGTCCTTCAACCTCTCCTCATAAGTCATTTGATGGAGACCCTCCACCATTTTGTCGCCCTTCTCTGGACCACCTGCATCCTGTTTCTGTCATTTTTGAGATACAGCCTCCAGAACTGAACCCAATACTCCAGATGAGGCCTCCCCAAGGACCTGTTCAAGGTTAATTATCACCTTCTTTTTCCTACTGGTTTTTCCTCTCTCTATGCAGCCCAGCATTCTTTTGGCTTTAGCTATCGCCTTGTCACATTGCTTCACCATCTTCAGATTGCTAGACACTATCCCTCTCTTGCTCCATGCTCAACAGCCCTTCACCCCCCATCACATACAGCTCTTTTGGATTACCACACCCCAGATGCATGACTCTGCACTTCTTGGCATTGAATCTCAGCTGCTATGTCTTCAACCAACATTCAAGCTTTCTTAAATCACATCTCATTCTCTCTACTCCTTCTGGTATATCCACTCTGTTGCAGATCTTAGTATCATCCGCAAAAAGACAAACTTTACCTTCTATACCTTCTGCAATGTTGCTTAAAAGATGTTGAACAGGACTGGTCCCAACACAGATCCTTGTGGCACTCCGCTTAACACCATTCTCTCTTCTATCCATCAACCAGTTTGTAATCCACGCCACACTTTGGCGCTCACTCGCAAGCTTCTCATTTTATTCACAAGCCTCCTATGCGGGACCATATCAAAAGCTTTGCTGAAATCAAAGTAGATCACATCAAGCGCTCTTTCGCAATCCAATTCTTTAGTCACCCAATCAAAAAAATCAAACAGATTGTCTGATAGGACCTTCTCCTGGTGAATCCATGCTGTCTTGGGTCCAGCAATCCTCCTGACTGTAGCTAGTTCGTTATCCTTTCCTTCAGCAGAGTCTCCATTACTTTTCCCACCACCGAGGTGAGCCTAACTGGCTTGTAGTTTCCAGCCTCCTCTCTGCTCCCACTCTTGTGAAGCGGGACCACCACCACTCTTTCCAATCACTCGGCACCACTCCCGTTTCTAGGGATCTATTGAACAGGTCATGTAGCAGACCCGCCAGCACATCTCAGTGTTCCCTCAGTATTCTGGGGTGAACCTCATCAGGCCCCATGGCTTTGTTTACTTTCAGTTTTCCTCACTCCTCCCATACATTCTCCTCTGTAAAGGAATTTCATCTACTCCACCCCCCTCCAATGTCTTGTTCACTAGTGACGGTCCTTTTCCAGGGTCTTCTTTAGTGAACACCGAACTTTCTGCTTTTTCTTCGTTTCTCTTCACACATTGATCTTTTTCTCCTTTCAATTTCACTATACCACTTCGGACCTTTCTCCTTTCTCTGATGTATCTGAAAAATGTTTTGTCACCTCTCTTTACCTCTTTGGCAATCCTTTCTTCCACCTGACTTTTTGCTTTCTTGATTACTTACTTTGTCTCCCTCAGTTTCACCAGATATTCTTCCTTGTATTCCTCTTTTTGGGATCCTTTATATTTCTTGAATGCTGTTCTTTTTGCTTTTATTTTATCAGCCACTTCCTTTGAGAACCAGATAGGTTTCTTGTTTCTCTTACTTTTGTTTACTTTTCTAACATATAGATGTGTTGCCTTTGTAAGTGCTCCTTTTAGTTTGGCCCACTGTTGTTCCACCTCTCGTTTTCTCCCAGTCTTCTAGTTCTACCTCCAGGTACTTCCACATTTCAACAAAGTCCATATTTCTGAAGTTCAAAATGCGGGTCTTCATGAGACTTCTCCGTATCCTATTTACGATATCAAACCATCTGATGATGACTAGTGCTGAGGTGGGCACCCACCCAGACATTAGAGACATTATCCCCGTTGGTGAGCACTAAGTTGAGTATAGCTCCCTCCCTCATAGGCTCCATTACCATTTGTTTGAACAGAGTCCATTGCAGGGCATCCACTATCTCTCTACTTCTGCTGGATTCCACAGAAGGGATTCTCCAGTCTACATCCGGCAGATTAAAATCTCCAACAATCAACACTTCTCCCTTATTTCCCAGCTTTTGGATATCTTCAACCAGATCTCTGTCTAGTTCTTCTGTTTGCATCAGAGGTCTTTTAAATCAATCCAGTAAAAATGGATGCACCATCTTTTTTTAGGACGGCCCATAATGCTTGTTCTCTACCCCACATTCCTTGCAGCTCACTTGCTTATGTTATAATGTGGACCCTTGACCCGGAGAGAGAACACCCACCTGAGGTATCGGGATGTTCTATTCCTCCGGAAGGTGGACCAGCGAGACGACCCCTCAGTGCTCCAGAAGATAGCCGAAGTGTACCGGCGAGAGAATCCAGCTGCGGGATCCTGGAAGGAACCAGGAAAGCGAAGCCCGAGTCCAATCAGAGTCTATGCAGGCCGCAGGCAGAACCAAGGTAAAGTCCAATCCGGGTCTGAGGCAGGCGGCAGGCAAAAGCAAGGCAAGGTCCAATCCGGGTCTGAGGCAGGCGGCAGGCAAAAGCAAGGCAAGGTCCAATCCGGGTCTGAGGCAGGCGGCAGGCAAAAGCAAGGCAAGGTCCAATCCGGGTCTGAGGCAGGCGGCAGGCAAAAGCAAGGCAAGGTCCAATCCGGGTCTGAGGCAGGCGGCAGGCAAAAGCAAGGCAAGGTCCAATCCGGGTCTGAGGCAGGCGGCAGGCAAAAGCAAGGCAAGGTCCAATCCGGGTCTGAGGCAGGCGGCAGGCAAAAGCAAGGCAAGGTCCAATCCGGGTCTGAGGCAGGCGGCAGGCAAAAGCAAGGCAAGGTCCAATCCGGGTCTGAGGCAGGCGGCAGGCAAAACAAGGCAAGGTCCAATCCGGGTCTGAGGCAGGCGGCAGGCAAAAGCAAGGCAAGGTCCAATCCGGGTCTGAGGCAGGCGGCAGGCAAAAGCAAGGTCAGGCAAGGCTAGGTCACACCACAGGAGGGAACAGCACGTACGGGACCTGTTGAAAGGCGTCTGAGTCAGCCCAGCACAGCGTTTAAATCTCCCTCCCCTGCTGACGTCAATTTCCGGGGCCGGCCTCGTCTTCGCGAACCGGCCCCTTTAAGAGGCGGAGCCAGCCGCGTAGTCCCTGATGCTGTCCCGTGACGGTCTGACGTCTTCTTGCCGCGAGCCGTGCTGCGGGGACCCCGGGAGATGGCGCGCTGACCTGCCGGCGAAACAGAGGTAGGGAGACCCGATCGTGCGCGGTCGCGATCGGGTCTCATAACAGTACCCCCCTCCTTACGCCCCCTCCTGGAGGGACCAGGTTTATCAGGATGCTGCAAATGGAAGTGGTGAAGAAGAGACTTATCAAGAATATTGACCATCGGTTCCCAGGAGTTCTCTTCCGGGCCGAATCCCTCCCACGCGATCAAGTACTCCCACCGTCGGCGATGACGACGGATGTCCAGAACCTCCCGAACCCTGTAAATGGTGTCCTCCTCGGAAGCCACCGGAGAGGAGGAGACCGGAGGGACATGAAAAGAAGAGGAGACGAGAGGCTTGAGAAGGGAGACGTGGAAGGAATTGTGGATCCGGAGAGTGGACGGGAGACGTAGGCGATAGGTGACAGGCCCCAGACGGCTAGAAACGAAGAAGGGCCCAATGAACCGCGGGGCCAGGCGCATGGAGGGAACCCGGAGACGCAAATGACGGGTAGACAACCACACCCGATCCCCGGAAAGAACTGAGGAGCCGGTCTACGATGCCGATCCGCGAAGCGTTTGGCAGTGGCAGCCGCACGATGAAGGCGGGCATTGGTCGCAACCCACAGGGCATGAAGCTGTTGAGCCGATAACTGAGCAGCCGGGGAGGCCACGGCCAGTGGGAGGGGCAGTGGGGGGCGAGGCTGCTTCCCAAAAACAATCTGGAAAGGGGAGTGACCGGTGGCAGAATGGACGTGGGAATTATGAGCAAATTCAGCCCACGGGAGGAGGAGAGCCCAATCATCCTGGCGGTGATTAACAAAAAGGCGGAGGAACAACTTCAGACCTCTGTTCACCCGTTCAACCTGCCCATTGCCCTGCGGGTGAAAGGCCGTCGTGAAGTCCAAGTGGACTCCAAACTTCTTGCAGAGCCCCTTCCAATATTTCGCCGTAAATTGGGGACCCCTGTCAGAAGAAATGTGAAGGGGAAGGCCATGCAGACGGAAAATGTGAGAAGAGAAGAGATCAGCTAGTTCGGGGGCCGAGGGTAGTTTGGCCAGGGGCACGAAATGGGCCATTTTGGAGAACCGATCGACCACCACCCAGACCACCTGATTCCCGTGGGACAGAGGAAGGTCCAACACAAAGTCCGTAGAAATATGGGTCCAAGGTTCCCGCGGGGGAGGAAGGGGTTTGAAGGAGCCCCCAGGGGCGACCCGGTAAGGGCTTCTGTTGCGCACATTTTGGGCAGGAAGCAACATAGGCCAGTACGTCTCTCTTCATTTGCGGCCACCAGTAATACCGGGCAAGGATATTCCAAGTACCAGTTCGGCCCGGGTGTCCAGCAGATAGGGAATCATGCGCCCATGCCAGCACTTTAGGACGCAGTCGGAGAGGCACGACCGTCTTGCCAGAGGGACAAGTTTCGGAGACAGCTAGTATCAACTTGGCAGGATCAATAATATGACAAAGAGTCTCTGGGACATCCTCAACCTCAAAGGACCGCGAGAGAGCATCAGCCCGGCCATTCTTTGAAGCAGGTCTATATCGAAGCAGGAATCGAAGCGAGAGAAAAACAAGGACCAACGAGCCTGCCGGGGATTAAGGCGTTGTGCCTGATAAAGATATTCTAAATTTTTATGGTCCGTGTAGACCGTGATGGTGTGTTGTGCCCCCTCCAACCATTGCCTCCATTCTTCGAATGCCATTTTTATGGCTAGTAACTCTTTGTCACCAATCCCGTAGTTTTTCTCCGTGGGTGAAAATTTACGAGAGAAGTACGAACAGGGAAACAGTACTCCTCGAGCCGAATGTTGACTGAGGACAGCCCCCACAGCGATTTCAGAGGCGTCTACTTCTACTATAAACGGGCGGTTAGGATCGGGATGATGGAGGCAAGGTTCCTGTAAGAAGGCTGCTTTGACCTCTCTGAATGCTTGTAGGGCCTCTGGGGACCATATCTTGGTGTCAGCTCCCTTTTTGGTAAGGGCGGTGATAGGTGCCATGATATGGGAGAAATGGGGAATAAAATTCCGATAAAAATTGGCAAAGCCAAGGAATCGCTGTATAGCACGGAGTCCCTTGGACTGAGGCCAATCTTGAATACTGGCTACTTTCGTAGGATCCATCTGGAAGCCGGTAGTGGAAACAATGAATCCCAAAAAAGGTAGCGATAGTCTTTCAAAGAGGCATTTCTCTAATTTCACAAACAGGTTATTCTCTCTCAGACGTTGGAGGACTTGACGAACGTCTTTACGGTGAGTTTCCAGATTCTCAGAATAAATGAGAATATCGTCTAGGTAAACAATCACCTGTTTATATAACATGTCCCGAAATACCTCATTCATCAAGTTTTGGAACACTGCAGGTGCATTACACAGGCCAAAAGGCATTACCAAGTATTCGTAGTGGCCATTGCGAGTATTAAAGGCGGTTTTCCACTCATCTCCGGGTTTAATGCGTACCAGATTGTATGCACCTCGTAGATCCAATTTAGAAAAGATTTTGGCGTCATGTAGTTGGTCGAGTAGTTCCGGTATTAGGGGTAACGGGTAACGGTCTTTGCGAGTAATAGCGTTTAGTCCTCTGTAGTCAATGCAGGGTCTCAAGGACCCATCTTTCTTGGGTACAAAGAAAAACCCAGCCCCTGCTGGAGAGGTAGAGGGACGAATAAATCCTCGTGCCAGATTCTCCTCGATATATTCAGCCATGGCCTGTGATTCTGGTCCAGATAACGGATAGATCCGGCCTCTGGGTGGAATGGCGTTGGGTAGTAAATTGATGGCACAGTCGAATCTTCGATGACAGGGCAGGATCTCGGCTTTCTCTTTAGAGAAGACGTCCGCAAAATCGGAATATTGAGGTGGTAAGTCGAGCTTGGTAGTGGTTAGTGGTATCGCCGGTTGATGAGACCAATGAATACAAGTTTCTTGACACTCGGGCCCCCAGGCCGCAATCTGCAGGGCCCTCCAGTCAATGTTTGGCGAATGTTTTTGTAACCAAGGTAAACCCAGTACCACTGGGTGGACCGTTTTCTCCAAAATAAAAAACGAAATCTCCTCTTGGTGAAGAATCCCAGTAACAAGGGATATGGGCGTGGTACTACAGGTGACCCGGCCGGGTAGATTCTCACCCTGAATGGAGGAGATGAATAGTGGCGTTTTGCAGAATTGGGTAGGAATTTGAAGCTGATGGACCAGGTCAGCCAGTATAAAATTCCCCCCGGCTCCGGAGTCAATCAATGCTTGGGTAGTAAATGTTCCGTGCTTTCCTTGCAGTGTAACTGGAACTATTAGTTGAGGAGCTGGATGGCCTCCTAGGTTCTGCTCCTCAGAGATCCCTAGGATCGGAAGTTTCCCGGCCTCTCGGGACATTGAGCGAGAAGATGTCCCTTGTTACCGCAATAGAGGCAAAGGCCCAACCTCCGTCGACGTTGTTTCTCCTCCTGTGTTAGTCGGCTTCTACCGAGTTGCATGGGTTCCTCCTTCTGTTCCGGGGGACCCTCCGGAGGCAAGAATGGTCTGGAAAAGTGAGGAGCTAATGGTACTACGCGACGAGGCGGTCTGGACTCCTTGGCCCGTTGCTGAATCCGTCGATCAATACGACCAGCCAGATCGATGAGTGCGTCCAGGTCATCAGGGAGTTCTCGTCCGGCGAGTTCATCTTTGATACGGGGGGATAAACCCTCCAGGAAGATGCCTCGAAGGCAATCCGAGTGCCAGCCTAGTTCTGAAGCCAATGTACGGAATTCGATGGCGAAGTCGGCTAGCGTATGAGACCCCTGGCGAAGGTTGAGTAGTTCCGAAGAGGCTGTAGCATGTCTCCCAGGTTCGTCAAATACTAGACGAAAAGTGGCGACAAATCTGGTCAGATCATTCAAAATCGGGTCTCCCTTTTCCCAGATGGGAGAAGCCCATGCCATGGCCTTCCCGTCCAGTAGAGAGATAATAAACGACGTCTTTGTCCGGTCGTTAGGGAATTGGTGTTCTTGTAATGAGAACCGGATGTAACATTGGTTGAGAAAATGTCGACATCCCTTAGCCTCTCCAGAGTACCGTGGAGGAGCCGGTAAATGCGATACGGAGACTGAGGTACTGGGCGGAGGAGGAGCCGGGCCTGCAGCGGCAGCTCCACGGGAAGCGTCTAGTTGTCGCACTAGTCTATCCACGGTGGCGTTTAACGCCTCCAAACTCAGTTGTTGCTGCTGCTGCTGTTGCCGCTGCTGCATTAATTGCTGAGCGAGCCCGGGAATAGCCTGAAGACCGGACAAATCCACCGGGTCCATGGCCTTTCAATCTGTTATAATGTGGACCCTTGACCCGGAGAGAGAAACACCCACCTGAGGGTATCGGGATGTTCTATTCCTCCGGAAGGTGGACCAGCGAGACGACCCCTCAGTGCTCCAGAAGATAGCCGAAGTGTACTGGCCAGAGAATCCAGCTGCGGGATCCTGGAAGGAACCAGGAAAGCGAAAGCCCGAGTCCATCAGAGTCTATGCAGGCCGCAGGCAGAACCAAGGTAAAGTCCAATCCGGTGCTGAGGCAGCGGCAGGCAAAAGCAAGGCAAGGTCCAATCGGGTCTGAGGCAGGTGGCAGGCAAAAGCCAGGCAAGGTCCCAATCCGGGTCTGGGCAGGCGGCAGGCAAAAGCAAGGCAAGGTCCAATCCGGGTCTGAGGCAGGCGGCAGGCAAAAGCAGGCAAGGTCCAATCCGGGTCGAGGCAGGCGGCAGGCAAAAGCAAGGTCAGGCAAGGCTAGGTCACACCACAGGAGGGAACAGCAAGCGTACGGGGACATGTTGAAAGGCGTCTGAGTCAGCCCAGCACAGCGTTTAAATCTCCCTCCCCTGCTGACGTCAATTTCGGGCCGGCCTCGTCTCGCGAACCGGCCCCTTTAAGAGGCGGAGCCAGCCGCGTAGTCCTGATGCTGTCCCGTGTACGGTCTGACGTCTTCTTGCGCGAGCCGTGTGCTTGCGGGGACCCCGGGAGGATGGCGCGCTGACCCGCCGGCGAAACAGAGGTAGGGAGACCCGATCGTGCGCGGTCGCGATTCGGGTCTCTCATAACACCTATAGATATTGTTTTTTGGCATAAAGAGCTACTCCTTCCTCCTTTCTGTCCTCTCTGTCCTTCCTTACAAGCTGTAGCCTGGTATGGCCCATATCCCAATCCTGATATTCCATGAACCATGACTCCGTAACAGCAACAAGGTCCAAGTCCGCCTCCATCATTAGGGCTTGCAGGTCTGGATTTTATTGCCCAGAACTGAGCATTTGTGCTCATAGCTTTCCAGATTCTCTCATTCAGGTTACTGCTTTTCTTGGACTTGTTTTGCGCCATATTCAGCTGACATTTTGTATCCCCTCCTCCAATTTCTTTGTATTTGTATTTGGGGGGTGACATTCCACTGTCCTTCTGCCACCCCCATCGTCTAGTTTAAATGCCTTATTTGAATTTATCTCTTAGGATCCTTTTTCCTGCCACAGACAGATGTAAGCCATCTTTGATATAGAGCTTTTTACTGTTCCATAAATGGCCCTAGCCTCCAATAAATCCAAAACTTTGCTCCTTACACCAGGTTTTGAGCCATGCATTGACGTTATCTATATGGCTTAGCATCTCTTTCCCCTTTCCATGAACAGGTACCACCTCTGAAAAGGCAATAGACTCCGCCATGTGACTAATCTATTTCGCCAGAGTCTGGAAATCTCTCTGTACCACTTGGATGTTGTTTCTAGCAAGGTCATTGGTTCCCAGATGAATGATAATAACAGCTTCAGAGTTCTTGCTTTCTTCTTTGATCACATTGACTATTTGAATAGCATTTCTACTGGCCAATGATCCGGGAAAACTTTTAATTATAGTGTTTCCCTTGAAAAGAGTTCCCAAATTAGTGCCTCTGATGACTGTCACCCAGCACAATGAGCTTTTTCTTATGGTTATTGATTGTACTATGGAATTTCTGCGTGCATTGGGTTTCTTCTTTCTTCTCAGATACCACGTCAGTTTCCATCGCTAGAGCTTCTTCATTATGTAATACAGAGAAGGCATTTTGAGGGAGCGCCTGTCTCCGCATTACAGGTCTTACTCTACCAGAGCCCACTGTAATCCATTGTCCTTGGGTTCCTGTACGCTCTGTGTAAGTGTGTGTGTGTGTGGGGAGGGGGGGAGGGGGACATGTGGGCTGCTCCCTTGTGAAGAATGGGTGTCTTTGGGTCACAGATCTTATCCTACCTGAGCCCACTTGCTTGGTAAACCTGTGCTAGACACTGATTCTGAAAACAGAGCTTGGAAGAGTGTGTTCCCCCCATGTCACTGGATGCTTGGACCTCTTTGCCCACTGACTACTGGAAGACTATGGCCTCTTTCGCACTGCAGTTTTGCTTCTAATTTAAGCTGGTCTAAGAGCTGCTAAACATGTTTATGCATCAACACTTCAAAGTCTGCAAAATGGGAGGTAGACTGTCTCCAAAACTGTGGAGCCAAAGCACTGTAGTCTCACCATGGACGAGGCTGAGATGAGGGAAAATGCTTGCACACCGCCCCTTTTCCATGCCACAGGGCCGCTACATCCAGCAGCTCCTCTCCTTCATCCGGAAGCCCAAACTTTCCATCCCACAGCCCCTCTCCACGCACCTCTTAGTGTCAGCGGGAGTCCGCTGTCTGCATGCTAACCTCAGGACATGTTGCAACCCTTCCACTGTCTAAGCCATGCCAGGCAGCTGGATCCCACGGAAGACCAGTGGGACCTTCCTGCCCTGCGAGTTCAACGTGAGAAGATTGTAGCATTGCCCTGAGGTTAAAACGAGTGTGGTAGACTCTTGCACAGCATAGAGGGAGCCTTGGGAAGTACCCAGCAGGTCCTATGGGAGAGATCCCTTTTTGTTACTCAGCCCTAGAAGTCAGAGATAGCCATCCCTAAATCTGCACAGCTAATAATTGCTAATGGACCTGGCCTCCAGAAACTTGTCCAAAAATGTTTGTGTGATCCAGCAGTGTTTCTCGTACTTCTTTGTACTTCCAGCTCAATTGGGACCACAGCTGGGGGCCATTAACCTTCAAAACTTTTTTAAAAATCTGGGTATACTACTAATCTTGATTATATCCACTGACAAAAAAATACCACAGTTTAATTGTACCTTGAATCAAAAAAATACTTTCTTAAACTTATTTAAATCTGCTACCAGTTAGTTTCTTGGAATGTCCTCCAGTGCTGGTGCTATTCGAAAGAGTAAATAACTGTTCCTTATTAACTTGTTCCACTGAGCTCCTGAGTTTGGAAACCTCTAGCTTATCCTCTCTTCCCCAAGATGAAGCAGCCTAACATGTTAGACCTTTCCTCTATTCCTTTTCTATCTCTGCTCTATCTTTTTTAGGATAAGGTGACTAGAACTGCACACAGTACTCGAGATGTAGTCACGCCATAACTCTATGCAGATGCATTGCGATGTTCTCAGTTTTATTCTTTCTGAATCATTCCTACTTTCTTCTATTTGCTTTTATTGAAGCCGTTGCACAGTGAGCTGGGAGATTTTGACATGTTGTCCACAGTAACTCCAAGATCCATATCCTGGATGGCAACTCCTAATATGTAACCCAGCATTGTATTCCTATAGTTAGGATTATTTTCTGCATCGCTTTGCACATGTCCATAGATTCATCTGCCATTCAGATGCCCTAGTTCCCAGGTCTCACAATGCCTCTCAATCTGGTTGGGTTTTAACAGCTTTGAATAAATTACTGGAGGCTCTGAGAAAAGAAAACTTGCGTAAAATCATTTAGGAAGCAGCTTAGGACACTCCTTTTAACTGAAGCATTTGAACTAATGTGGGTTTGCTTTTGTACCTGTTTTATTTTTAGCTTTATTTTTGTGTCTGTTTTTTATTGCTTTTATGATTAATATTATATGTTTACTTATTGTTTTATTGTGGATTTCATTATTGAAAGCCTCTGGGAACCTTGGATCTAGCGGGTATAAATGTCTAAAATAAATAATTTTGAGTCATCCTCAGATCTGATTGCTTCACTAATTTCTCCCTTTCTCAGATCATTAATAAACTTGTTGAATAGAACTGGTCCCAGTACGGATCCCTGGAGCACACCATTATTTATCTATCTCCATTGGGAAAACTGTCCATCTTGGTTTCCTATCTTTTAACCAGCTATCAGTCCACCGTAGGATATTGTCTCTTATCTCTTGGCATTTTAACTTCCTTTTCTTAGGAGTCTCTCACAAGGGATGGGAGCATGGCATGTGCTGAGCAAAACAGAATTTTCCATGCCGGAGCAATGGCTGGCACCAGTGTCTACATGGCACTGACATTTTACTTTCTTAAATTCTGCATTATCTTGGAGTTTCTGGCATTGTCCAAATATGCATTCCTGGTAAATGCATTTTTGCCCAGATTCTCTTGCTTGTGCTTTAGTTCCTGTGGTAAGAAGCCCTTCCCTGCTGCCTGTCCTTTGTTCTACGCTGCCTCTGGGCTCTTTAGGGGAGGAATTCCAGAGGTCGCCCCTGGAGCTTGCTCTCCTTCTTCTCTCTCTACTGATTAGTTTGGGAGGACACACTGAGGCTTGTTGATTAACAGAATTAGGCAAATATTGTGGAAAAGAAAATGAGCCTGTAAGGAGCTTAAAGTGATGGCAATGACCTGGAGATGAGGCCCTTGCAAATGGTCTGTATAATATCTCAATAACGGTCTCGTTCAACAGGCAAGTTTGGGGGGCTGGGATTAATGAGGTGTCTGATTGGGATACAAGCCGTAGGAGGTCATGTGAGTGTCAGTATCCCTCAGGAGGCCTTGAAAACCTAACCAATTAGCCAGGGCAAGGCTGGGAGGCTCCCTGTCAGCTGTGCCAAGGCAGCGTGGAAGCACACAGTGTATGGCTGTATAGGAGTGAAGCTGCACCCCCCCTCCACACAGGACAGCTTAATGCTTTGCTTTCCTCTGCATTCTGTGACTCCCATAGCAGAGAGGCAAAGCCTGAATGAAGAGTCTCAGTAGAAGGCAAAGCCGATTCCTCGCATCCAGCACAAAGGGGGGATGGGGGAGAGGGGGCTGCCATGCCTGTCCTTGCCATGCCTTTGCATGGTGTACGCTGCTGTTTGTCCTGCTGCTTCTTCTTACCCCCAGAGACCACAAAACCCCCCCCACTGAGCAACCCTTCCCATCTCAGGAGCAGCAGCTGAGTTGGGAGCACGCCCTGTTAAACAACCGAGCACCCTGTCGCCTTCTCTAGGAGACTGGAAGTGTTGCTGTGCAGCCCGTGAGCTAAAGGACTCATCTTGTTCTGTTTTATTTCTCCTGTGTGTGTAATTTCAATGGCTGAATGCTCCGAGTTTTCTTGCAGAACTGACTCAGTGGTCATTTTCTGTTTACAAGTGACAAGCAATTTGTAGTGTGCACTGCACACGGACACAGATACATGCATGGGCTCATCGACAGACATACATAAATACAAACGCACACACACGTGCACAAAAATATGTCAACGTATGCGTGGACACGTACACAAACACACACAGATAGAAAGACACATGCACATATATATGCAATGCACATAGACACCTACACAGACACACAAGTGTACTCAAACACACACACACAAACACCTATATATATATACACATGTGCACACAGATTCCTACACTGACACGCTCGCACACATGCACACAGACCCATGCATAGACGACCACACTTGGTTTTTATACCAAGAAATATATAGTTGAAGAAATGGTGGAGGCAGACGTGTGAGAACAGAAGTGGAGCAGTACCATGTGTGTGTGCGTGTGTAGGTGTCCATGCATGTCTTTGAGCACACTTGTGTGTGTACCTGTGGAAGCATCTATGTGCATTTGCATATCTGGGTGCATGTGTGTTTCTGTGTGTGTCCATGCATATGTCACGCCTTTGTGAACATGCATGCCTTTGTATCTGTGTATGTCCGAGTAGGTGTCCATGCATGGATCTGTGTGCATAGATGTCTGTGCTCATGTGGGTGTATGTTTCTATCTGTGTGTGTCTGTAGGTGTCTTTGTACGTGTGTTGGCATGTCTGAGTGTATGCGTCTGTGTCTGTAGGTGTCTCTGTAGGTGTCCGCGCATGTGTCTGTGTGCATGTATGTGTTTGTATTTGTGTGTCTGTGTAGATGAGTGATGTGTCTCTGTGCACAGCATGTCTGTATCTGTGTGCACGTGTGTGCCTGCACATCCCTGTATGCATCTCCTTGTTTCCATGTTTATTTCTCACTCTGGGGATTCCCTTCTGTCCTTTTTCACTTTCTTCAGGTTCGTCTTGTCTTCTGCCCATGCATCACTCTATCCCTTTCCTCCCTCCTTCACTCTGATCTTAAAATGCTTTCTTTATTTCAGTCCCTGCCTTAATTTGAATTATTATGTTAAAATGGATTGGAGCTGATGAAATCTTTGTGGTTTTGGAAGCATTGGTAGGGAAGGTCATTGTAAATAAACTCAGAACATTTTTCTTCTCTTGATCAGTGCGTCACTTATTTCCTGTTTTTCGGCCACCAGTGGCCACCTAATCTCAGCACAGAGAGAAAGGGTGGTGTGAGTCGTGTTTGCAGTTATATCGTGCACGATCATGGCTCTGCATGGCGTCGCTGTGCTGCCAAGATGGGGTGGGAGTGGGGGGAGGCCCACAGGCTCTGTGTCTGGGTATTCGTATGCATCTATCAG